>NC_134403.1:290445172-290800172 GCF_038048845.1 Mixophyes fleayi | reverse complement strand
ACTCAAAGTGTTGCCATTTAAATTGCTTTACAATCAGTCTATCCTCCTTATGGAGAGACTTATTTGCATTTAGTTAATAGTGAATGTGATTTTCAAGCTTCCCTAACTTGTCTCCCCTCAACCTGGCAGCCAATAGATAACATTAACCCTGTCAATAGCACAGAGTTTGAAAGTCCAACAATAAATAACTTTGTGAGTAATGATGAGCGGGAGATAAGAACTTCTATCAACACAAGTAACCTTTAATGTATGTGTTAAATATGTTAAACCAAAAAAAAATTTCTTTAAATTATTTAAAATCCAGTTTAAAAATGAAACCTCAAACTAGTTTTTCTTTAAAATGTTAAAAATAACCCCATCGGAAATGGCATTTGCCACTTTCTACCCCCTAGTGGAAGACATTTTCCTTTGCACTCAATAAAAAAAAAGTTTCCCTTAGAGACTGCAAAAAACCCCCCAAAAAACTACAATCTAGTTGAGACAAGTTGACCTGACATTTTACATAACGATTTATGGGTGCTACAAAATTACTTGTTAATATAAAATTAGCTTGTACTGATGCTGGAATCCTCTTCACAAAATACATACCTATATAAAAGCTATAGCTTACTCTTAAAATATTTGGCCTATTTAAACAAAAAAAAAAAAACTTTGAAGATGGTTATTCAAAAACAGCCACAAAGTGCCCTGGGCATGAACAGTCATTAGAGAGAAAAATTCACATGTACGATAACATATTATTAAATGGGTGCAGTTTCATTAGCATTGAGTAAATACTTCCCAATGTGAGAAACAAATGCAGTAAAGCTTCTAAACAATAGAGGTTGTACACAAGAGGGGAGCTGGGACAATAGTGTATATGTACTAGATTGTGCAATGCATATGAAATAAGCTGTCTGCAGGGCTGTTGAGTCATACTTATAGGCTTGTTAATACCTGCTGAGATTAGGTTTATATTATATATCTTACACTTCTTCATTCAATATAAAAGTTTACCACAATTTAGAGGCTAGAGCACCTAAGCAAGTCATACACAATAATGTCTACTAAAATTATAATTCATTTCTCACATTTAAATACTAATCTTCAAAAAAATATTCACTTATAACGCCAAGAGATAAATTTTATAGTAGAATTGTTAATTACTTAAAAATTGGGACATATATTGAAAAGATGGGGCTGCCCCTGATAATTAGGGGCAGTTGGCAGCTATACAACTATCAGGGCAGGCTGAGGGGCTAGGGGGCAGGCGGTCCTATCTTGGGCTGAGTCACTGGTAAACCTGCATTTATTTCCTTTAATATGTTCCTAATAGGCTGCTGAGTAGAGTCTTGACCCCCACCCCCCTTCCTCTGGCTAAAGTTTGCCAGCCCTCCCCTGGCAATATGCATATGATAGCAGCATTTCACAGTGTGACAATTACCAAGCAGATACACACAGATCTCTATAATGATCTAGATGTTAATACACACAAAACCTCTGTACAGAAGCACAATGAATATCCACATCCAATCACAGTTTTATTTACATTCTCATTTGAGTAGACTATGATCATCATCATATGAACACACAAATATTTGTAGGATCCACGTGGTTGGCGTATAAAAGATGAAACAAATTGCTAAACCACAGCAATACAAAAAGACAACTTATTATGTAACAAGAGTTTATAGTTTCATATAGACTCACGGGAGGTTCAGATATTGAAGTCAATGAACATAGCTGAACTTCTCTGCATTCACTGCGTAACTGCAGTGCTGATTCTTGCTATTATTAAAAGCTTATAATACCTTTATTAGAAATTTAAGTTTATTTACCTTAAAGTAAGTCATACATAGGGGCATATTCAATTGTCCGTGGGATTGCCGAAAATCCCGCGGTCCGCGCAGGATTACCGTTATTATGAAATCCATCGAGAGATTACCGTATTAACGGTAACACTTTTTCCGCGCTCGAACCCGCGGACAATTGAATACCCCCCATAATTTCAGTTCCACTATAGTTGTAGCGTGATATACAAAATGGCAATAATTTCCTCATAGTAATTTTACTGTAGAGAAACAATACGTTCGGTCGATATCTGCACGCCAATGCAGACTGTGGTTATCAGTCAACTAGATTTTTCAGTGTGTCCATTAAAACGCCAAATAATTTGAGTTGATCAGCTTTTGATTTGGTTACCTGGTTGTTTTGGCCTCACACCCGACAGTCTATCTTGATTGGTTGGTATGTTGGTCAGCTGTAGGAAGAAAATAGGCCAAGATGTAAAGAATTCAACTCTTGATTTTATTGATGACATAAATATCATATGCACTTCCTTTATCAGGACACATTTGTAAGTGTTTTCAGTTTAAAAATAGCTAAAATGGCTAGAGTAAACAATTGCTGCTATTAGGTACATAAGACTGTTTACCAAAGGGAGAAAATCCCTAATCTAAGTACCCTCCTATAGGTGTTATTTACATTACTTACATTTCTGTTTGAACGGCCAGGACACACAGAAATAGTTCCTGTGTTCTGAGCCTAAAGCCGTAAAGGCTGTGACATAATACGTGGGAGATTCAATCGCCTCGATGTTCATCTGTGTTTATTACCGGCCATTACTGTAGGAATCTCCGCTCATTTTTCTGTGCACCTCTATGGGGTGCCAGAAAAAATAAGCGGACATTCCTGTAAAATCTCCAACGCAAGTTGTCTCCATGGACATTCCAGAGACACCTCGCGCCTAATTGAATCGCCCCCTAAGTGTAACCCAATACAATTTCATTACAGATATAACTGTTATGGAGGTATGCTGTACAGCACTGAACCACCACAAAGACTGTTGACAAAGGTTTTTTTTATTTCTTTTTATACAAAACGATCCATATTCCTTTATTGATAGCACTGAATAATAAAATTGCAGGCTTGTAACCAGTGTTAATGGTTGTGAAACTCAGATGCTTCATAGGTAACGTAATAATGAAGACAAATTCAACTAAGTGAATGTTTGTTATTACTTCAGATCATGCGTACCTGAAACCTTGTGACCATTAATCAAATACAATATCATCAGCTGATCGTCACTTGACTTTGACGGTCACCATTTAGTAAATTGCAGGAATTAAAAAAAACTCTGCTAAAGAACAGACTGAACATTTCAAAGAAACCTCCTGCCAAATACCTCTTTCATTCACACTTCTTCCAGAGACTACTAGTATGAGCAAGTTGAGCAAGGTGTATTTCTTGCACAACTCACTATTAAACAAGTTCCTAAGTCACATGCAGAAATGAAAGTCATACCTAAACACATTTATTTAATGATATTCATTGCGTTTCAATAATTACCTTTACTTCTCACGTAAGAGTCTGATAACTATACTTGGAAAAGTCTAAACCTGTCAATGTAATTTTTTTGGAACATGCTAAAAAAGCTCCTACAGTGGGTAATGAGAATACAGTTCTGTCCAAAACACTTATTTTAGGTACCTGACCGAGTTTCATTATTTAGTACCCTGTACACCATGTGGCTGTTGCTGAACTACAGTGCACAAAATTCTTATACAACAAAGGACTGACTGAGGATTATGGTAAATGTAGTTGAACAATACCAAAGAATAATCATCTACAGTGTATTTAAGAACCATTCTACTGCTAGCTTAGGATGGCGATAACTGAAAAATTTATGAAAACATGATTATTTTAATAAAGCAGGATTTCAATGTTGAAAGAATTGGAAATATTATAATTTTTTTTTTTTTTTATTTCATCTATGAAGTGGAACTAAAAGCCCAAATCTGTGTTTTCAGTTCCACTGTGTCTGCATGAACCAGCAAGCCGATTCATGTCTGTGCATATTCCCTCAGAATGGCCGGACGATGAGGTAAGTTAAGCTTACCACTATGGGCCAGTATAGCCAAGGCAATATTTTATTGATTGATTCTTGCAATAATTTTCTATCGTCAAAATAAACGGGGGTAAAAAAAACAAAACAATCAGCCTTATAACCGAATATAGTAAAGAGAACCCATAGTGATATGGCACATTGAAGGTAGTTACTGATGTCTGTGCTGTAGATCAGATATGTGGTCTTCTTACTACAAAATTATCTTCCCACATCTATATAGCAGTAACAAATTTGTAAAAGCAGTAGGAAATTACATTGTGGTGCCAAGGAGTGTCATCAGACCAAAGTCAAGGTTGTTTAGAAGATCTACCTTATATTATCTCAGTTCAGCTACTGGATCAAATGAGTTTAACCATAATTGATGTTGTCATCTCTATTCCTCGATTGATGCACTCTACTACCTCCTTGGTGACAGCAGCTGGCACTGAACATGGGGAACAAGTGTCCTGACTATTTCCAGCAGAAAGAGTGACCAAACAAAAACACCAGGCACACAGGTACCCCTAGCTAGAGGATAATCACACAAGTGCCCGTGCAGCACAAAACCTTCTTTAAAAGGATCCGAGGAAGTCAAGATAAATGGTTATGGACAGTTATGGTTGCCAGCAGCTGTTCTGTCTCTCTACCTTCCGCAGTCCCTGTTTCTTGCCATTGTAGGTTTTTTGTGTCATGGTCGCCTCAATGTATAGTACTGTGTAATATATCAGCGCTTAACAGTAGTAAAATGTGCTAAAACTTAAAAATGGATGGAACTAAAAATAGACAAATCCTGGAGATACCCTGCTGCAATCTGCCAAAAACACTGAGATGACCTAACAAAGATGAAAGACGGATCCTGTAGGTGTCAGCACATGCCTTTCTCATTCTTTTATAATCAACTGGATAATCACAGTAACCAGAAGACTGTTCTCCTGAAGGTAAGTGGACTAGTTCTCTAGGGAGGAACTTACAATCTCCCAGGCTGTTCCACTGAGGTTCATACACAAATTATAACATTTAGTATCTAGAATTATTGACAGGAGAGCAACATATGGGTTTGGTAAATTGTATGATAGAGAAACCTAAACTTCTCTCCTCTGCATGCAAATATATATATATATATATATATATATATATATATATATATATATATATATATATATATATATATATATTTTATCAGTATTTTATTTCCATTCAAATGCAAAATATACAAGTTTGTCTTAAACCTCATGTGTGTAATTCATCTTTGCTGCATTGTTGCATTTGTAATATTTACTGCTATAAAATTTTTGTTTTATTGCGCCTTTGCTTATACAACTGCCATACTTAAATGTATATGATTAGAAATAACTATATCAACAATGGATGTGTTGGTTATTCGGTCTGATAGGAAGACTATTACAGCAGCACAAGGAAAAAGGGATATCACTAATGTGTTTAATCCAAACATGCAGATCCCTGGCTCTTCTTAGCAAACCCAACATTCACTCTTGGCAGTTATTGTGGGTTTCCTTGTAGATGCTTGTGGGATGACTGTGCTGACCACATCCACATTCTCAGATATATTAAAAGATCCCCTAACTAAACTGCCTTCAGAAAAGCAGGAACTGACTCATTTCATAGAAGCCAGCTATACCAGGCATGACCGTGATCTTAAGGCTGAGGCCCAAGCTTTCAAATTGCAAGCCTACTTGCAGGTTTATATTGACATCATGAAAACATCATAAGATGTCCTTTCCATATCTTCCATCTATTCTTTATAAATTACAGCCTCACACATTCACTTCTCCATTACTCACTTTCTCTGAATATCTCTCAATAGCCACACCTCTTTACATGTGCTGATAATCTCTTTTAATCCATGTACAATTGCAATTTTATTTCTTAATATGGTTACTTTATCAAACTGGCCAGCCATTGTAGTGTGTGTGGGTGCTGTAACCATAGTTATCTACTATAAAACTTGTGTTGGAAGGATGAACCCCTGTGGGGTTTAATCAGCCCTGTCTATGCGTATATTTTGCACATCATTTCAGTTGTATTGTCTGGAGCCAGAACAATCGGTGCAATTTGATCTATGTGTGGCCAAATGTAATACAGTTATTTGGCTCCATAAATTATGTGATTAAATATCTCTAAAGTGGTAAATACAGTGACCAGTCGACATGTGACCAAACCTGTATCGCGTTCCTTTTCCACTATCAACCTTATTGCTTTATTTTAAAAGAAAACCATACTTCTCTTATAAGTAGGGGTTATTTAAATATTTTTCTATAAATCAGCACTTAAAACACGTGACAATAAGGCAATCGGCACACAGAACAATTCTCAGCATATCCATGGTTTAGAAATATGAGTGGGAACTGTCCTATTAATCACTAGGTTATATGAAATAACATCCATACACTCTGATGAAACAGTGTCCCTGGTGGCATACATATCATCTCCATTTATATAGCGCCACTAATTCCGCAGTGCTGTACAGAGAACTCATTCACATACCCTAGTAGAATGCCTGCCTTCAGCAACCAATAACATTTAAACCAAACATGTCTCAGATACAAGAATAGCCTCAACTTATTTAAGAAAAAATGTTCTACAAAGCATGTATTTAAGAGTTACATTGTTCCTTAGCATGAGCCAAACATATCTGCAATAGATCCTTTTGTCTTACAACTCAAATTATTTTATTTACATAAATTAAAACATCATCCTGTATAACATAAAGCTTTCAGTCAAAGAGTATCAATTCTGCAGTCCTTTCATGTAGACCACGTTTAACATTTAATGCGACAATGTCTATCAAGCTTTTTCCACCTTCAAAAGCATACAGAGAAACAACCATAGTCAAGAAAAGCATTACGCTGAGATTCAAAGTCACCACACCCGGCTCAGCAGTCATCTTGATTCACAGGATAACTATTCTGTGTTTAACAAGCCAGTCTGCGGTTCTCAAAACATGGTCGGGAATTACCACTAGAGCAGGTCTTGGCCTCATTTATCTCTTGAAACGTGTGTGATGAGCTTTAAAATGATGGTAATAGGGAGAGTGCCTGTCAACATGAACACCAAGAAGAAAAAAAAAATGAAAAAAACATGGCTGGTGTCCTAATTATGTTCTGTTACAGTTCAACAATGCAAATATAATTATTTTAATATT
Source organism: Mixophyes fleayi (assembly GCF_038048845.1). NCBI lineage: Eukaryota > Metazoa > Chordata > Amphibia > Anura > Limnodynastidae > Mixophyes > Mixophyes fleayi. Next base: position 290,793,144 of record NC_134403.1, on the reverse strand, counting down.
TTGGCCATAACTGAAATACCAAATTCTTTACGATTTCACAATCACACGAATATTTTAAACATTTGTTTAGCCACTAGATGGAACTTTTTTTTTTATATAGTATATTAAACTATACATTTTATTTTCAGTGCATTATAAAGGGGGGAAATTGATGAAACAGAAAGCAATTATTCTGTCCATCTATTTTCAACAATTAAAACATCATGAGAAATGAACCCATGCATTTAATCAGGTACATTTTTTCCAACTATAGGAATATTAAATGTGTGTACTATAAACACTTTTTTAAAAAAACTAAGTTAACTGATAAAATGTAGAACATTCGGAGGGTTAGTTGTATTTCCATTATTTTCAACAATACTAAGCTGAATGTACACCACATACACATTGCTCTAACATTGGGTTAATTGATCCCTATATCAGTAGTCAATAACATGGTGCAATTGTGCTGTAATTTATAGCAACCAATCAGAAATGCAGTTTGATCTGTCCAAATGTTGGACTGGTATTCTGGAAACATTTATGCAATTTACATTATGTTATTAAATTAATCCTTAGATATTTACAGAAAAAGTACTGATTCCATAATACATCTATAGATCCATTTGACTCCATCTATCTTCAAAAAGAATGACAGAAATGATTACACAAAATCTAAGATCTAACTGTTAAATAGCATAACGTGGCTTTGAGATGAAAGGTGATGCCCAGGTCATCTTAATAAAGTTAAGCCAACCTCGCACCTCCTACGTTTTCCAATGTGTACCAAAACTTTTTACACGGCCTCTTTGCAGTTTCTTATATGTTCCCCTCTATAGGCTTTTAACAGGAGAGTAGGACTAAGACTGGGTACACACTACAGAAAATTTCTCTCGATGCAATATCATTAATGATTTTATCAACTACTGAAAGTCCCGATCAGCATGTGTACACACTAAACATGTTTTATACGATTTACCTTCAGATATGTGCTCATCATCTGTCATAACCATCGGCTGAAAAGATCGTGACTTTGCAAATTCTATGGTAATCTGTCTATACTGTTTGTGAGTGCATACATAATTCATAATTGGAACGACATCATTCCACCATTGAACGAGATTTTTTTGTACTTTTATAAAATCAAACGATACAATGTGCTTTGGAACGGTAATCGCTCATTGTTGGAGCATAATTGCTAATACTATACACCATAGTATTATTGGGCCGAGCAATCATTTATCATGTGATTGGCCCGATAATCGGGTGTGTACCTAGCCTAAAGCACAACACACACCAGGGTGTTAAACACTCCTGTGCAAACATGCACATATCCATACTATACAATCACTATATGTCTCTGTCTCTATATTATGTCTTTTTGTCTGTTTTATTGTTGCTATGTCTCCATCCAAACCACACTGGAGCAATCCCACTGGGGTCCCTTTCCAGTCCAACCCATGTCCAACACCCATGGTCCAAAACTGATTCCCACCCCAGGAGCATGAGAATTTGTGGATGATAAAAGACCTGAGAAAGGCTCAAAAGATTTATTGTCACCATCAATTGGATGTCGTTGGTGTGTTTCCCTTCTAGGTTCCAGTGCACTTTTACTGTTTAGTGGTATTGTTGCAATAGCTTCTGGAAACTTCTTGGAGGTTAATAAAAAAAACATGATTATTTTTAATCAATCTCGTGAGTTAAAATTCCAACCACATGTTGGCACCCAGTCCCTAATCTATTAAACTAGGTTACCACTTGGACAACAGAGGAAATCAGCTGAAAATGGACCTCCTTTTTGCTGGACATCACCACAGGCATGCTGGGAATTTATGCTTGGGATACCATAATTCAGGGAACTGAGAGAAACAGAGACAGTTAACTCTACATTAAATCTCCTTCACAGAATTCACTGTAAAAGAACATATAGGGAGCACATTTATATAATGTGCCCTTTAGTGTTTCAATGTGTAAATCAAGATACAATATTAAGGCTTCATAGAATGTAACTAATACGCCTGGGAATGTTAAGGTTTTCAGAGACATTTACAGTTTTGGATCACTGATTCTGTCAGTTTAGCACTAATTGCAAAACACCCATAATGCCTAGAAACTATAACATTGCAAAAAATGGTTCTTTGGCGAAATAAGAACACAAATTGGAAAAAAAAAAAAAAAAGACTATATGGCGCTTGTATGCATTTCAATTCTGCCAATCTGCACAGAATTAGGTCTTGTATTTAAAATATGTTAATCATTGTTCAGGAATAAAACACTAGAAATTATCTGTGACCTCATTTTTTCTAAAAGCTGTTCTAAATACCACAGTGACAGCCCAAGAGAACTACAGGAACCATCTTAAAATCTCTGTTTACTAAATGTACCATGAGGAACTTAACCTACATTGATTAGCTATAACAGGGCCCTAAAGTGGCCAAGCTTAGGATCAGATATGACCTTTAAAGGCTATATTTTTCCCTCAAATCCTACGTAGACTCGACTGTATGATGTAATTTATTGATGACAGGATTAAGCAATTTTTTTATGCAAGATTACGTTATCGTTTTAACAGTATCTAGTCTGTAGTTATAACACTTATCAATGGATGACTAAGTAATGCAAAATGTATCTTGTCACAAGAATTAAGGCACCATCTTGACCAAACCTCCTCGGGTGGGATTTTATCTAGTCAAGTCATTTACAGATGCGATAAATGTACCTCTCTCTGTGAACTAGAAGAATATCTGGAGACAATGAGGAGCTCAGCGACTATATAAAATCATACATTCTCAGACAGTTCCTTTTTCTAGGCAAGTCACTGATCTTTGAAGAGACTTCTAATAATAATAATGTACATTTGAAGATTGGTATTTATAAGAAATGACCTAAGTAAACATACACCTAGATGAGTTGACAATGATCCGCGCACTGACACAGACTATTAAAGAACAAAATACTCCCCATCCCTCCACTAATTGCTTGATACCATGTCTACTTTAGGCTCCATTCTCAGCGATGGCAGCACTGCAGGTATTACTGCACAGGCCACCTTCCTGGGCCCTACTATGAAACGACTATGACTAGGACCCATGGTAAACAATCAGGGGGTTATTGGAGGAAGCTGGGATGTTTTACAGATGCATTTGACTAGGGTCTGACCACCTTATTGTAATCAATGTATCTCATGCTCATCCATATGTACCCTGTTTATGAACCAGAATCATCAGAAGCAGATTATGAGAATGCCCACAAAAGTACCCCCCCTGTTCATCTGCACAGAGTCATGTCACAGAATCTATGGTTCACCTCTCATCCTTCTACATACAGTCAGAGTGTCCAGGATTGATATTCTATCACTATAAAAATAAAGTTCAAAATGTATTATTGTGAGTATCACATCAAAGTACGATGTAATAAAATAAAAGGCATTCTATTGATTTATGTAAATCTGCATACAACATACTTCTTTCTTAGCCTAACAAGGGTCAGTGTTTAAGGACCCTGGAATATAGCTGTACAGGTTAAAATTGGGCAGTCTTTATTGCAGACAATACAAATTCTGCATAAATGTTATAGTTCTTAATTTAAGCTTATGTATAATAAATGTTCATAAGATAGAGTTTGCTATTCAGAAAGTCTTGGCAATCACTGGACAATAAAAATATTCCTGCAAGCACTTCAGAAGAACAGGAAGAGCTTTTCTTGGACACAGCACATGTTTTAGCTATAGTGTGTACAAGTACAGTACAATCCCACACATTTTCCACAGCAGCGCACAAATTAGATCACCAGTGTGACATTTGATGTCAGGCGTCACGAGAATAAGCTGGAGTGCTTAGGATATTTAGACTGTAGGATGTGCCATAACTAGTTCACGTAGGAAGGACTGAGGATATGACGTTACTTACATAAGATCACACACAGTCGTGTCATTAGATTATGCAGCACTTTAATTCACAAATCAGCATACATCTGCTTCACTGACACAGAGACGATTTTCTCCACTTTTCTGCAGCTGAAAAACAATGCAGTACAAAATATCAACAATTTGTAGGCAAAATGACTTCAGAAGCATTAACTTTTACTTCACAGGTGAACTTGAGGAAGTCACGCATTAATATAATAAAACACTGCCACACCTCAACAAGGAAAATATGCAAAAACTCTGGTATGTTAGAGGACATTGCTCCTGAAACATTGTTTCTTATCATGGTCGGCTTCTTTGACACAGGAAAAAAGTTTATGGTTAAGATCTGCAGTGTGCAGGGTGGCCATAAAGCAGTAAGGAGTGCTAACTTTATAACCCTGTGAAGAGAAATCCTCAAGACTTGAGAACAGATCAAAGCGAAAAATGATACTAAAATCAGGCAAACGTATGTAATAAAAACAACAGCATACGTACACAAAACTGTACAGATAAAACATTTAGCAGCATTACAAATGTGTTGCCACTATGACTAGTGTCATTGACTTCATTCTTCAACAGTACAGTAAAAAACAGAACATATAACAATTTAGAAACAAAGATGGAATTCACAAACACACCATCAAGTCTTTTTAAGGAATTATGGCAAATAGTAATGTTCATTTACATCTTGCATGTCGTACATTTAGTCAGTCAAGTACAATCAAATCTTTCTATAATGGCCAATATAATATACTTGCACAAATACTACTGTACATTTTCTCTGCTGACCAATTTGCTTAAACTCAGCATAAAAAGACTAATATATTCTTGCTTCAGACTAGTATAGTACAACAAGAACTGCTAAGAAAACCAAAATAAACAGAATATCTTAAAATCTTAACTATATATCACTGGTAAAATAGCATTGTTTCATTATCTTTCTAAATTATTCAGTAACTATCTTGAAAAAGTATATAAAGTGCAGTCATGCACTCTGAGAAAGATAATTAAAAAAACATTTCACTTAAAAATACACTCACATATATTAGATTTATGCTGTTGTTCCTAGTGATATTCTGCTTCTGTTAAAAACTTCTTATTTAATACTAGAGGACAAGAAATAGAAGAATAATCCTTTGGTTTTGTTTTGAAATCCAGTCTTTAAAAGGATGAGCATTAAAGTTCATTAAGAAGTCTGAAAAAAAAAGCAGCCTTAGCTTGCATTCTTCACTGTTTAATCGCTGTAGAAAGCAAAATTCCAGTTCTTTGGTCCTTCCAAAAGACTCTGCTTTCTATCAAAGTAATTGATAAATCCAGAAGTCCCCATTCAGCTTTGCTTGAACAGTGTGTCAGAAAGGCAGAAATGAGAAAGCATATTACAACTCAAGGGCTTGGAGTCTTATAGAGTGCCGCCAATTAGTAGCTGACCAATCACATACTGCTGGGTATAAGTAATCACGTAAAAAAAAAGGGCAGTCCCATCTGAATCAAAGAAGTTCTGAATTACTGAGGTTACACAAAGGACGCTCATTCAGAAAAAAAAATAGGCAGTGCTCTGGAGCTGAAAACGCCCAGGGAGAAACTGCAAGTACTTTAAATGCTGGAAACGCCTCATAGAGACACAGATACTGTGCATTCAGCAGGAGCTTATAAGTTTCACAGGAAACATGTCTGGCACATACAGCACACTAATGTGTAAAGTATTAAAGTATTAACCAAGGAAACAACAATGCCTACTTGAAGTTAAAAAAAAAAAAAAACTAAAAACAAAAACAAAAAAAAAAACGTACCACAACTTTTTAATTACAACCCTAAGTGCAAATTAAACTCCAATGAACATAATACTGTCTAGTATATTATGTCTTTTGGTTTTATTAGTTCCTAGATAATCATACTATAACATGATCGTATGTATACACACACATACCATGTCTCTGTGTAATTTGTACAATAAGTCACTCCAAATATCATAATCACTAAAAATTTGTAAGGATTTTTAGTCTTATGCACTATATGTTTAAGAGGAAAACCTTATACTAAATAAGTGTCTAGGTCTGGTAGGACGACAATCCCCACTGTACTAAAACATGCTACTTTTTCCCGGTTTCAGACAGAGCAAGTTTTATTGAAGCATTCAGCTCTCTTGACTTGATTTTTCACTAGTGAGTTTTATAAGTTTAGAGTTTATATGTCACTAGCTGTGACATATGAAAGCATTGTGAAATCTATTCTATCCTTAGACAATAAAAGTAACTGGACATCCACATTTTATAGACCACCAATGGCACATGTCCCACTGGACTGTAAAGTCAGGTAATTTCCCCAAAATCCAGGCACTGATATTAGCTGGTATTTATGTCTTAAGACCATATAGGAATAAAAAGCCAGAAGTGAACTTGTTATTCTGTGAAACAATTAAAATATGTAGGACTATAATCCAAAGTCTGGAAATATCTGCATTTGCACCTTATTACAGTTAAAATGGAATATTTGATTAGCCAAATCCATCAGATTTAATCTATAAATGTAAATGTTCAGTTGCTGAACAAGATACTAAAAATGTGTGCAGTCAAACAGAAAGTGTTACTTATAGTAATTATAGCCACAAAATTAAAGCATTCTGAGACTATACCTCTGTAAATTTTAACAAGCAAAACAAAAATATATCCAACAAAAAAATATGTCATAGGATGAAAGAAATGAACAAATGGCAGCTATCACAAAACAATACAAAATGGATTGGACACAAAAAAGGTATGTTTTCCTAATGCTTCCTGTTTAAAACCTCATTATGCTGCATGCTTACACAGTGAGAGCACATGAACCCCTCATAACAATACAGTGGCAGTATAAAGTTTGCAAAAAGAGAATGACAAATAATGACAAAAATTATGGTAAAATATTTAAAAAACCCTTACAAAATTCCTGTACTGCTCTAATATTGTTTCAATTCACCAATTCGTCATTATATCTATTTATCCATATATGCATACCATTGACATTAGATCACTTCATGTAAGCATGCTTGTCCCTGCAAAAGTGATATTAAAGCAATCTATAATGATCACTTTCCTATGTGTAGTGTTTTTCATTAATAGATTATAAACCTTAGCTTAACAGTATAGAAAATTATTCTTTATTTACTTACATTTAATATAGGATTATGCTGTGTTGCACCTAACCATGCCTAGATCTGAAGTTAAAATAAAACAATAGCTAGAATGAGTTACACCACTAAACATTAATTTGAACTGTATTTATATAATGTTATTACAGATGTAACAGTGATAGTTTGTGGCCACTAAACCCAAAATAAAAGTTAAGCAAATATTAAAAAGTTACAAAGTTCTCAAATAAATATGCAAACGTTTATATACATTAAATCATGATGTTTGACATTGCCTTACCACTTATACGCAACCAAATGACAGCGCTTCGGTTCAATATAATCAGCAGTGTCCTTCAACAGCCTTACAGACAGAAATTGTGATGAGCATGGGCAAAATCCGCATGGGCGTTTCCCCATAATTATACATTATTACAAAAAAGTTTCCAAATAAATTGCATATAGATTTGTCAAGAGCATTTTTTTCATTTAAAAAACAAAACAAAAAAACACTCCACTCAAATTATGGTAAGTTGCATTTATGAATAAAATATTCATAAATGCCCATAAATTTTCTGTTGACAATTGTAAATAAGGTTTTCTATTTTTAGCTCCACTGATGAAGACTTATGATGTAAAATTTCCTTTCAAGAGCAAAAAATAAGTAGAAATACACATGATATCATCATGGGACATAACATTTCTGTCAATGTAACAGAAAAAATAAAACATAAAAGTTATCAGTTAACAAAGATTTATAAAATTCAGATATGTTACATGCCATAAACATCTGCTATAGTAAGTATTCCACTTTACTTTTCCATATTTCAATGGAACCTATGTTAAAATTATGGAGTAGACAAGCACCAAATAGACTTGACTCTTGCAAAATTCAACTAACTATATTGTTGACATGATGAGTCCTTTTATTGAGAAAAATAAGCACATCTTAATGCATTACACAATGTAATGATTTTACCTTGTTTATTATTCTCGCTTTAGTTAATAAACCACTATGGAGTTTGTTTAAAAAAGGAACAAATTACTTATGCATCAGACCTATTTGCATAATGTGATTTAATTTATTCCTATGCTCATCTTCTTACAAGAAAGTTCATGTTAGTTATTTGTGCTATGACAAAAAAAAATGCAAAAAATGTTGAGACTTTTTTTTATAAGGAATAAAATATTACAACTATGAAGCTTATCATACGTTATAACATGTATAAAAGCGTGGAATTTTAATGTGGTAAAAATTGCTAACTGAGTCACCAATGTATAGAAGAGACATTGGTGACTAATAACAAAAGAATGTGAATATGTACTTTGGTATTGTATCAATAAAAAGGCACACCTTATACAAAAATGTTTGAAGCAATAAACTGAAACTTCAAAGCAAGTGTGAACATTGTAACTATAAGTTATGATAGGTAAACTATAACAGTCTCCAAATGTACAACAAATCACTTCTGCAATTGCTCAGTGTACCACCTAAATGCATTTATGACCATCTCCATGAGATTACAGCACTCAAAAATTCTATTTTTTAGGCTACTCCTACATGAAGCTTGAGTTTGTAATGGTCTCAAAGACATAACTATTTTTTTCATTATATGTTATTAAATTGAATATTTGTTTTTGACACATGGAAAGTGGTTTCCTTTTACATTCCATGTTTATCTGGGGTCTTAGATGAAGTATGCAAAAAGCCTGTTTCTACTGATGGAGCTAGGAGGAAAAACAACCACTGTAATCTCAATCATCAACTCCATTAAAGAATAGTAAGATGCAAAAGGTGCACACAGAGCACTGTCTGTATTATAACCAAGACCTCATCTGTGGCACCGTAATTGCTTTTGGTTTATGAAAGAAAACAACAAGTAATAAAGAACAGTCATGTGCACTTTCACCACATGCCCAGTTCAGCCTGTTGTAGAATACATGCAGAATACTGAAGTGACATGATGCATCCCCATGAGTTTTGGTTCAGACCACAGAATGGCTACAGGGGAATTTCTATTTAACAACCTACGGTATGGTTCCTCAACCTTCTTCCAAAGTACCAGAGTATAAGGATTTCCCTGTGTAAAGACGAGATAATTGGTTGTGAAGGACTGCTCTATGCTTCATTTAGCACTATAAGACAAGGTCCATATCATTAAAATTAGCTGCTAAACAAAAAAAAAAACCCACTGTATATTTCAGTAGTATCTAAAATGGAAGTATGTTATGCTGGTCATTTGTTTCAGAAATTTATTTTAGTAATTTACCTTATGTTTCAACCTTTCTCCAACATATGTTGTCACTTTCTCTTTAATAGTATCCTATTTGAGTCAGATATTAGTCACACTTTGCCTAAATTCTTGCAGCTTAAGACTGGATTTATTAACGCTTTTATATAAAAAGCAATATGTAACACCAGTCTATGCATTAGTAGAAGCTTGAACACATATTAACAAAGAACAATAAGCTTGCAGTATCTTGGCTTTATATGATGGTAATTTTGAAAGAGTTTGATATATTGTGGCTCTGCAAACAGCAGTTTGGCATAGTTTTCCTCGTGGACCAGATTACTAAAGAAAAATGACCGCAGTGTTGTATTTTATAATGGTAGGACTGGATCATGTTTGGAGAAGTATTTTGGGGCAATTACATAACATATCCTTACATGAAATTTTACTTTGATAATTATTTTTCATTGCAGAGTGAGAGAAACTAAAGTTCCAAAACCGAGGAGGACAGGGATGTGGCAGATCTGAATCATGCTGTCATGACTAATTCTAAATGCATTTGTTTTCTCTTTTAAAATGTAAGTATTTCTCAGTGGTGTGTTAGAAAGACTGCAGCAGTCTGAATCACAGTAATTACCCACTCATTCTGACATGCATTAATGCTGTTAAAGTTACCACATTCCTTTAAAAATAAAAAAGGAAGTACAAAAGTATGTATATGCAGGCTTTTGATAAATGAGCTTATGTAGGTAAACAGATACTGTTCAGTTGTTCATGTTTGTTTCAAAGTGATTCATTCATTTGTCAATGCCATTGCATTTTCAACAGCCACCTGTAAATTCAAGCTAAAGAAGTAAATCTTCATGCAGACATTGTGTTCTAGATGTTGGAACAATTTAAATGGAGGGAAATGAAAAAGAAAAGCACTCACAGTGGAAATGTCTGAGGAATATGGCTTTTTTTCACACCATGCTTACACCTCAGAAACGGACTTCATAGATGTATTATAAGCGCTGTATCAATGCTCATAATATAAAATCAGCAAAGTGAACTACTATAATCACATAGCAACTGAATATGAGCAGATAACACTAGATTCCAAATTAAAGAGGCAGAATGGAAATACCTCTTCATGTCTGTATTCTGCTATGTAATTTAATACTCCTTCATGTGTCAATCGTATAAAGAGAATGAGATAAGTGTGTTCCTTTAGCGACACCTCGTTAGCTGTGAACATGAGGCATTGTGCCTTTCCATATTTAAATTCTCAATTGCAGAAAAGGTGAGGTTTACAAATGCTGCGAGGTTATTTATGATGCTACACCAAAATTGCTGCAGTGTTGAAATTATTTTATCCATGTTGCGACACCCACTCACTTCTATCCCATTTTATACTGCTTTGCCAAATCTGCATTTCAAGATGCTGACTTTTGCAATGGAGCAATTTTTGGCTGTGGATGATGGGAGGCCTAGAGATCATCAAGGTTTTTCTACCGATAGGAATCTATTCATTGTGCTGCACATCAATCATATACCAAAATTGATAAAATTTGCATTTATTATATGTATAAGATATTAAAATGAGCTTTAACAGGTTGAGATATAGCTAACTTAATGGCTTCATTTGTGAGACATTGCAAACCTTTCACCCAAGACAAAGGATCCGATTTAAACAGTAACACTACCAACACTTGCTCAATCTAGGCACATGAGAAAGTACAATACTCTGCACTTGTAAACCAATGTATTTACAATAAAAAAACTGGACACTTGAAATAAAGACAGCATCCGTGCTCTCTTACAGGTTGAGTTATTCAACATATTACTGAGGGTCAAGAAGCAGTATGAGAAATTGGATAAAGTTGAATGTAATAAAGGAGGTCCAAATGTACAAGCAGCCAGTGTTTTGGAAAGATACTGTGGGCATAGAGTGGTATGCATGGAGGCATACTGACCTCCAATTGGGGCTAAAATTGATATGTAGAGGTACAGACCTGTAAAAGGTGAACAAACAGGTATGTGATGACAGACTGATTTACTCGGGGCTACTGACTGGTTTTAATTGGTTTGCTGATGGGCATTGGATACCTTTGCTATTGTTACTTTATTAAAGTGGCACTTATAAAAAAAAAAAAAAAATCATGTAAAATATTTCTGTTGAAGACCTAATATTAAGAAGGACACAGTTATCAATTTTCTCCAGACAAGCTGAATGTATGAACTTTGAATCACAGAGGTCTAATTGCCAAACATTTTCCTGTACCAGTTTGATAAGAAGTTCACATTATTTTGCTGTGAACCCTTGCTTCCACATTCTGCCTCTACAATGGACAGCCCTGAAATCACTAGCAGTTCATTGCCTCCTACAAGACCAGCACCCTTACCTACTGCTGTGGATATTCTGAAGACCTGATTGGCTACAGGTCCTACTTCAAAATTGGGGATATCAGAGAAAAGCAGATGGGCACTGAATACATTAAGGTGCTAGTAAAACACACTATAGCAATTCTCTCTTAGCCCCCGTCAAAGGCATGTTGCTTTTTACTGTGCTGCCAAACATGATGCAATTGTATTATCACCAATTACTTGAAAGTGAGACCTCACTATGGTACAAAGATTTGTTTATACAAAAAATGGACCTGCAGATACAATGATTCCAATTCAACCAGAGAGAAGACCACTGATTTCTATTTTTGAAGCCCCAATGACAGGACATTGCCTTGCATTTAGAAGTACAAAATACCAAAACATATCCATGATCGAGACCCTTTACATTTTAACCAATAAGATCCTTTGAATAATGTAAATGATGGTATTTACAACACAGAAATATTAATAGTAACAGTGGAGTGAACTATTGAATTTACAATTTTTTAATTTTATTTCCCGGAGTGGTTTTGACAAAACAATCTCTCCCAGAAATAAAATTATTGTATCAGAGACCATCAAATAGTTTTTGGTCTGTGATGCCTTAGGGGGTCTTCTCCAATTAGGCATTTACAAGGGAACTGGTTTCTTATTATAGAGGAACCTTATTATGTTTGTTCAATTTGAAGCCACATTTACTTGCCGATATTAGTGGCAATGATTTTAAGACATTATTCCTGGGGTATGCTCCAGTTTTATGTTCTAAGATCAGCAAATAAACAGCATATGCATTCATGGGATCTCCACTCTTCTGCCAGTTAGTAATTTGTGTTTTAGGCTTAAAATAGTGGCTATATATTTTTGGAAACAATCTTCTGTTTAAGGCATATATCCTTAATATAACTACCTACCCCCTGTCGAAGTCAAATAAATTGGATATGGTCTTTTCAAATTAATATCTACCGATCTGGTTGTCTATGTCTGAAATTATGCGAATAGCACGCTACGGCGTGGAGGAGTGTAGTTTACCACATACACGTGCAAACACACATTTACACAAATACATACACTTGTAATTAGCTCATATTAAAAGTAGTTGCAACACAGTTATTTGTACTGAAATGTAGCAGAGTTTATAGTTTAATATTGTGTTATGTACACGTTAGTGAGATCTAAGGTTCAGGACACAGGAAACATATCATGTCTGGTATCATTCTAATCCCCTATTCATCCTCGGTCGCATAAAGGATCGCACCTTCATATGCTAGATATGGATTATAGGGAATAAAATGATCTGAATGGTATTGTGTGTGTAATGTAAATAGACCAGTTTGAACTAAGTTTTAGGCGGGAAGATTAGTATGCATCTTCTGGAGAGCTGACCCCCACCCTTTGGGGGTATCATTTGAACTGGCCAATGACCTGCATTACACTGGACCTTCCTGAAGCCTGAACCTATAGAAACATGCCAAATCATCTATTGTTTTCACTGTATCACTGACTGTATATAAGCAAGGGTCCTGGGACAGGAGACAGTCTCTTTGACCACAAACTTCAGGACTGAATGACTGTATGCTGGATCCAGGGCGCCTGCGAATGCAACAACTGTACTTATTTTACTTTGATTGTTACTCTGCTGCTTTTTGTTATTAAATTGCATTGGAACCACATATCTGGAAGTGGACAATCGTTATTAAATAGCAATTAGACGTACATAATACCCCTTATGGGGAATTTCATTCTTGAGTCCAAAGCCTATCCTCTTATATTGTGCATGCTATATTGCATGGTAAGAGTGTGGGAGACCTTAAACTGTTGACAGTCTAAAGTTGATACCTTGAAGACAAGTTGAAACTCAGCTTAGAGCCATTAATAAGTCTACGGAAAGAACAAGAATGCAGGATTCTTTTCCCAAACAAACCTGGCACCACTATATGTGTTACACAGTGAGACAGTATGGCATGGCTAGTCTGTGAAGTAAATAGGCTGTGGAACAAATTGTAGACATCCGTTTAGCACTTGCATGACATAACTCATTTTCAAACATGCATTCAGCAATGAAATGCTTATGAGAATCAGTAAGGACAAAATATATCTAGGTGCATTATTAATAATATATATATCACACTAAGGGATACATCTATTAAAAGATTCTAGCTATGTCTAGTACATTCTATTAAATGATGGCAACACCTTCATGCTTCCCTTTTAGAATGTTTAAGATATCTACCCCCTTAGTCTTGAAACCTCTGGAGCTTCCCTCTTTAACACCTAACTAGCAATTCTGTAATAAGGAGGGTGTGCATCATAGTGTAGGTACATTTTATAGAACAGCTCCATAAAATCATAGTAACATTTACCATTATTAAAAGAAATGTATGCTCATCAAAGATGGCAGTTTTCTACACAATACCATTTTGGCTCTCATGTTAGGTTGGAGAAAAGACAATATAAATCCACTTCTAGGATCAGTAGTGCGCCAAGCTACGGGTCATCGCATTTTAGTATGGTCAGTGGTAGTAAAAAGCAGTAGGCTTTCATCAAAACCATATATTACTTTATTGTTTTTTATTTATGAGGTGCCACAAAGGGTCCGCAGTGCATTACATAGAGCATGGGACAACAGTACAGGGTAACAATACACGGCATGCAGGCAGTACAAAGACAAAGTGCAATAAGTACAAAAAGTACAAGTAAGGTGCAAAAAGTACAAACATTACAAACTTACTTCTTTGCCTGTGCACCTGCTCTCTGCTAAAAGTGACTACCAGTGCACAGATAGAGTGGGGAGGGATGTGGGGAGTGACGAAAGGAGGCTGTACCTGTGCCCACTAGTGTGGGTGCGATTAACAGGATCAGGACAAAGATGTAAAGGCGAGGGAGAAGAGGAGAAGCAGCAGCAGCAAGAGTCAAGTGCGAAAGGGAGAAAAGAGGGGGGTTCGGGGACAAAGGTAAACAGTAGGAAGAGGACATGAGCATAGAGGGCCCTGCTCAAGGGAACTTACAATCTAAGGGAGAGGGGGAAACTGACAAGAGACACAGAGAGGAAAGATAGGGTGAGGGGACAAGAACTGTAAGGGAAGAGATGAATATAAGAGAGAAGGAGTGGAGGAAGAGTGAGGGAGAGGTAAAGTATGGTGAGTGTATAAGAATAGTGAAGAGGGTTAGATGGAGGAAGAATAGGCTAGTCTGAACAGATGAGTTTTGAGGGAACGTTTGAAGATAGGCAGGCTGGGGGGAGAGTGATAGAACGAGGGAGATCATTCCAGAGAAGGGGGACAGCATGGAAGAAATCTTGAATGAGGAAGTGAGAGGTGATGACCAGATGGGAGGTGAGGCAGCAGTCATTGGAAGACTGTAGAGAGTGAGAAGGAGTATGAGTAAAGATGATGTTGGAGAGATATGGAGCACTGGCATTAGAGGGTTTTGTAGGTGAGGATGAAGAGTTTGAAGAGGATTCTGAAGTGGAGGGGGAGCCAGTGTAGATCTTGACAGAGAGGAGAGGCAGATGAGGACCAGTGGGAGCGGAAGATTAGTTCATACTGAACGCTGCAGCCCGACTTAAGAGAAGCAAAATGAGTGTGGGGGAGGCCAGTAAGGAGGAGGTTGCAGTAATCCAGGAGGGAGATGAGAGAGTGGATGAGAGTTTTGGTGGGATCAGTGGAGAGGAAGGGTCTGTACCGGGCTATATTGCGACGATGGAAGTGGCAGGATTGGGCAAGAGATTGTATGTGAGGGGTGAAGAAGACGGAGGAGCCAAGGGTGACCCCCAAGCATAGAACTTAGGGTGAAGAGGAGATGATGCTAGAACCAAAAGGATCCCCCCTTCATTTGGGGGTAACTCACTTTGTTCAGTGTTTTTTCGTGTTAGTACTATGAATACATTAATTAGGGAATTAATTCCTGCCCCAAAATCTTAAATTGGTGACACATGCTCTGATCCTTCTACTCGATAACCAATGACCAATTTGGCCACGCATGTAAGTGGCTAAATTGGAAAAGATCTGGCTGTGAGGACCCGTGGTGCAAGCAGCTGGATTACTTTTGGCATTATTGGGACCTGTTCGTGCAGTCAGATGAGGATCGCAACCACAGGTTGATGGGTGTCATCTATAGTCATAGTCAGATAGCATTTTCAATATGGTCAATAATGATTTCAATAAGATAGTATTCAGGGAATTGCTGTCACTTTTGGTCCATACCAATAGTTTTGTACAGTAAATGAAAGCAAATTCTAAACAATTTATTGGCATTTTATTCTTTGTTTTTATTTATTTTATCTGTGCTGCTCAAATCTCAATTTGAATACCAAACGGAAAAAAAAACTGAAGGAAAAAAGAAAAAGCATCCAAACACACTCTCTAAATAAAGCATGAGGTCATGGGAAGACCTGTTAACGATGGAACATCTGAGATAAAACACATTGTTTTACAGACTAGTGCTGCATTGTGCTGCGATTCTACTATATGTTACAATGCAGCTACACCTCTTCAAGGTGTCAGAGGAAAAGAATATGAAAAGAATCAATCCCCACCCACAATCATTTCAGAACAGCAGCCCACGCACTACACACACCCAGCATCCTGCAACACACCCTTCGTTACACATTATGAATTCAACGGTGGAAACTCAGGATATGCAGCCACAGTAACCAAAAAAAAAAAAAAAAAATTCTCTGGCCAGAATGCCACAAGGCATTACAGTGACCTATACTCTTCTGGTCATGCTTCCTCAGTGTATTCTATGAGTGGGCAGGCTAACGGTGTCAGTACTTCCCACAGCCCCACCAGACTGCAGCCGCCCTTATCCTGGAAATTACAAGCCCCCGTACTTTTAAACATTCCATTCTCAGCTAACACCAGCAGGGTTTCCTGCTCCACTCCCTTAACTCCAGGTCTTGTCATAGTCCTCCTCCCATGCAACACCTTTAACTAACTTTCAGATACTTAACCCTTGCATCAATATTTAACATTGCTGTCTTCAACAGTACAGTGCTTTTAGTATTCAAGATGTAATAAATGAACATTTCTTACCAATTCCAAGAACCATAAAATGTAAGCAGCATACAAACATAAGTGTTCACATTAATACCATGACAATTTTGTGTGTGTGTATAATATATACACACCCACTTTTATTTTTTTATTGGTGGACAGCAGATTATCTGTATTTTTAACCCTGACACAAAACATCCACTCAACATGGCTGAGAACCCTGGGAGTTGTAGTTCACAAAAATGTGAGTGTCAAATGTTTCCTATCCTCCAGACCACGCTTAGGTAACCTGTGACTGTTTAATTACAAGTCCCAGCAGGCCCCTGTGCCTGAGGGTAGTCAGAGAATGCTGATGCTTATAGTTCCATAAATGCTGGAGAGTCACCTGTTGCCTAACTGTTCCCTAGACCAGTAAAGTACAAACTTTATTTATTTTTAAGCTTTGACCACCAAGTGTCAATGTGCCATTATTCCAGGATACCAAACAATTCAATTGCCAAAAGAGTGTATTGCATCTGACGATCAGGAGACCCAACCAAAAGATTCAGGAATCCTGGTATTCCCAGGCATAAGTTATGAACCACTTCTTTAAACTACATTGTAGAATGTAAGACAGGTGGTGTCTGAAATGTTAGAAAATCACTTAACATTTCTCCAGGCACAAATCATACCTCCCATAGATTGTAAGCTTGAGGGCAGAGCCTTCTCACTTCTGTCTGTATTACCCAGTATTGTTTTATTAGTGTATTTGTTCCCAATTTTAAAGCGCTACAGAATTTGCTGGCCATAATATATATAAATAAATATATATATATATATATATATATATATATATATATATATATATATATATATATATATATATATATATAACCTAAAGACACAAGCCTAAAGCCATTAAACCTTGCAGTTCAATCAGTCACCAGTAGTAAAATAATTGCAATGATCATGAAACTACAATAGAAAATATAAATAAAGGCCATCCATAAGTGAAAAATTATACACAGACAGCACATTTTGAGGGGTTGAGGGTATTATAAATACTCAAGCAGCAATAATACTGCAACATTCAGTTCAAAAGTCAATACACTACATATCTTAAGTTGGTGGTAACAATTTTTCATTGGAGGGCAAGGACCAGTACTGGTAAAGTTAGCTGCTGTGACTGTGCTTTCTGAATACAAATGTGTATAACTTGTCCTCAGCAATGACATAAAACAGTATTACATTCAGCTGAGTGAGGAACCAAGACCACTAAATATAAAGAGAAAATAATATTGTGCAAATCACACAATAAAACATTAACATGAAACTGATGAAAAAAAGGTTGTGTTACCCATGACAACCAATCACGTTTGCTTTCATTGTCTAAACTGAACTAAAAATGAACTATCCTATTGGTTGCTATAGACAACTATTTCTTTGAAAAAGGTTTTCACAAATATTCCCAAATAGCCTGAAATACCTATATATACTTATTTAATGTTATTCAGTAACATTGTCACTTTAAAATGGAACAGCTGGGTCCATAACTTTAATATACACCTGCAACTCAAGACTAACCATAGCTAAATAACCTACTCGGATGTAAAAGGTCCCTGCCTAGCCTAGCTAATCCAAGAGCATCACAGCCCCCTAGTGGCCAGCCCAAAACAGCAGCACTGGCTACATTATGTGTACCTTCATATTCTCGCACATGCTCACTATTGCCAACAATAAACAACAACCACCACCAAAAACAAATGTGGCCAAAACAATACCATTTTCCTCTGAAAGACTTAAAATCTCAGCCAAATGGAATAGAAGATACCGTACGACCCAACATATTCCTTCACCTATACATGTTGACAAGTGTAAACCTAAGGTTGCAACCCATGTTTATTTATTTTATATGTTATGCATTACTTGATGACCAAATAGTAAATAAGAGGTCTTGCTTACAGCACTGACTCTTTACCATCCTGTGCGCCAAGGGGACCCCCTTCTACATCATAATTTACGTCCTGCCTGCCCCAAAATTTAAGGTATACATCAGTTTAGGTGCCATTCCTGTAAAATATAATATATATAAGTGCCAAGCATTGTAAATACTTGATATATTAAATATATGTACACACACCGATCAGCCACAACATTAAAACCACCTGCCTAAAATTTGTGCCGCCAAAACTGCTTTGAACCGTCGAGCCATGAACTCCATAAGACCTCTGAATGTGTCCTATGGTATCTGGCACCATGACATTATCAGCAGATCTTTTAAATCCTGTAAGTTGCTCAGACTTGTTATTCCAGCACATCCCACAGATGTTCGATTGGATTAAGATCTGGGGAGTTTGGAGGCCAAGTCAACACCTTGAATTCTTTGTCATGGTCTTCAAACCATTCCTGAACAATTTTTATAGTGTGGAAAAGCGCATTACCCTGCTGAAAGAGGCCATTGCCCACAGGGAATACCGTTGCCATGAAGGGGTGTACTTGGTCTACAACAATGATTAGGTAGGTTTTATATATCAAAGTAACATCCACATGAATGCCAGTACCCAAGGCTTCCTAGCAAAACATTGCCCAGAGCATCACACTGCCTCTCCCAGTCACCGGTTGTTCTTCTTTCCTTGGACTACTTTTGGTAGGTACTAACCACTGCATATTGGGAACACCCCATATCCACTGCATTTTGGGAACATTGCACAAGACCTGCCATTTTGGAGATGCTCTGACCTAGTAATCACAATTTGGCCCTTTTCAATGTCGCTCAGAACCCTATGCTTGCCCAATTTTTTTGCTTCCAACACATCAACTAGAAGAACTGACTGCTGCCTAATACAGTCATGGCCAAAAGTTTTGAGAACGACACAAGTATTGGTTTTCACAAAGTTTGCTGCTTTAGTGTTTTAGACCTTTTTGTCAGATGTTTCTATGGTATACTGAAGTAAAATTATGAGAATTACATAAGTGTCAAAGGCTTTTATTGACAATTACATTAAGTTTATGCAGAGTCAATATTTGCAGTGTTGATCCTTCTTTTTGAAGACTTCTACAATTCGCCCTGGCATGCTGTCAATCAACTCCTGGGCAACATACTGACTGATGGCCGCCCATTCTTGCCTAATCAAGCGAGCAGTTTGTGCTTTTCCACCCGCCTCTTGAGGATTGGCAAAAATTTCTCAATGGGATTAAGATCTGGGGAGTTTCCTGGCCGTGAACTCAAAATTTCGATGTTTTGATCCCCGAGCCACTTGGTTATCACTTGTGTCTTATGGCAAGGTGCTCCTTCTTGCTGGAAAATACCTTGTTCATCACCAAACTGTTCTTGGATGGTTGGGAGAAGTAGCTCATGAAGGATATTTTGGTACCATTCTTTATTCATGGCTGTGTTACTAGGCAAAATTGTAAGTGAGCCCACTCCCTTAGCTGAGAAGCAAGCCAACATATGAATGGTCTCAGGATGCTTTACTGCTGGCATGACACAGGACTGATAGTAGCACTCTCATCTTTCCTTCTTCAGACAAGCGTTTTTCGAGATGCCCCAAACAATCTGAAAGGGGATTCATCAGAAAAAATGATTTTGCTCCAGTCCTCAGCAGTCCAATCCCTGTACCTTTTGCAGAATATCAATCAGTCCCTGATGTTTTTCCTGGAGAGAAGTGGCTACTTTGCTGGCCTACTTTGCCATCCTCCAAAAATCTTCGGCCCACTGTGTGTACAAATGCACTTACACCTGCTTGCTGCCATTCCTGAGGAAGCTCTGCGCTGGTGGTGCCCCAATCCTGCAGCTGAATCAACTTTAGGAGACGGTCCTGGCGCTTCCTGGACGTTCTTGGGTGCCCTGAAGCCTTCTTCACAACTATTGATCCTCTCTCCTTGAAGTTCTTGATGATCCGATAAATGGTTGATTTAGGCGCAATTTTACTAGCAGCAATATCCTTGCATGTGAAGCTCTTTTTGCGCAAAGCAATGACGACAGCACGTGTTTCCTTGCAGGTAACCATGTTTAACAGAGGATGAACAATGATTTCAAGCACCACCATCCTTTTAAAGCTTCCAGTCTGTTATTCTAACTCAATCAGCATGACAGAGTGATCTCCAGCCTTGTCCTCATCAACACTCTCACATGTGTTAACAAGAGAATCACTTACCCGATGTCAGCTGGTCCTTTTATGGTAGGGCCGAAATGCAGTGGAAATGTTTTGGGGATAAAGTTCAAATGGCAAAGAGGGACTTCGGAATGTTATGAAGAGTGATCAGATGAATTGCAATTCATTTCAGAGTATATGAAAATTGCCATCATAAAAATGGAGGCAGCAGACTTTGTGATTTGTGTCATTCTCAAAAATATTGGCCTTAACTGTATATTCCACCCCTTAACAGGTGCCAGTGTAGCGAGATAATCAAAGTTATTCACTTCAGTTGTCAGTGGTTTAAATGTTGTGGCCAATTGGTGTGTGTAATAAAACTAGAAAATAGCAGCAAAATATTAAGAAAGGGTGATCAGGGAACCCCTTTGTGCTTCCACTGTCACTCCCACACCTTGCAGGGATGACGGGTTTCAAAAAATTTTCAGTAGTCCTTTCAGTTTGAATACTTGCCTTGACATCTTCAGTTTTAAAATCTACAGCTCCTTGATTTCTCCTACCGGTGCTTCACTATTGACAGTAAAGGAAAATGTACACAGTTGGCTTTATTCCGCTCTATTCCTTTGTGTATAGTGGTCACAGATTTCATTGGAAGGTGAAGTGCTAAAGGTTGTTTTGGCAACCAGTCTCCAGTAGACTGTTTGCAGTTAATGTTATTCACTAATTAAGAGTGCCAAGCACTGGTACATCAAATAGAGTGCATAAAGTCCGGGACAGCAACAGGGCAATGGAGAGTAGCTGGGATTCATGTAGAAGACACAGATGATACTGGTCATCACTGTAGGAGACAGGTAGTATTCTGGAAACCGATATGCATTAGTTCATATATACAGAAAAAGAAAATATGTGGAGAATCCTATTCAGCATATATAATTATGTAATGACCATTGTGTACAAGCAAGAGAATGTGATGCCCCATGCGACGTGTGAGCAAGTGTGTCACTTTACACTTTGTTGTGGGTGTTGACAGGAACCCTTGTATTTAAAAAGTGTGACTTGGCTTCCAGTTATAAGTTTGAGCATTGTTGAAAGTAATCAGTTCAAATCGTACGCCCTTTCGTCTCTCATAATGACTGTTGTGCGAGTCTGGATAACAGATATGCTGCCGATACTAGAGTGTGTCTTCCGAGTCTCTGAAACGCGGAGGGTAGCCAGTGATGCAGACAGACAGCCAGTGTTAAAGTGTTAAGTGTGAGAGCACAGTCAGCACGGAATACTGCCAAACGGTCCTGCACCGTTCAGTAACTTGAGGTTACGTCCTCACACGGGAGGCACTCAGGTTAGAGACTGCACTTGTTAAATTTTCATGTGTAATCCAGAATGGAGTGAGTACATTGGTGTGACTGCAACTGTGTAGAGGCAGATAAAGGAGACATGGCGTGACACACCCAGTATGGGAAAATGTCAGCTCTTATGCAAGTACTGCCTATGTAATCAAGTGAACTGTGCTGCAGAGCTTGTGGAAGATATAAAGACCTACATAAATTTTTTTCATTGCGGAAGATGGGGTTAGATCAGCGCTCCCTGTATGATAGTGTAGAAGCCACTCTGGAAAAAAAAGGAGGGGGGGGGTGGATGGGGCAGATACAATTGGGGGGGGGAGGATAGGATACCAGGAGAAGGGTAGCTCAACCCTAATAGACAATATCAATAGTGTTTCCCTGGGCGCTTATGGAATTAGAACTAAATCATAGAGCATGATTTATGCACATTTATTATTACAATTGTAAAAGTGAGTTGCAACTCAAATGACAATAATACAGTATTGTGTCAACGTGACTCACAAAGCATATAAACAGCATACAATTTACCACATATTGGGTTATGCTAGGATGCTTATATAAATTGGCAATACTCAGAAATGATGTCCAAATGCAGAGTCCTGTGAGAAAGTTTTCCCACTGCCAATCCTTGTATGGCTAAATAATATCAATCCGTATGCAAGTGCTGGGTAGTAATAAAGTCCTTAAATCGAGACCTGGGCAGTTTTGTCCATCGGATAGAAGCCATAAATAGGGGCTGGTAATCGGACTTACCCTTGAAGGTTTCAGGGCTACAGCTTTGCTGCAAAAAGGTTTCCGTGTACCTGATCCACTCCTGTATATGGCTCTGGCTCATTGCCGTGGGGACGCAAAGCGTCCTGCTGCCGGGCGGATGCTTCGATGTTTCCGGGATAGGTGCGCATGCGGCGACTCAGTCCCGTTTGTGCAGCAGTGCTCAAAAGGGTCCCCAACAGATGTGGTGTCGACCTTGGTTAATGTACTAAGTGTAGGGGTATACAAACCAACGCGTTTCACCCCTGCTGGCTTCCTCAGGGATCGTAGTTGAAGTGAGAAGCAATGTGGGGACTTTAAAAAACTTACTACACCTGCTATATTTGCACACATGTCCTTTGCAGTTACTAAACCCACATGTGCATAGACTTCTGTTTCTGTTCATCCACAGAAGCCTGAGAGAGAGAGACTGAGCTACTATGGCTAATACTCCATTCAGACTGCCGTTGGGGAGCAGACCCAGTGTTCAGAGGCACCTGACTGATACCTTACACAGAAAAAAACTGCTTCAATAGGTACTTTTCGAGAGCCAGGAAAAGTTGCCTCTAAGCTTGGCCCTACTGTACCTAATGGTAAA
Source organism: Mixophyes fleayi (assembly GCF_038048845.1). Taxonomy (NCBI): domain Eukaryota; kingdom Metazoa; phylum Chordata; class Amphibia; order Anura; family Limnodynastidae; genus Mixophyes; species Mixophyes fleayi. The sequence goes on along the minus strand of NC_134403.1, from coordinate 290,769,796 downwards.
GATGGATACCTTGTTTGATGTTGCCAGAGAAAAGAGTATGTCTTGGGTTAGAGAGCTGATATGACATAGCATACACTGACTCCAGTATACTGCAGTAATAATGGTAGGTGTTATAAATTATTTTTTGTGTGTTCAGAGAAGAGTACCTGTGAAGTCTTCCTGTGCAGGTATATCAGGGATTATTTAATGTGGAGAATTAACAGAAGGGTGGTGTTAATGTCTCTTCAGCTATCAGATCACATGTCCGATACAAATTTATAAACATCCATACTGAATTAGGAGCACAAGGTCAGATCTATGTTTTCAAATAAGAAATGTCCACATGAAAGCAGGTTCTTTTAGCATTCATAGGTGTGAGAAGGAAAATGTGTTTAAATGTCCCGATTTTCTTTTACAGAGGCCAATCTCTATTGGGGAATTGGTCCATGTTTCTGCATCCACTCGCAACCAATAGGAAATTGTGCAAATGTGGTGTATTACAAGTTTAGCAGGTGGCAATATAGAAAAGACATGAAAAGAAGTTAGGTCTACACTAGTGTGGTTGCAAGGATAACTGTATGTAGTCAGGGCCGGTGCTAGGGTCCATGGCGCCCTAGGCATTATTACAAAATCGGCGCCCCCCCCGCAAAAATCGGCGCCCTCCTCCCTCCTCACCCCGTCTTTCCTTAGCTTGTCTCACCACCACCGCCTCTCTGCTCCGTCTCCTCCCCTCCACTCACTGACACTAGTGAGTGGAGGGGAGGAGACAGAGCAGAGAGGTGGCGGTGGTGAGCAATAGCCTCTTCCGCATCTGAATGCTGTGCGGCGGTCGTGATAGGTATGGTCAGCGGCCGCCGCACAGTTTTAAAGTAATTTACCATTCTGTGGCACCCTCCAGAGCCTGGCGCCCTAGGCAAGTGCCTAACCTTGCCTAATGGGAGCGCCGGGCCTGTATGTAGTGTGCTAGATGATACTGCTGGCACTCCTCAGAGACTCGAAGAGTGCACAACACATTAACGGCTAAGGTGGCCCTTCTTTCACTAAGCCCATCTGCATCATTCCTTCCCCATCCAGATGAGCCTACAATCCTTTTATAGCATGGCTTAGAATTCAAACGCAAATTGTTTTCAATTAACAATACAGACTTAGAAGTGAGAAAATGTGATTAACTCATATGGATGATCAATCAAATTTATTACACGCTTCCTTAGGTGGGTCACATATATGCTACTGAATTAATGGACATTTTCATTCTAAAAGTCAATGTTGCAGCTGAAACTTAAAAATATCGCCTGCAGAAAAATACCGAATCCACATAACAGTACACTGCTATCTTGAGGGTGATGGAGGTCACATGTGAATTTGGAAACATGGCTGATGAAATGATTCAAGGCCAGCTTGTAGAAATTTTTTTTATTTCTTCTAGCATAATACGGCTGTTGCTGCTTGAAATGGGTCTGACCCCACACAAGGCTGTCACTGGCTAGTGAGATCGAATCAGCAATGATGGAACCAAAGACAATAGGCCAAAGGTCAGTATGTATTTAGTCTAAAGTATATGAAGTTGCCACACCTGATGTTAAGGTTTTGAGAATGGAAAACACAAATGCATGCATAGCTGATAAAATATTGTGCACGTTACAAGTTGATTCTACATTAGGAGGTACAGGTTATTGAAATAATGTTAGACACCACCCTGCAGTTTCCATACCAGCCAATCTTCACTAATTGAAGAGATACAAGGCTTGGTGAGCTGCTTGAAAAATCCCATCCCTGTATGTGGTTGCTTACCAGCCATTGTGACTTTTCATATACTGTCTACCTGTGGAATTTTACATTGTGAATGTAGTAATGCTATCTTAGGCTGAGATCTGTTTGATCCGTTACACACTTTAACAACCCACGCACTTCGACACAAACTCCAATCTCAGCTATGACAAGGGACAAAATCAAAATGGAGGCATGCAGGGATGTGCTAGGAGTTTTATACATAAAATAAAAGGACGAACGAATGTGACTCCTGTACAACATAAATTGTGTCGACTGTCATTTGTAGTGAGAGATGTCTCACAAGAGTTAAGAAAAAAAAACAACTCATGCAGAAGACATAATTGAGCACAATGCCAATCCGTGAAACTCATTCAGTGAAGTCTATGAAAAAAAATAAAGGAATTCATCTTTGCTAGACTCTCTCAAGTCTACACAGAGCGGTTGTGATTGATAGCCACTTCTTTTCACATATGTAAGAAGTGTTTGCTGACAGAGAGAGTCAACTTTATTTTCTACACTGGATCATCTACAGTACAAATTGCCAAGTACTACTGAAGACAGCAGGGACCTCACCGCATGCAATACGCACAATGGATGGTTTCGCTTCAGCACCTGGCTGCTTTCAATGGATGAGGTATTATATTCTAAATAACCATGCTGGACAGAGGCAGAACTAGCGAGCTGTGGACCCTGGTGCAGGGTAGCGGGGAGGAGGGAACTGGGTCCCACAGCTCGATAGTTCCCTTTGCAGGGGGCCCAATGGTAGTTCCGCCACTAAGGCTTGAGTACAGTACTATCTGGCTGATGTGATTACTTTTGGAGACACCCCCAAAACGCACAATGCAATTTCCATATGACATTCAATACAAATCAGGATCTGAAAATGTTGCAGGTCTGTTTGTCTCACCTGCCTTTTTCCTTCTTTGACCCCAGACTGGATGATAACCTAGTAGTTCTGATTACAAACATTCCATCTTCCTGCCATTACAGCATAGTAATTCAAAGCTGCCTGTCTTACCTGTCGCATTCAACTACAATTATGTGAATTTCTGGCACTGAGATGTCTTGATCTTCCAAAACCTGCTCTATTACCATATTTCAGGATACAAGAGGAACTTCCGCTGAAAGATGGAGGTGTCATTTGAGGTACTCCGTCTTTCTCCCTAAATGCAGGCACGCTTTATACAGCTTGCACAAGACATCAGGGAATAGAGAGAACAAAGCAACATCTGCGTGACCTCCACTGGTGACTGGGAATGGGTGCGCAAGGTGAAGCAGCTATTAAGTTTTGTATTTCCTGTCAAAAGCACAACAAGACAGCTGTAATACATACAGTGCCACTGCAGTAGGTTTCTTCTCCTAACAATACGTGGGAAAAACTTGTTATTGACATTGGACTATTTAAGGTTCTATCACGTTAATTATTATAATAAATGGTCAGAGTTTGCTTTCACTGTACTTGCGACTTCTGCTACCGTAATTGTGTTCCTCTCCACAATTTTCAGCAGAGAAGATAATCTAAAGAAATCGTCAGATAATGGATCTCAATTTACTTTGTGTAAATGCTCTCTCTCTCTCCCTCAAAGAGGATCAGAATTCCAACAAGTCTTCTGTTTAGTGGCCTCAGGCTAATGGAGGAATTGAATGTTTAAATAGAAGTTTGAAAGAGTCATCACACTGCTACTCTGGAAGGACAAGTGTGGAAAACCTTCACTAAGACTTTCTGCAAACATACAGAACATAAGGTCAGAGTAAAACAAACTCAATACAAGACATACACTGACAACCATCATTGGGCAGAGGATCCAAAGTTTGAATGCGATTCATTCAAAGGGAGAAAACTTGGAATTCCGTGGAAAGGACAATAACAGTTTAGATTGCCACTGCAGGTTCTGGAGAAGGAAGGCCCTATACCTACAAAGTATTGGATAGACGTATTTGAAACACTAGGTACTTGTCACCTGTTTCTCATGTGATAAATGATGAGTTTGTGGATTATACAATAGATCTGGATAATTACGCCAAACAGTTGGGGGATGATACACCCAACACTACGACTGTCAGATGTATTCCCAGAGTTAGAAAGCCACTAGCATGGACAAGAGACTATGTAATGTAAAAAAATAAAATACAATTACTGTGCAGGTAATGGGGAAAATGCTGTTACATATTTGCTACTTATACATTGCTTTGCCTTTTTAATTACATATTTACTAACTTGGGTGTATAAAAATTAGCCAGAGTTAGGTTTAGTAATTGTCTTTCATAAAATATGGGAATACGTGGTGTTACCTACAATAGGTGGCAATATATAATGACTCTAGGGACTTCTGAAATTAAGTTCTCTACCCTAGTGTGGCTGTGAAGATGACTATAAGCGGTATAAAGTGTAGAGGAAGACACTACTGGTGCTCTCTCTCTGCTTCTCCACAATTTTTGTTCTGTTTGTGCTTTTCCCCATTTTATTTCAAAGAAACCAATTTGCATAATATTATAATAGTGTTATTTTTTTACTCATTGAACATTGTGACCACCTTGTCATATTAAATTTAATTTAATAACATTCTGCCTTTGTGTTGTTAACAAATTCACCTGCTGGAAAACTTTATTAAATGCCACATAACTGAAATACAGGGAGTTTGATTAAACATATCCCTGGCTAAATTTAGTTGACCTGTTGCTGAATATAAGTTGTTTTGGTATCTTTAGTTAACGGGGATAACCCAAGACTTCCTTAAAGTAGGATCTGTCTAATCAAATCTTCGTGGTGGCAGATTGTAATTAACAGAGTATGAAGTATAATTTGGAGGGGGTTCTAATAATTTTTAGACAGAACATATGGTCTTGCAGTGATTAACACCTTGTTGCTTACACATTGCTCAGTAGGGTGCTGTTTCTTATAGTAGGCCTACTAACAGCATAGAGGAAATGTATTTAATGTTTTTATAATAATAATAATGCCCCCAAGCAAAGCAAGTCCCCTTTCATCCAGCTCTTGTGACTGTTTATTTAAAAGAAGAGAGTGTGCGGTTTGTGGTGAACGAGGGGTAGAGACTACACCAGTACAGGAGACTTTTTTGGTCAATTAACTGGCCAGCCTTAAGATAAAAGTTCACCAAATGATGAACTCCACTCACCATTTGACTATGTGACATGGTCCCAATCTGTGTGTGTGTCATATGATTGGACCATGTAACTTGTCAGGTCTGTGATTTAAACCAAAGATTTTCACTCAAAGGGCTAGTTATACATTTACAGTGAGGTCACAAGGGACACATCAAAAACTAAAAACACCAATATTAAAGGTCACTGCAGATGTCAGGCAAACAGACATACATTCTCAACAGAGCAGAGCCTCATATCTTTGAAGTTCTTTGCTTCAATATAACCAACGTTATCAGTGTCACAACACGAGGTCAGCTTTTCATTATCATTATATTTTAATATCTCATCATTGAAACTCAAGCTTCCAAGATTGCAGATCACACTGAAAATAATGAAAGTCAGCTGTGTGAAATACATGAGGCCTATAGTAGTAATCAGCCTGTGTGTATGTGCATTCTACAGACTAGCCCAAGTCATGTGACAGAAAGAGGACATACTCTGTTCCGAGCGGTCGCATGCTGACTCACAGCAATCATTCTAAGCACTGTCCGAATAAACACAGGATCCTTGTGACATCTGGTCTGATGTTACATAATACACCATTATACAAACTTATTTCTATTAACATTAATAAGATCAATCAAAAGAGATATCATGTATTTCATGGTCATATTTCTAGTGGACATAGACCAACAATTATTGTTGCTTAATAAAATTAAAAATGCTTAATATTTAGACAAATTCAAGAAAACACAAAAAAAATAGAAATAAAAACATGTATAATATAGAAATCTTATTCCTATATAATCCAGACCATAAAAATAAGAGGAGAACATCTTGAGATTATTGGTGACAGAGTAAAAAAACAACAAAAAAAAAAAAAACTAGCAAGGAAATTGTTGAAAAGATGTTGTGAATGGAAAGATCTACAAATATTACCATTTGTTGGGTTGATTTAAAGGAGAAATCTACTTGGTGTACATGAAATTAAGTAGGTCAGAAGGTTCCTGCTTTGGGGATTTGAAATCTGTAGACCTCAGTAGTAGGACACAGTGGGGATCCTCCCCTGCCTATCTTAGGCTTCTAACCTATTGGCATCTGTTTGGCATTTACAAAAGGCAAAAAAACACTAGTGCCACCACATGGCAAACACAGACAAGTAGCAAATGTGGTTGTTAATTGCGGGAGATCTGGGCGACTGTTACAACCTAATACAGATGATTGCATCAAGGTAGCTATTAAGAAGGTAGACGGTTGTATCCATAAAAATGATTCACGTTCACTCCATGTACATTAAGTTTGCCCAAACTGAAGTTCAGATTCTATGACTTTTTTCAACTTAGTCATATTTCATGTGTAATTATATTCTATTTTCAACAGTATATGTTTATACGTGTTTATTACAAAAATATTACAAAAAATAAGTGATATAATCCAGGAATTTAATGGTAAGAATCATGCAACACACACAACTGTAATATCTTATACAATCATTAATTAGCAGGGCAAAACTGAGGAGAGAATAGAATATATACTACAATCTCCCATTGAATACCTGTTGTTGTTGACAAATATTCCCTGACCTGTTCTAAAAACTAACCCCAACAGGTCACAGTATGCTAAACTACCACTCCTTGTGTACTTGGGGCCTGGAGGCAGGTTTGCATGTATGTGCCAACTCAGGGAGAGGAAAAATAGTAGCATAACAAGTATTGTGCTTGCGTTTAAAAATGTGATGAGGTTCCTGTCTAAACTACACAGGATTAGTTTCTAATCCCAGGTCAGTGAGGGATGATGTAATCCCAATTTGTATTTTTCTAGGACGACTACATTTATCATTAAGGATTTTGCATAATATTATAGAAACTATTTTTTTTCTTATTTGATTTTAACCATTTTTTCTGGATTAGTTCCATTAGTGATCACATACAATGTAAACCATTGCTAGGTTCCATAGGTTAAAGGCCACTTCATCTGGTACATTCCAAATTTGATGAAGGAACAACAAATTAAAACAGCAAAATGTCAGATTATCTACTGGTACATACAGGGAAAGAGTTCAGTCTCCTGTATTATTTAATATAGTAATTGGATAGGGTCAGCACAGACATTGAAACTTGTACTTCAACATGGATCAAAGAGCTCTATTAAGTCGTGATTGTAAAGTTTTGAATTTTGAACTTCCTTCCCCAAATTATATATTTTTTATAAATCAGGGTTTCTTTTTTCCAGTGCTACAAAGTAATGTGGTGCAGAGCCATTATTTTTTTCTCTGAGGTTTTTCCACTTCCGGTGTGCATGCGGGAGTCGGCATGCCATCTCTCACATGCGGCGACATACTGCTTGCCATACCGGTGGAGGGTAAGAGTGCTCTTACTGCTGCCGCCTAGTGTCACCAGGGACCTGTCCCCTGCTCAGCTGCACCAGTGACTTATTTTGGATAAAATGCTGTGAAACACAGTAATAGAGCATCTTACTATCAGAGTGGTCTGGGTAAATAGGACAGACAAGAGATCAGCAAGAATACAACACCCCCCATGGATGAGCACAACATTCTGATTGAATAATGTGTTCACCATCATGAGAGGTGGATGCCATATAATGATTACCAAAGTTCAGCCACTAGCTTGTCTGACCGGATCCCGGAGTCTACACCAGGTTTACTAGATCCAAAATAAAAACAATTTGCTCTTATCAGAACAAATCTATTTCTGTAAAACAAGCACATCCAGCCAGACAAAAATACTCAAGAGCTCAGAATCAGTTGAAGAAAAAGTTAACAACCAAGCCTGTTATGCTCTCGAAACAAGGCCACTAACCATGATGATGCAAGTTATAGCTGCAATCATGCGATCTGGCCAGCTCTACCACATGACTGTGTACAAGTCCAAATAACTGCTCAAGAAACTATAGATACAGGCAAATACAGATCATTCTACAAATATTTCCAGATGTTTGAAAAAAATCAAAACAAAAAAAAACTAGTTCATTCTGAAGCTAGATATATACAAATGTACATGTACGATTGGGAATTTACTAAGGTGGACACTTTGTAGCAAACTTAAATACAGCCTACCAAATTATTTCAACAGTATGGTTTCTTTTCATGTAACCTACTGTAGAGGCTGTAAAGAAACATAGGGTGTACTCTATAAACATTCATAAAAATGAAATTGCATCTACTTTACAGAATATCTCATTTATAGATGAATGCCCAGATTTCTCACATACCAGATGGGTATTCATTTTGCATTTTTTGGTCCTTAGCGTTAAGGTGTCCGTCCTCAAAAGAAAAAAAAAAACTCAACCTAATGTACTGCATACTATCACATTTAACTTAATCAGAACATTTAATTTAGTTTCACAATTTTTCATTTTTCAATAAAATTGGCAAAATATGTCAGGATGGAGCAAAAGGCCTCCCATTAAAGGTAGCAGGGTAAGTTACAGTCACTAATTGCTACCTAGTGAAGCTAAAAATAATTCTACAGACTAGTGAATCAGGAATGCCTCCAAATCTACACAATCCTTACTCCTTTACACCAATTTTAATATCTTGCCTTGCAATTTGAATTTTTTTTTTACAATAATGCCTCTATCCTGCATTTTGAATAAAAATGCTTCATTAACCCCATGTCTGGAATCATGTATGATTCCATACAAAAACGAGTGTTTGCAGAAAAAAAAAAAAGAAACAAAAGGAAGATCATTAGTGCTCCAGACTTGCATATTTTTGGTAAACAAACCCTGGGTGGTAAACTGAGCATGTTCAAACGCCTGCCATTATCTTAGCACATGAAGACTACTCATATATTTTGCAAACCATTTAGTGCCACTTACTCTTTAACCGTTTCATTTGTTTCTTTATTACACATATTTGAATAATTATATAAAATATCACTTTCTTTTACTGTACATACATGTATGCCAGTACCTAAACAATAAAACCAGACTCTACCTTAGTAATAGGGAAAGTTAAATATAAGCCTGTTAAAACAATAAAGTATGTTTTGCACTTTACAATAAATTCTAACAATTTTTATGCTCTAATATGCTTTAAAATAAACCAGTTTGCCATTGTCAAGGTTACAAGATAAGTTGCTTTCAACAATAATGCTTAACCTATCATAAAACACCTAAAATACAGGCTTATAATGAACTCTTGCTTTACGTGTCTTAATTTAAATGACTTGAATGTCATGACACTACACTGTGCCTAATTAATGCACAATGCAATATGCCTTTGTTTTGCACTGATGAACCTGCATAGTCCTGTACATTCAGCACAGTTCAATATGCACTCCAATGCTAGCAAGAATACTCCGATGTGAGCTAGAAGCATGCATAGGTATGTAGACTGGGGAAAATCCCTAGAGGTGCATTGTGCATATGTGTAAATGTCACAATAAATTCTCAACCTGCAGCCACTTTAGCACCACTTTTCAATAAAACCTTTCTGCTTTGCTCCTAAAATAGAGCTTGGTTTAACCTCATGTATGCCTTAAGTCAATCAACAAATTGAGGGGACATTGGGAGTGTCCATATTCCATAAAGGAACTTTGTGTTTTAGGACTTTGTATTACATTGCTAGGGCCTGCGCTTAGGAATAGGCGTCATGGACGAAGTGCAACAAGGCACAAAATGGGTCTCATTAACCGTATAGGATGGAACTTGAAGACCATCAGCTCTGAGCTACCACATAATTAAAGTCCTTTTGTAGAGTGAAAATGGTTGTGTACCCCTTCTACACAGCAAGCATTGCCCTGAAAAATGCACACTCTCCAACCTTTATTTCATCTCATATCAATAATCTGTAATACAAAGTGTAGAATTTTTTTTTTGCACAGCGGAAGGTTTGCATTAGTTTAATGGTTATATAACAAACCTTTACAACTGAAGAGGGGTCAGCTACCATTGGTATAGCCATTATTAATTAAGGAAATGGTGGTGAATAAAAGTGGATTTGAGCGGGGTTTATTTGTCACAACTTTACATTTCTAAATGTTGGGAGGAGTGCTGATGCTATAAACACTAATATTGCATTAATATAGTAATTAGTTATTCATAATATTAGAAATAATAATAATATTAACAACAACAACAATGGTCCTCATATTAAAGTTTAATTAACTGATTAAACACAGAACAAATCATCAAAATGAATGAGCATTTGGTTCCCTTATCCATTTATACTTGAGAACCATGTGTGAAAAAAGCTATCCAATCTTTCAGTTTACCACCTAAGAAATGGCAGAATAAGTGTTAAACATGCCTGCCTTGAAATACAATATTTTTTTCTGTGCTGGATCAAGTTATTCAGTCTGAAAAAAAAAAAAATCATCTGACTTGGCCATATGATTTTTTTCCCTCTATCCGCTAATACCAACAGTTGGCTGTGTAGGCTTGTGAAAAATATGTGACGATGAATGTTGGCTGCAAACACATTGTGTCCCTTGAAAGTTCTGAATTAAAACTGTTATTTAGTGGTATTCATGTTTTGCTTGGCCATGCCGTGTGTCTGCTGAACTCTTAAAACACTAATGCTCTACTACCTGACATCACACACCTTCCACAGAAACCACAAAGTCTCTTCCCTGCCTTAACCACTTTGGCCCCAGCAGGTCTGCAAACATCTAATTTTTACATTGGTCTCTATACATATAGCAGTACTCAAAATGCTTTTTATGCTGCATTTACCATGTTCAATTCACACCTGCACGGTCACAGTAACACACGTGAAACTTCAACGCACTGCTCGAAACACAAGTTAAGCCTGTTTCACAATGTAAATGAGGAGAGTTTACCACAAGGAACAACGTTCCCTGTGAATGTTCCATGTTACCTTTGTTTTAAGCTCATTAAGCAACTGTTAGCGCGTCATGGTTACTAGTTACTTACTGTGCTGATATGAACTGAGCACTTGAAGATTAATGGGAGATGAAAGAAACAGGCTCATATTTACGATCAAGGAAATATATTAAAGAATTGTGGAAATTTTTGATAAAGTAATTCCAAAAGCCAAAGCAGAGGTTTATTTCCCAAACTTATTATTAGGTTTCTTGCCTCTGTGATGTCACTGGTTTCTAGTGAATTGACAGGCTAAATCCTTAAACCCACAGGCCTCTACTGTATGTAAGCAAATCGGAGCACTTCAGCAAATCTCTGACGGGGTTTATCTCAGCTAAGAATAAACTAATTTACAAAATCTGTGCACATTCCCAAATTATTATTTCAGCTAGTTGAATAAAATTGGAACTGCAGGACAACTGGGTTATTTAGTTGAGAGCTAGAAACATACATTTCTATCTCTTCATTTTGGGGGAAATATCTCCTGCATATACATCTTATGAATTCTTATCTTCTGACTGGATTAACATTTTGTTTTTGGTTCCCATCTCCTGTTTTTAAAACTTAAAATAAAATGTGTGTACATTTATTACTCAACTTAAGTTTTATTGAACACTTAACAAAAATAGCATACAGAATTAGATAAACAGAAAGTGTAAGGTGTTTGGACATTTGTGTTATATTAATTATACACTGTACAGGGCTAGAGCACCATGCCAGAACAATTCTGTATAAACTTCTAATTGCAGCTGTTGTGAATATGGGATGGGAAACAGTACTGCCATGCAGTCATAATGAAATGCTCTGTGCTCTCTATATGCAACAATGAAGGAACTATACAGATGAAGCCTGCATTACTTGCGGCAGAAACACGACTGGAATTCCGGTTGAACGCATTCCAGGCGTACTTTCATGATGTGGGTCATGTCAGAAAGGCTGGTGGAAAGCAGCACAAAGCCTCTTCTCTTTCAGAAATAGTTATAATTCACCATGCAAGTAGCTTGCACTAAAGAGAGCTAGGTGGAGCAATTCATTCGTTTTGTAAAATCATTGGAGCAAATGTATGTAGTTAAAATAAAGCAAAAAAAGCAAAGAATGTAGGCTGAAAACTTTCATGTTTCTAAGTTACCATAGCCCACTGTAATTTAAGTTTATTGAGTTAAAGGCCAAGTCTGCCATTTGGGCGAGACAAGAGGTGGGGCTGTCATAGGACAGCATTTGTGTATCAGACACGTATCTGAGCTGAAAAAAACCTCTAAGTAAAAGCATATATAAAATATAAACATAGCCCGGGACTCTTTACATAAGCCAGTTGGAAACAAGTTGCTTGTATGAAGTGGCCCTCATCTCCAGCATTTTATCTAATCTGGCAGTATTACCATAATTTTCTACTCACTCTGAATGACTGGGAGACTTCCAAATTAAGGGAGACCTTCCAGATTCCCGACAGAACAGACAATTCCCCCAGAGATCTGTTAACTCACACAAGTTGGGCAAGAACATATTAGAAATATTGTATGCGGCAGGGGTATGCATAATCGAAACCTTGCCACTCACATAGGTAAACTGAGGGGGTAGGGATGAGGGGGGGGGGGGGGGGTTCCTAATGCCTGGAAACTCCCCTCCATGCCTGGGGCACTGCATAATTGAGGTGGCTGGACCCTGCCTCCGCTTCACACATCTCTGCTCAAAAAGAGAGCTGCATGCACCTAACAGTAGTGCACGCAGCATTGCCTATGTATATTATGGGGATAGAGAGAGTTGGAGAGCAGCCAAGCACTCTAAACTTATAGCCACACCCCCATGCATTCTGGTCACGCCCACTGGCGGCGTGGTGTGGAAACTGCCCTCTGCAAATCCTGCGTTTGCCCCTGACTCTGTTTGCCGAGCTGGGTGGGGCTTCATTTAATTACCCCACCTACTTAAAACAAATTACTCTATCAAGCCACGGCCACCCCCTCTTTTCCTATCTCACCTTTACATCTCCCAGAAGGGACGTAGGAAAATATGAGTAATACAATGGATTATGGAACACTTGATGGACTTTTCTTTTTAAACTTTGGTAACTAAGCAGCAAAGTAATAATGTCACAAATCCCCAAATATAAGAATACAATACATATTCAAAATAATAGGTGTAAAACAACAGTGAAAGGTAAGCTTACATTTTTACACGTGATTATGATCATTTTAGATTGTACAAGTTTTTTTTTTTTCTGTTCAATGGCCTCACTCTTTTCCCTCTCAATATTTTTAATTTTATGAACTGATCCTGCCAAGATCATGACTATTAAGCAATGACTTACTATGCACTGATTAGCGGTCATATTTCATGCTCTTGTAAATCCAACACTGGAGCTGGACTGATTGGTAGTATTCCCGAATAAGAGTGTGTCCGCAGAACCTGCATGCTTTTGTTTTTATGCCAATCCTTATTGTTGGTAGTGTGCTGACCAACCTTTCAAAGCAAAAACCTTGTTTTTGCATTTGTTATAGTACCAAGCACTTCCCTTTGGCCAGCCTGGAACATCTGAAACTGTCCAGCGCTTCCTATGAGAAGCTGCATTTTGCTCACCAGCCACCCTCTTAATAAGCCATGCGCTTACCCATAAACAAAGGCTCCATTAAACAGCAAAAAGTGTAAGAGTGATTGTCTACTCTTACTTGTAATAGGAGAGAAAATACAATATATTACACATAATTGTACTTTTGCTGGGGAAACAACGTGGGAAACCAAAGAGAAAAATCCCCAAGAGCTCAGACTTCATTGCATTGTATCAAATTATTACAAAATCTTTACCAAAAATGGAATAGCATAAGGAGAAAAAGAAGGCATATAAAAACGGTTGTAAAGTATTAAACTCTTCAAGAGCAATAAATGGTCTAGATTACAGTCTCAATGATAGCGGATTCATTCATGATCCATTGAAATTGTGCAGAAATCCCACCTTGTAAACATTCACATCTAAAGTGAACAGATTTATTTAGACTACTAAACACTTCAATTTGCCATACTGTGATGGATGAGCACATTTATATTAAATCAGCAAATATAATAATTAAAATAGCTTTATATACACTTACACAAAGATAATGACCTTGTATCTTTTCGATTATGAAACACATTAGACCATTTCATATTTTTATACTTGACAATTTAGGGCACACTATTATATGCGATAGGAAAATGGTTATATAGGCATGGCAACTAACTCCTGCTTTAGAGGCATTTCTCCATGAACTGATTTTTTTAAATTAAAAAAAACAAACAAACAAAAACAGCTTTTTGTGATAACACCACATTTCTACCAGCTAAGCAATAATTGCAAGTGTCATACAATACTTGGTCCCCACAACCGCAACTACTCTAGCCACTAAAATCTGCATTTTTAAAATAGACATGGAATCCAACATTAGTTCATAACAGCAACAATGTGGAAGGTCAATGAGACCTACCACATGTATTTATGACTCAGAACAAACCTTGTCAAACAGCACATACTGTAGTTCTAGTGGAAGTGACTGACAAATATCCACTAATAAAAACATGCCATTTTCAATGTATATTTGTTTGATACTGACAATTTAAAAATAATGCTATAATTTTTTCTTCTTTGCTTTGTTAGGGGTTGTCTGACCTTATTTAATAAGGCAGCCAGTTTTAAATTCAAACCCATTGTTCTAGAATTTATTCACTTCCACTAGGTTATCTGATTTAAAGAAATCAAATGCTCCCACGTTCCTTAACAATTATGTTGCCAAACACACAATTCACTACCTTGTCCTTATAAATATGTGTTCCAATATCACCTCACCTTTCACAGTTACCAATTTTTAATACAGCCTCTCCTGTTTAATCAAAGCCCTTTATTGACAGCATATTCACTCCTACTTTTTACTCATCATTTACATAGAGTATGAGGAAATTCCACCCAAAGCATCCTCCCACAGATACACCCATGTCTGTAAAACATTACAAACAAAAGATTTTAAATGATTATGTACATGCGAGCAGTCAGACATCAGAGCCATTGCCAAATATGTTCAGAAGGGCTCCCTTAAGACTGCATCGCTTTCTGTGGCAGATCTTTAATAGATTATTCAGGAAAAGGAAGTGCAGAGTCAATGGAACGTTGTAGTAGCTGTAACTTCACACTACATTACTCATCCATGTGATGGTGATAAACATGCTAATGGCAGCACCACAACAAATTATTGGAGATTTTTTTTTTTTTTTTTTTTACAGACACTTAGTAGCTAAATAAATAGATTTGAAACAAAAGAAATTCCCACCTTACATATAAAATTACAGTAGAGTGCAGCAGTCTTTAATGGTGATAGCTGGTAATTAGAGAGTTCTAAAAACCATACAAAAATAATAGCACAGAGGAATGGTGTTGCTAAGTGTCAATGTTGTATACACAAACATGATCATAGTAACTATCCCAAAAACATATTTTTGACAAATAAAATTTTTATGAAGTCATCAGTAATTTAAGCAAGGATCATTACAGAACACATAATTAGATTTTTTTTACTAGGATGTCTTCAAACAAATTAAGCTTTTGGTGGGGTGTTTAGATTATTGATTTAATTTGTAATCAAACTTTATTGCAGTCCTGTTTTAAGATATTTGTCCAATTTACCTTATGTTAATGAGTTCACCTTTAATTAATTATTACCGTCTTGTTTTGCAACCTTATTTTCACCAAAATGTAATGGTTATATCTGGCGTGAGATTGTAATTTAAATTTTCGATGGACTTAATTAGGATACAGTCATTCTGATATTTATCAGTTTTTCCCTCTCTAATATGTTGCTATCAACAACTTTTAATTACAGAATAAACAATTTACTGCTGTTGTTCACTAATGCTTATGAAGGTACAATTACTATTAACTGATAACAATGACAATATAGCTCTCGAATGAAATACATTTTGCAGTTAAATTATATGTAGTAATTAGTAACATATAATTGTTTAAATTAGGTTTTACTTTAATAATGCAATGTTTGATAGGAGAATTTATGCACAGTATGGCCTTAAATTGGATCCTTCCATACGTATAGCCCAGACATTTTATTCATCATCTATTCACCCACCTCCAGACAAATGCCGGGGTTACAATAACCCTTTCCACTACTCAATGCTTCAGCACCTACTGTCTTACTGCATACAGAACAGACACTTAAATACCATTATTTTTAGTTCTGTAAATGTATCTTGAAGTTTTAAAAATCAAAATTTGTAAACGTCACAAATGTTTCTTAATGATTTTAAATGTAGGCATAGCACTCCCTTAATAAGGTGGGCAGCCTTAAGATAGACATAACACATGTTGGAATAGGGCCTTCAGTCTAATTTTTCATTGTCCATTTAGATGTTTAACTGATACTCCAGTTGCATTTTCAGTGTGATTTCCAATGTCAGTGCAATCAGAGGATTTGGATAACGGACACCAGGACGCAGGGGTGGGAGCCGGGAGTTTCCACATTTAACAGTAAGCATGTTCCCAGTAATTATACCCTTAACCCCAGCTAAACCTTTACATTCCTAACATAATGTAATATATGCTTCTACTTCATTTATGTCTTGAGTTTCATGTGCTGCTTTTTGAAGCTGAAATAGTTGTGCAAAATGTTTAGACAACCTCTGGTATGTCAGTTGCTGGTGAACAACAAGTCCCAGCTTAGCTTGCCACATGCATGATAATTTACAAACATCCAATGTATTTTTCATTACTGCTCCATGTTAAAGACACAATTGGGTGCGAAAACCCTAGTTGGTAATTATTTTATTATTCAGTATATAAGGAAGAGAGGTATAATTTACGACTAGGAACTAGTAAACGTCATAGTAGGCTAATTTCTCTAAAAATCCTTTTGCTGTAAATACAGGGGATATGTCAACCCATTCAGTCGCCTGAGGCCTGTAACTGAAATAAATTAATTCCTTCTAAAACTGATATGAATATTTTAATATTAGCTGTGTGCAATTCTATTACACACATTAATTGATCTTTTTTTTTTAAAAAAAATGACTACTTTCATTATGGGGTCCCCCCACAATTTGCTGCCAGAGACAGCTAACTTGGGTTTGCCTAATTATTGGCAATGATTATATACTGACCCAATGTCTACTTCACTTTATAATGTGGTTGTGAATGCCCTACCAGAGACTGGAGAGAGCCATACACAAGATGAGATTGAGGATCTTTGGGATGATGCTCACCATGCTAGAAAATGCCATTCAGTGAATGAATTTTCAAACTGTACTCATGTTCGCTATGACAAAAAAAAGCATACAGTCTAAGGCAGTGATGGCTAACCTGTGACACTCCAGGTGTTGTGAAACTACAAGTCCCAGGATGCTCTGCCAGCTATCAACTAGTTATCTACTGGCAAAGCATACTGGGACTTGTAGTTTCACAACACCTGGAGTGGCACAGGTTAGCCATCACTGGTCTAAGGGGTAGGAGCACTCTTAAAAATACCACAGACATTCTAAGCACTGTATGAATTAAAGAGATATAAAGGCAGGTTAGACAAGGTAGTGTATTTCATTTGATAAATCAAATTAGTTAATTGATTATGCCATGGTGACCTGAATTCAGACAAGTCCCTAACCTAACATCCTGGACATTAAACTACAGGAACAGTACTTAAACTTTATTAGCAGTTTGATATTGCAGAATACATGACAAGCTGTATGCAATGCTATTTAAAACACCTTTGGATACATGAGACGGGATATCATTAAACCACAGGAGGGTAGTAACAGTGCCCACAATTAGAATTATGAAAAAAAAAAAAAGCAAATAAGCTCCACATAGCCCAGGTACTTTAAAAATACAAAAAGGTGATAATTGTATGGACTAGATAAATAAAATAAGAATATTTTGGAGGCAGGAGCACTTCTGAATATATTATGACATGATAGTCAAGTGAAGCTTTAAAACACAGGCCTATATATTCTCTAGTGATTGATAGGTAGATAGCCGACACTTCTGTAGATGTCATACAGAAGTACAGTACTAATGAAAACTTAGCATGTAATAATACACTATTCCAGTAGAGGGAAGTCACTCTGATCAGACACTAGTAACATTTTGTAACCACTTCGCTACTAAAGGTCTGCAGCACATATTAAGCAGCATTGACAAAAGGAGACTCACACTACATAACTTATCAACATAAGTCAGAAAGTTATTATAGTGTAGTTTAGATTAATGTTCTCTTTAAAAAACTTATTTGGATACATGTATGATAAAGATGAAAGATTTTCTCCTCCATGACATGTTAAAAACTGACTAAACTTCCCCATTCCAGCAAGCTACTAATGACGACTCAATGCTGAGGAATTTGGCTTTTTTTTTTTTTTTAGTTGATCCAAACTATTCCTGTTATGTTTTGCTCAGGGGATTTCCAGCAACTTGGTTTTTTGTTTTTTCGCTATGTGTTTTAAAACCTATTACTTGCATTGAAAGATGCACACAGAGCATTGTGTTATGCCTGGAAAGTGAAACAACGTCCTATAATTACATCATAAAATAGGCAAAGTATTTAACTCCATCCCAAAAAGTGAAAGTACTGGGGGAAATCTAAAAAAATTAAATTTAAAAAAAAATACTATATTAATATAAAGCTAAGGGTATAAATAGTGAAAGCAAAAAAATGTGAAAAACTGCTGGGATATAAAATATTACAATTAAACAGCTGAGAAGATGGCTATACTCCTACCTGTGGTCTTCTAAGTATCTTCACAATGGGCTGAAGGATTACTCAACATCAGCTGACAAGCTAAGTAATGGCTGAAAATCAGCTGACCATCCTTCCTAGCTGGCCTCAGTTTAACTGCTCTCGTCTCCATAGCACTTTGTCATGTGAACCACGACACAAGCAGCTGTCAATGCTTTAAAAAAAAAAGGGGAAACGGGCCCCTCAGTTCCCACCCCTTCCTTCTTCCTCTCATTTTTCTCACTCCCCCTCCCTTTCATTCTCTCTGTAGCTCATTCAACTGTCAGTCTGATGAGGAGGGGGCGATGGGGAGAATAGAGTTCCCTTTAAAAGGAGCATAGTTGATAAACTATGTGATCTGGATCAATTCTATTCCTGATGTAGGCTCCAAGTTTGTTGCAGCCATATCTATAATACAAACTTTGGATGGTTAAAAAAAAAAAAAAAGGAGGAGAGGGAGGGGGATATAGGAGTAGAATGTGAACCACATTCCTTAAGCCCCAGTCAGCCCTGGCAGGCTTGAAGGTATTTTCAGTCACAGTACATAAATGCATTAGTCAGACCCAGAGACCACACACTTCGTACCACTACCAAACTCGCGCTGAACAGCCCAATGTAAGCAATGAAAAATGAAGACGAGCCCCCCCCCCAAAAAAAAATGACCATACATTTGAAAATTTAAATTAAACATTTTTTTTATTTGCAAGGGAGTATGATCTCCTTTTAATTGAAAAATAATGCTATTGTGAAATGATGAGGTTCACCAGAAACATATACGTTTTACCTCTTGAATATTTACATTTGGTTTCTTGAAACAAATTCAAACTATGAGTCTGAAGGGCTGTGGACATTAATCATTTAAGCTACAGCTGTATGGCTCAGACCTTAAATAACTGGAATTTGATATTAATGTAATTTACGGGTTAAAAACTTTATTGCAAAAACACATATTTGCTGGGTTGGGTAAAGTGCACTTTAAACAGTCTTTTCTTTATGTAATAAAGTATAATTGACCCATAGGTGAAAAGACAACTGTTCTGCGGAGATTTCCAATATACTGAAAACAGAAAACTCAGATAGTATAATGACATTTACTAACTCCATTTAAACCACCTCTTGATTTCATGTTTGGTGTCTATGCGCTTAAAGCGTTGCATTATCCTATTGCTACTAACTCCATTCAATGGGTTCAATTACAGGCTAGGAAAATAGTTATTGAAAGTTACAGATTTCCAAGGGCAAAAAGGAAGCAGTTCATAAAAATCCACACACGAGCCCCAAGAATACTTTGTATGTCAGTGGAGCGGGAGCTGCAGGTAGCCTGGCAAAGCATCCTCTGGAGAATCACACTAACTAAGCTTACAGTAAGTGTCCGCTAAAGGTATGTGCTTGTAATTTAACCAAACTCTGAGGCTGATGCTTCTTTTTTTTGAATCACTAAAACTAAATGATTTTACTTACCCCCTCAACTCTCGCTTTAGCAGTGTCTTCAAGGGTTATATTTGCCCCCCCCCCCCCCCTTCCGCTTCCTAAAGCATTTGCATCCAAATACTAGAGCAACTGTTGTGGTTCTCTCATTGATGACTTCAACAAAATATCTAAATTCAAGGTATAATTCACCACTGGATTACAACTCCCAGCTACTACCTGACAGAACACAATAGGACTGTAATTCAACATCGAAAAGTCCTCGATTCTCTGCTCCCCAATTTAAGTGCAAGTGTTTTGTTTTCCTGGTTTTAAGAGAAAATACATTGCGACAAGCTGCCCAGCCCCACACAATCACAAAACACACATTTTCATACCTTTTGTTGTTTCTTCATTACTTCTACAGGAATCCACGCAGTGCTGTTCTTCTGTTGTTTGTGTTACTCTTCTGTAAAAACAGAGAAGGGAAAAAAAAGACACTTTTAAAGATTGAAAAACAAACAAAAGTTATAAAACTACCAGCAGCTCGATGTTCATATTACTTTTATCACCTAATGTTTGAAGGCTATGTTCACATGGCACATACCATTTAGGGAGGAAATGCCACATTTTACTAAGCTTTTTAGTTACTACTTAAGCAAGTACTGGTGCATACTCATAACACAACCACTGCCCCCACTAATCTGCAGCTTTGAATTCCCCACTCTGGATTTGGGACCGTCCCCATGACAGTGCGACTCAACTAATATGTCAGCGGGAAACCTGCGATGTGTGCTGGAATTTCTGTTTAGAAAAGTCCGTGCATGAAATACACATGTCTGATACTAGATATCACAAAAGCACTTTTATTTATGCATACTCGTGACTCATATCCAATGCCCCTGTGGCTTTGTGGTTAGAATGTTTTCTATGCTGAATGAAAAAGAAAAAATTCTTTTTTTTTTTTTTTCTTTGTACAGCACATGCATTCCTCAGTTTCATAACATTTACTGACAATGAAAATAAAATAAGCTACATATAGTTTGTCTATATTTTAATATTACTAGATTCTACAAAATAATTCCAGGAACATGAATATTAATATTTTGGCCACACAGCCATCTAAGTCACACCTAATACACTGGTTTAATAAAGCATGGCCATTTTTATACAAAGCCATAAGTGTAAAAATAAGTGTTATAAATTAGTTTGGTGCACATATGCCGCTGCCAAAACTATAAGTTAGCATGCCATTGTCACAAAGATCATAACTGTAGTGTACCACTACACAATACAGTGAAAACGTATACATCTGACATGGGATGCATGGTTTGCTGCAATAAGTACATTTCTTTTTGCCACAGAACACTTGGCATGTGTGCCAAAGTAAAAAAGGATAAACATGTATATCTTTATTCCTTGACTTCATCCTCTGCAGAGAAAATCACCAATTCCCATCGTCAGTCATGCACAGGGTAGTAGCCAAGTACGAGAGGGGGCTAAAAGACCAGGACGCAAGGATAATTCATGTTTTTGGTTCATTTATTTACAGTTGAGGGCTAGTCATGGCTCTGGACAAGCATTGCACAGAACCCCAAGCCCATAGATTGCCATGTATTACACAATACATGCCAATTGATTGAATTGATTGAAACCCAAATGATATAGTGCACAGAGAAACTTTCTTTGCCAGCTTTATATTGTACAGTAGTTCCCCTAGTGACAGCCGTATACAGCATAGACACCCCTCCACTAACTATATACTCTGCAGAGAAAAACACCATTGATAATCATATACCAACATCACCAACCATACATTTTCAGTACCAAAACAGTAACTATTAATACAGTTCATTTTGCATTTTTTACACCTTGCAAAAGTACCACTGGAAGACAATCCCCTTATAACGTGATCAAACATAATCAATTGTTTTTAGCCACAATGCAACAATGATCAAACTCGCTTATCAGATTGCAGTATGAGGACAGTTTATGTTCATACTCACCTAAGTATATAATTAGTTTAAAAAAAAATAGACAAAAAAGGTGTAGTCATGCATTGCTGTGCCTTTTCTAGTGCAATAAAAGGGTAATAAAGCTATATCGTGTTGTCCTAAATACATTTTTTGCTAACCTGCATAAAAAAAAAAATGAAAAGAAAATGGAAGAGCAGAAATTTGCCATCTGCTGAATCAAAGAATTCTCCCACAGTTTTAACAGAAATGAACATTTGGCTGTGACGCTCATGTAGCTGAAACCAAGCTTTGCATGAATACATTGTGTTAACTATGCTTTTCATCTGAGTCTTATGGATGTAGAGCTGGGATTGTACATTCTGGCATTAATATGAAGATTAAAAACAGATGCAGGGCAAATTTCTTACACTTTCAATGATCTTCAACACACACTTGTGCATTCAGGTTTCAATAATGCCCCTCCCCCTTGTAGGGTGATTATTAGCATTGAAAAAATTCTCAAATTAAGGTTCATTAACCTTCCTAATTTTACTATACTTGTCTCGGCAGCATACCTAGAAAATAAGTTAAAGGAGGTTATGTGATGTGAAGTAGCCATGTGTGAGACCACCTGAAACTCATAGTATCCGATTTTGGTAGAAGCAGGATAAAAGATATAGCCCCAAGACCACTGCCGAGGGTTCGAATGTAATTTCCCCTATGCAATGGAGACCATGGTATACCAATAACCCCAGGTAGCAATTAATGTCATTTCAGTGGTCCTTATCATTGCAATTGGGGACTGGGGACTTGCAAGCTAAAGTACTTTTCCTTCTGGTGGTCAACATTTTTAGTGTAAAGTCAAACCAGTACTTAAAACTTAATTGCTTTTTTGACAAGTATGTCTATAGACCAAAATAGGTACATCTCTTCCCAAACTCTTTATATCATCAATCATCTATTTATATAGCACTGCTAGTACCGCAACGCTGTACAGAGAACTCAATCACATGTAAGGACATGCTGACTGCCAGATTAGTGTGACTGATCACCATACTCATAATAAATGATGAGTTCTCCTAAGGAAAAATACCAGAAACAAGCTATGGTGCATTTAACCAGTCAGTTAGTACATAAATAAATGCTAATTGGTAGCCTATAAGAGCTGACTGTCTTAAATGGATACAGTGTATCACAGAATAGTGATCATTCTAATTATAGGAAAGCCCGCAGTATTTGTAAAATACTGTTCTAGAGTACATTGAATGTGTGGTTGTTACAAATACAAAACATTAATTTATGTAATGGTTTTTCTTTTTGTATCAAATAAAATACGGACCAAAAAAAAAAGGGTGGCGAGTGCTTGAACTTCATGTTGGTATACTACTGCATGAATTGAACGATTGGCTAAAATTTAATATCATAAATAGGAAGGGGACAGATTGTTCAGATTTAAATCTGATAACAAGAAGCTTCCACAAACAATTACATTTTGGTTTTCTTCCTTAATGCAGTAGTACAGGAAATACAGGTGAGGGATTGTTTATGTAACAATCCATTATTAAAACCATAAAGAAATATAACACAATTAACTGACAGAGAGAGCCTTGACTACCAAATGTTTCATCCTATAGTCACTGTGAGGAGCACTGAACAATTTTCTTTACAGTGTAGGGAGACAGGGGTCATTAAGTGTTAATTAGTATATTTTAGACTTTGTGCTTGGCTATGGAGAACCCCTTATCTGAAATCCCAGATCTCACACATCACACACCTTTATTACCAGACAAATCATCATCATCATCATCATTTATTTATATAGCGCCACTAATTCCGCAGCGCTGTACAGAGAACTCATTCACATCAGTCCCTGCCCCATTGGAGCTTACAGTCTAAATTCCCTACTATAGACACACACTCACACACAGACAGATAGACAGACAAGGAGAAACTAGGGTCAATTTTCGATTGCAGCCAATTAACCTACAAGTATGTTTTTTGGAGTGTGGGAGGAAACCGGAGCACCCGGAGGAAACCCACGCAAACACAGGGAGAACATACAAACTCCACACAGATAAGGCCATGGTTGGGAATCGAACTCATGACCCCAGTGCTGTGAGGCAGACGTGCTACCCACTAGGCCACTGTGCTGCCCAAATGAATGTAAAAGCATTATCAAACAATGAAGGCAAACTTGATTTTGATGCAAAGGAAGACGGCCTACCAACCTTACCTCTCTCAGCTTACTGGTCATCCTCCTTCAGGCTGGGGTCCACTATCCACATTGCAAGCAAACTAACAGCTTCTGCTATTGTCTGTCATAGAGATATGCACTTTGGAAGCCAACAACATTAACACTATCAAATCCCAAGCCCACATTTGACCCCTCTGAAAAGAAGTCAAGCTTTCAAAGCTGAATTTTAACTTCCACTGACAGACCAAAGCAGTCTCATACCTTGGGGTCAGATTAACCCAAATAAAACAATTTGTACCTATGTTCTCCAAACTGCATGGCAATTATATAATTTTGTTTAACAGGATTTTTGTCGCCAAGATCATGTTACGATCAACAGTATTTTATCTTTCTTACACCTTCAGCTGTTTCCCTAGTAGAGAGGTGAAAGCAGTCCAGAAAGACTTTATACTGTTTACTTGGAACATAGGCCAGAATAAAGCAGGAGAGCTTAAACCAAGCCCAAAGGTCGCCCTGTGGACCAAGCATTTTTACTCCCCGGGGTCTCAGAGAAAGCTCCTCTCTCTGTCACTTCAGATCTTGCAATATCTCCTATACTTATGGGACCTACATATTAGATATAAACTTACAGACCATAAAATCCTATTATAGGATGCTTTTTTAAATGCCAGGACATTCCCCAGGGCTGCATGCAACAGTATTCAACCTATAGATAGTCATTGTCAGAGGTGAAGGAGACCCATGCTTTCTTGGATACCAATTCATATCAATAATTCGTGATCCAGCACTCTCACACTATCCCTTACCCTGTAACACAGAGGAACATGCATTCTTTTTATTTATCATTTTCTAATTAAAACAAGTTATTTACATGGTGCTAGCATATTCCACAGCGCTTTACAGTGGAATCCCACTTCCCAGTAGAACGCAAAATCTATATTCCATACCACACAGACACACGCAATTAATTTGTCAGAAGCCAATTAACCTACCAGTATATATTTGTAGTGTGGAAGAAATCAGAGCACCCAGATGAAAGCCATGCAAACATAAGGAGAACATGGAATCGGACATCAAGAGACTCTACTAAGAGCCAGTATCTATACATGGACAGCTGGGCAGTGTTTTAGGGATCTACCTTTCTAATAAAACTTGGGGCATAGATTTGTGAGAGAGCATGGAAGACCTCCATATTGTAACAATAAAAGATATATGCAACTTTAATGCATTTAGCATGGCTTTTCAAGCCTATTTCAGACCCACTGTATTTCTGGGGCTGTCAGTCGATGGGCACCTTTTTCCCCACATGTGGTGGTCCTGCCCTGTTCCCATTGAGTCCTGGTCAGTGATAGCAGAGGCCTTGACATTTGTCTGTGGAGCCGTGGTCAGCCAAATCCTGAATTTCATTCTTTCGGTACAGAACAATGGCCATTTACATTTTGACTGCGGCCAGATCATCCCTGACATATTCTTGGGAAAAGTCCATTCTACCCCAAGTTTAATGTCTCCGGTACAGGGTCATTTGGATTAAGCTGATGTAGTGACAGCAATAGTTGAATAAGAGCTACAATGTTGAGATGGAGTGGCTGCCCTGAACATGGTTCTTGGCTTCTGCTCCATGAATAGAATGGATTTGTGGCTTAAATAAATCCTGAGGGTGATGGGGCAGTTTATTAGTGTTCTCCCCAGAAAATGTTGCCAGTCGGGTGGCATTTATTAAGTAGCAACCAGGTGGGGGCAGTTGTATTATTTTGTAATAATATTTAAAAATGTTGGAGGTTATTGCCAACACCTGCCAGGACTGGTCAGGATGGTGGTCAGTGGTCTAACACACACTGCTGGATATAGTGGTCCTTCATAGTTCAAATGGGACATAAGAAACAAAACCAAAAAACTTTACAAACCTCACATTTCCCAATGGCCATCAAAGTGCTCAGTTGAATTTCTTCTTTTTTATTTGGACTATGATGTATCAACAAATAAGAAAGTGGTTAACAAGGAATTTGAAAATGGTTTTGTCTCATTAAAAGTATATGATGAAAAAACTCATCTCCTCCAGCTCTGAGCTAGTGAAGAAAACAAATCTTTTTGCCAAGTGGGAATAGTTGTGCAAGCAGGGAATGCCCCAGAAAATGCACCCTATACCTTTATCTCATTGTAATAAATTTGCTCCATATAAAGAAATTGGATTTAAGCATTGTTCCACAAAACAAGGTACAGAGGTACCCATCCCTACTCTGTACTTCGCCTAGATCTCCTTCACTATGCCAATACCCCTATACTCTGCCTATGCAGACTAATGCTCTGCCATAAATGCAGCCAGCTCTTCCCACAAACCTATGTACCCAAGCAGGTTACTATGTGTGCTTATGTAAATTGATGCCAAAACTACCAATTAATATTCACAGTGGTCCTATACAGCATGTAAATAGAAACATGTTCACAAGAAAGAGGTCAATACCAATTTACTTCAAAATCTTGAAAAATTGCCTGTATCGCCAGAAATGCATCGAAACAATACAAAAATTGATTATAGTATAATAACTAGAGAGGATTTTTTAAACAGGGCGATTGAAAGGCAAGTATAGGGGGATTTGAAAAAAAAAGTGATTAATATAGATAGATAATAACTGTGTTTTCTATGGTTTTTTGGATGATCAGCTATCGTTATTGTTAGTGTATCTTATGTGCGGCCCAAACCAACTCGTCGTCTTCCAATGTGGCCCAGGGAAGCTAATAGGTTGGACACCCCTGCACTATATGGACAGAGGTATTCAGATACTTGCCTATTATACCAACAGGGACTGTATTGACACTGTATTCAAATACATATACTTTAATATGGAGTTGGTCCTCCTTTTGCAGCGATTACAGCTTCCACTCTTCTTGGAAGGCTTTTCACAAGATGTTGGAGTGTTTCTGTGGGAATTTGTGCCCATTCATTCAGTAGAACATTTATGAGGTCAGGCACTGATGTTGGACGAGAAGGCCAGGCTTGCAATCTCCGTTCTAGTTCATCCCAAAGGTGTTCGATGGGGGTGAGGTCAGTGCACTATGCGGGTCAGTCAAGTTCTTCAACACTGAACTCATCAAACCATGTATTCGTAGTCCTTGCTTTGTGTACTGGGGCACAGTCATGTTGGAATAGAATAGGGCCTTCCGCAAACTGTTGCTACAAAGTTGGAAGCATAGCATTGTCCAAAATAACTCTGTATGCTGATGAATTAAGATTGCCCTTCACTGGACATAAGGGGCCTAGCTCAAAACCTTAAAAACTCCTTACCATTATCCCTCCTCTAACAAACTGCACAGCTGGCATAACGCAGTCAGTCAGGTAATGTTCTCCCAGTATCCGCCAAACCCAGACTTGTCCATCTGCCAAACAGAGAAGCGCGATTTGTCACTTCACAGAACACGTATCCAGTGCTCCACAGACCACTCCATCCGTTGCTTTGGCATTGGTCTTGTTGATGTGAGGGTTGCATGCAGCTGGTCAGCCAATGGAAACCCATTCCATTAAGCTCCCGCCAAACAGTTTTTGTGCTTACATTAATGCCAATAGAAGTTCGGAACTCTTCAGCTATGGAATCAGCAGGAAGTTGGCAACTTTTACGCACCATGCCCCATGGCAGTCGTTGAACTCGCTCTGTGATTTTAGTTCCTGTTGTTCCTAAACTCTTCCACTTTCTAATAATATCACTTACAGTTGACTGTGGATTCTTCAGCAAGGATGAAATGTCACAAACCGTCTTATTGCAAAGGTGGCATCCTATCACAGTACCACGCTTGAAATCACTAAGCTCTGCAGAAGGGTGTAGTATGAATTAACGATGATGTAAACACAGACAGTATTTACACCTACACAATTATTACGATACTGAATAGAGCGACATGTAAGAAAGATCAACTGAGCTGTAAACAGACATAGGGCAGATCCTATGTGAGGAGAGGGCGACACTTCCAAAATACGTCACTTGCAACCGCGATTTGGATATTTTTTTATTTTATTTTTAAAGCAGCAACGCACGGACCCATTTCATCATGGTAATGTTAATTGTATTGCTAACCATAACCCGCAGCCTAAGCCTAACCCGCAGCCTAACCCCTAACGTAATGGTAGTATTTACATGGGTCCGTGCGTTGCCACTTTGCAACCACGACTTGGATATTTCGTTTTTTAAAGGACGTCATTTGGAACGGTCGCCCTCTCCTCACATCGGATCCGCCCTGTGTCTCTTTACAGCTAAGTAGGTATCTTATATGTTGCTCTGTTCAGTATCGTAATAATTCTGTAGTTGTAAACACTGTCGGTGTTTACAGTATTGTAAATACCATTACCACCACTGCAGAACGACCCATTTTGTATCACAAATGTTTGCAAATGGAGACTGCATGGCTAGGTGCTAGATTTTATACACCTCTAGCAACGGGTCTGATTGAAACACCTCAATTCAATAACAGGTGTGGCCAAATACTGTTGTTCATATAGTGTATATGCTGAACTTTGTGCTATTTATCATATTAAATAAGTAAATGTAATGTATTTGATTAACTTGTACCTGTGGCGATGGAAAAATACGAGACACAATAATACAAAAACGTTACCCTACTATTCATCAACCCAACCTCATATTTTGGAAAAATAAGGTTTGATAAATATCAAAAAAGGAAGATTATAAAAGGAAACGTGAATACAAAAATGTGGCTAAAATATCTGCTCCAATGAAGTGTTGACAAATGTACATATAAAATTGATATTGTTCTGCTTCTATGTCACGAAGATCTGAATAATACCAGTGCAGTATCAGTAACTATAAAACATTACTTACATGGTTATACAGGTAGAGAATAGTAAACATTATTGAATTCATCCCCTCACCAGGTTTTAAAGACACAGAAATCATGTCATGAATCGTGTCACATCACTGACTGGGACACTGCTTACTAGCAAGCCTAAGTGGCAGACAGATTTATTATGTCACTGCATTTCACCTGATGCGCAGACATAAGCAAATAAACTGATTTTATATTATGTGTAAAAGCTTCTCCCATAGATGGAAAATGACTTACATTTTCATAGCTGACAACATGATTGGAGATGGAGTGACACTTGTGTATGGGAAAAAAAAAAATAAGTCAGGCACTAGTCATTGTTACTAGGTTGGAGAAGCATTGCTATGGCAACACGTCTCCATGAAAAAAGCAGCACACAATATATCATTAAATTGCTTTTAAAAACACTTAAAAGGCAAAATGAAAGGTCAGTGACTAATAATTAAAGCAGCAGTTTATGTTACTTGGAGCTTTACATTAAGATCATTCTTGGATCAGTTTGAATATCAAATGTTGTAATTCAGTGGTAAAGTATTACGGTCATTTTAATAAAATGTTCTTTTTGACAATTACACATAGATGCTACCATCCTAGTACGAGGTGGATTTACAAAAATAAGATGTTTTCTTCTAATTGCAGAGGCTGTACCAAACTGCAACGCAACAAATGCATTCAAAAAATATTTCCAAATATGCCAAATGTATATGAAACCGATACGAATATTGGCATCAGTACTGGCACAATTACTCCTCTCTATGAACATAAGTCAAACACATTCACATAAAATGTGGGGAAATTTATACATAATATACACACACACACACACACACACACACACACACACACACACACACACACCTAGATGGCTGCAGCTCTCCATCTCTATACATATACATGCATGGATCTGCAGAAAAGGACCGATTGATCAGTATTCCCATTTCAGTGGAGTTTTTTGGGGGGTGAAGGAGTGTGGTCTTTTACAAGAGTTTTATGATGGCCACAATGCATGGGGTGTTCTTTAAAAGGAGTCATTCGCTTTATGGAAAACACTCCCATTACCCAAAGCAAAGAGTCAGCTTATACCCCATTCATACTCCACCAAAAACCCGGGTTTTTGCAGAGGCACGCTGAAAAACCCGGGTCTTGGTGCAGTATGAATAGTCCAACCACAAAATCCCGGGTCTAAAATCCCGGGACTAAGAC
Source organism: Mixophyes fleayi (assembly GCF_038048845.1). Classification (NCBI taxonomy): domain Eukaryota; kingdom Metazoa; phylum Chordata; class Amphibia; order Anura; family Limnodynastidae; genus Mixophyes; species Mixophyes fleayi. The sequence goes on along the minus strand of NC_134403.1, from coordinate 290,739,767 downwards.
CCAGGATTTTGCAAGGGGTAATTCCCGTGTTGGACCCCGCTAGCCTGCAGTATGAATGGTGCAACCCGTGTAATTCCCGGGTCTCACCATTCATACTGTAAAAAAAAAAAATTGTGAAGTAAAAAAAAGGATTTTAATTAATAAAAAATACATAAGAAATGTTTACTTAACTTATTTTCAGCCAGCGGTGTCTCCGGTGCGTTGCCGGCTGTCAGGGGGACCTCTGGGTACTAAAATGACGTCATTTCTAATGGACTAGAAATGACGTCATTTTAGTACCCAGAGGTCCCCCTGACAGCCTGCAACGCACCGGAGACACCGCTGGCTGAAAATAAGTTAAGTAAACATTTCTTATGTATTTTTTTTTAATTAAAATCTTTTTTAACACTTTTTTTTTTTCTAAAACCTGGGTCGGACAGGTGCAGTATGAACCCGCCCGACCCGGGAATCTTGTTAACTTTACTGCCCTGTGCCCCGGCAATATCCCGGGTTAACTACCCGGGATATTGCCGGGGCGGCAGTATGAAAGTGGTATAACACTATTTCCTGATCATTATGCAAGAAAAGAAATTATCTCCATTTCTACAATAGAGCTCTATGGAAGGGATTTTTGGAGTCCCTTTGTACATTATAGGAGGGGTTCCCAAGAGTGGAAAACTCCAATATGTATCCATAAAGGGGGAAAGAGGGGTTGTTCAAAGTGTACAGCCCCATTAAATGAGAGTCCTCTCACAAAATCTCCAGGGAGAGTACTCTACACAGCATTTAACCTTTCCCTAAAGAAAGCTATTTAGTCTCGATCAAATTTCAGACTGTCCCCTTCTTCTACAAACCAGTCAATCAGTTTAAATACATTGTCTTCAAGATCCCTGTTAATATCCTTTTTTACCCAAATGACAAAACACCCAACACATCACTGATAGATTACAGAGGGTCAATGTTGTAGGACCAAATGTGTGATTGCAGAGCACCCTTTCACATTTATTGTTATCGCTCATTGTGCTTGTTTCCGGTCATTCCTGCTCTTGGCAATAATGACTAGTGAATAAGTCAGACGTGAGAAAGGCTTTAAGGAGACAGCAGTCATATGAGTGACAGAGGAAGCCCAGTACACAGTGTGCAAGTGCTAACTCTATACTGTGATCAAGTCCTCTTTTATTACATGTGCAGCTGTTGAATGGTGCAGAGCTCCTCTAGCCAATGTAATATGAGAGGGGGGGGGGGGGGGGGGGAGTAAAAAAAAATAAAAACAATTTTCAGTTTCCTAAAAGACCTTCTATTCACTTTTACTAAACTCTAGTTATTTTGCTAACAATGTTTATAAGGATATTAGAAGTACTGAAGTCCAAGGTGACTTAAATTATTCTTAATAATTTACATTACCGAGAATGCGGTATTTCTTACAGTAGACTCTACTGTAGAGTTTTTGTCCCATAAAACATTATTATTTCTAAGAAAGTGCTTAGAAAAGAGAGCAAATAAATATATGCATTTTAAAAGGTGGAGGATGCACCAAGCCAAGTTGCAACATTTATTGCAATTGGTCCGTGAATTTTGGCAGCAGACAAAATTGGTATGCGACTGGCTCATTTCCAATTGTCAGATTCTTCTAACACATCCTAAGCCTTTTGCAGGTTTTCCTCCATTATTTATCTATACCTTGCTCCATCCATGTTCCCTATATTTTGTCACATTTCCACACAGAGACATCTCCACAGCATCATGCTCCCGAAAACTAATATTTTTTTATTGCCACTGTAAAATACACAGTCTGCAGGAAGTTGGGTGGTGGTACAAAAATATCGGACTGGAAGATGAACAAGTCCAATTCTCTTTGTCTAGGATTGCAACCCCTTGTATTGGCCATGACTGTCTGAATGCTGTTGACCAGGCCAAGAATTATTTTTAGTATGGTAAGCATTTACACGAGTACTGCAAAATAGGATAAATAGGATAGACATCTTTGCCAAAGGGTGTTGGTTACTCAACTCCTTTGTATAGGACATTTACTTTTCTGATGTTGGTAATATTAAGATGTTGTAATCACATTAACTCAAGAAAATGTGAATATCAACGTGTGTACATATTCGTTGCATTCATAATAACATCTCAAGGGGTGTTACAAATGCCCTGAAAAACAAGTTTAGTTAAAAATGTAGACAAAACCTTGTAATCTGTCCTCAGTTTAACAAAATTAAAAGGATATTCAGTAACACGACCCAAACAAAGCAAAAGCTTGTCAGGAATGCATGTACAAAGTCCATTATTTGACATTATATATTAGACTAAATGCCTCAATGTGCATTTAAGAACTGCATGTACAATCCTAATCAATTTAAAATAATAGTCTCAAAAAAAAAAGTATAATTGGTAACTTGTATACACTCATAATAGAAATAAGACCAGATTAGTATCTTAGTCTTAATCATACAAGACATTTACCATTCTGTGAATCACTGATTGTTGCATGTTGTAAGCACGCTCAGTGTAATACGGGACAGAATGTGTCACTACAGAAAATAAGAAGTTTGGAAGTTACCTATCATGCATACCGGAACTTGAAACAGTTGGGGGTTTACCTGAATAACCACAACATTTCACTATTAATGTCTAGTTTGCATTTAAATAAATAACAGAGGAGAGAAACTGGTATGCTGGAAGTATGTAGCTGTGTATGTCTGTATGTGATCAATGTGGAGTTTTGCATACCCCAGCCCCAACACTCTTTATTTTGAGCGGAGGGTGCTTCAGTTCAACTCAAAAACACATGTCTGTCCATTTAAAACTCTTGGGGGTAAATGTATCAAGCTGAGAGCTTTCAGGCAGGTTTGGAAAGTGGAGATGTTGCCTATAGCAACCAGATTCTAGCTTTCTTTTTGTAGAATGTACTATTTAGCTTGCTGGGAGACGCTTGATGCTTGATGCTTAAAAATAATACTTACCTTTTAAAAAGCACACAACACACAAATGCTTGTTATTTTATATAATAGATGAGAATGGTGCCAATGTGTGTTGCTTTCTCAGACAGAAAAATGCACCTCTGCTCAAGTCTACAAGAGCCAATGGAGTGAATTCTCCACAAAGTGGTAAAGTGTCTTGCTGTTAAATTCACTGTGCTATTTTTGTAGCTAAATCTATTAACTTGTTTTATAATAATTTGCAGCCAAATATCTACTAGTCATGCCAAAACACTCTGGACCCACTGGACTGAGATGGAGTTTTGGATCAGGGCCCACCATGGTACAGAGATTATCAGGTCCTGTAGGCACAATCATTTTAGGTAGAATACTTTAGGTAGATTTTGTCTACGTCAAGCACAATGGTCATTTAAAAACCAGGATCTGTGGTTACAGAATGAATGAATTGCAGTTGTAAACTTTGCCAAGATTAGAATCCAGAAACAAAATAGGAAGAAGGCAGCTTGGATTTAAACAGAATTGTACTACAAAAATAGAATAGCTGTACGTAAGGGTCACACACTATGATACAAGCAGACACAAGAGCAATGATGTGTCTGGAATGCTGGAATAATTATAGGCAGCTATGGAAGGAAGCAAGATCTCTGTGATTGTAGTAACATTCATAGTTGATGAGGTTGAAAAACAAAAACAAAATAAAAACAAACACACTAGTCCATCAACTTCAACCTATTTCGGATCTCCTGCGATCCCTCACTTATATTTGAAATGAATCCAAACGAAGAAACAGTCAGTCAATCTGTTTCAATCAGGTAAAATCCCTCCTGACCCAATATTGCAGACCTATTTCTCCCTGGATCCACTACTAGCCTGCCTTTTAATTAACGGTTGTAATCCTGGATAAACTTTTCCGCTAATTTGTCTAACCCTTTCTTAAAAATATCAATTGAATCTGACATTGCAACCTTCCATGGCAGTGAATTCCATATCTTGATTGCCATTACTGTAAAAAACCTTTTTCTTTGCTGGTTGTGAAACTTCTTCTCCTCTAACCTTAGGGGGTGACCGTGTGTCCTGTGTACAGGCCTTGGAGTAAAAAGTTCCCATGAAAGGTCTCTGCATTGTCCCTTAATGTATTCATATCCCCTCTTAGACGCCTCTTTTCTAAAATAAATATGCCTAAACTAGCTAACCCTTTATCATAACTTAAGGACTCCATACCCAATTTTGTCACCATTCTCTGAACGCTTTCTACTTCCAAAATGTCTTTTATAGAGTGATGCGTAGAACTGTACTCCGCATTCAAGGTGAGGTCTTGCAAACAATATATAGTGGCAAAATTACACCGTCTTCCCTTGCATCTATGCATGCCAATACTTTATTGGCCCTTGCAGCTGCTGCTTGACATGGAGCACTATTGCCAAGTCTACTGTCTACGAGCACTCCCAAATTCCTTTCCATTATAGATTCCACTAAGCTTACGGTATTTAATTTTTAGATTGCGCGCTTCTTTGTGATCCTTAAGTGTATAACCTTACATTTATCTATGTTAAACATCTTCCATTTGCCTGTCCAATCCTCCAGTATTCAAATCCCTCTGCAGAGAAACTACATCTTGCTGATTTTATTATTTTGCAGTTTGGGGTAATCTACAAAAAAGGAAACTTTGCTCTCCAACCATCACCAAGGAGTGTTAAAAAGGAGTGGCCCCAGCATGGGACCTTGAAGTACATAATTTAAATCCAGTTATAAAATGTTCCATTTATCACAGCTCTCTCTTCCCTATTCTCCAGCCAGTTTTCGACCCAAGTACAATTGTTGTTTCCAAGACACAATTCCCTTATTTTGTAAACCAACCCCTAGTGGCACTGTATCAAAGGCCTTTGCAAAACCTAAGTAGACCACATCTACTGTATTACCATGGTTTAAGTTTCCATTAACTTCATCATAGAATTAGATTAGTTTGACATGACCTATCCCTCACAAATCCATGCAGATTCCCACTAATAATCTTATTGTGCACCAAGTAATCATTAATACTATTCCTTTATATACCTTCCAGTAGATTTGACACTATTGATGTCAGGCTTATAATTCCCTGGTTGTGATCTCATTTTCTTTTTCAACACCGGCACCACATCTGCTATTCGCCAATCCCTTGGTACTGAGCCAAATAAAACTGAATCTATGAAAATTAAGAATAGTGGTCTAGCTTTTTCTTTGTTTAGCTCCATAAGAACCCTTGGGTGCATGCCATCTGGATCTTTAGTTATCTTAATTTTATTTAGCCATCTTTGGACTTCTTCCTTTGCCAGCCAAATATTTATGATACAGCTGCATTTCCATTTTTATGTACCATTTGTTCCTCTAGTACAGGAGTAGGCAACCTGCGGCTCTCCAGGTGTTGTGAAACTACAAGTCCCAGCATGCTTTGCCAGTAGATAACCAGCAGATAGGTGCAAGGCATGCTGGGACTTGTAGTTTCACAACACCTGGAGAGCCGCAGGTTGCCTACCCCTGCTCTAGTAAATACTGAAGAAAAGAGTTTAATACATCTGCTTCTTCCTTATCATTAATCAATCTACTCATCTCACTTCTTAGAGTTCCTATATTAACTTTTTAATCATTTTGTTAATTATATACTTAAACTTTAGGGTTTGTTCCACTTTCTTTTGCAACTTGTTTTTCATTTTCTAATCTAGCCAATCAAATTTCCATTTTGTATGATTTATTACATTCCTTATAGATACAGGACTCCTCAGTCCCTTCAGACAAAGTTTAAATACACGATTGTTTCTTTCCATTTATTCCCTTACTTTTGTTTTTATTATCCACATTGATTTAGACTTACTCCTTTACATTTGTTTCCCAAAGGAATTAACTTATACATGTATTTTTCCAACATTTTAAATACACCTCACTTTACGTCTGTATTTTTCCTTCAAAAACTATGTCCCAGTCTATGCACTTTATAGACTCCTTTATCATATTAAAATTTGCTTTTTTTAAAGTTTAAAGTCCTAGTTGATCACTTATACTGTTGCTTCTGGAAAATAATTTCAAATTCGACCATATTATGATCACTGTTTCCCAAGTGCTCCCTTACTTCAATATTTGATATTATGTCTACATTATTTATTAGGAGGTCCAGTATATTCTGGTTTCTAGTTGGTTCCTTTGCTATCTGGGACATGTAAAGATCTTTTAGCGTGCTCAGAAACATGTTGCCCCTGGCACAAGCCTCAGTACTCGAATCAATGTCCGGATAACTAAACTCCCCCATAATTACAACCTGACCTGGTTGTGTAGCCTTTTCAATTTGCTGTAGAAGTTGGGCTTCCTCAACCATACTAATATCTGGTGGTTTATAGCATATCCCGATCAGCAACTTCTCTGAACTTTTTCCTCCACTGGATATTTCCACCCACAATGTGTATATTATCACCAATATTCTCGTAATTAACTTCCTGTATACTTGGTTTTAACACTGGTTTAATATAAAGACATATTTCTCCTTCCCTTTTATTTACCCTCTCTCTCCTAAAGAGAGAATAGCCCTCTAAGTTGACTGCTCAATCATGTGCATCATCCCACCATGTCTCAGTAATTCCTATAATATATTGCTCGCCTATTGCTAATAGTTCTAACTCCCCCGTTTTACCTGTCGGGCTGCTTACATTTGCAAGCATAAGTACATTTCTTCCCTTTGATAGTCCTTTTTCCTTTCATATCACTGTTTTTCTTATTGGCTTTAACAAAGGCCTCTCCTTATTGGCTACGCTTCCCTATCCCCCCTCTCCAACCCTTGAATCTTGTTAAATTCTCACAATGTCTATCCTGTAAATACTTGCTTGCCCCTCCCCCCATGAAGCCTAGTTTAAAATCTCCTCCAACCTTCTAACCATCCTCTGACCTATAGCACAGCAGCCCTCTCCTCATTCAGGTGAAATCCATCTAGACAATAAAACGGACTTCCAATAGATCACATTTGTGATTAGAAAAGCAGAATGGACTATTAAATTCAATATATTTAGATATATATTTAAATATATAAAAATATGCTTATGATGCATGAATTAGACGGTAAAACCATGTTATTCCTAATAATCCAATGTATTTTTAAAACTTTTAATGTCCAGGGACTTATGTATACCTGTAAAGATCCATGCTGTTATGCAGCATGGATCTGTGCCTTCATTCTAATTTTCTGACATGAAAGAACAAAAATAAAACATTGAACTTTGTTATAAACCAGTGACAGTACTTGTTCTTTTTTTTTTTTTTTTTTTAAATCCAGTATTTTTATTGAAATTTTTTAAGATATAAACATACCAAACAAAAAAAAAAACTATCGTATACATATCAGAATTAAATGACGGAATTTACAAGATTACAATAAAGCATAATAATAATAAATGTGCTATATTCATACGATCATACATCGTAAATGCTTATACATAAGTATGTTACACATGCAGGGTTTATTACATGGACTCAGATACTTATTATAAGAACTGTGGGATCCATACATTTAAGTAGATAGAGCATCTGTACTAGATGACACAGGATAGAATGGAGACTAACCATCTGTACCATATATTCTCAAATTTCTTCAGAGCTTGTCTGCTAGTATAAACAAATCTCTCGTGCCTTATGGTAGCATTAACCAGTGCCTTCCAATTTTTAACCGTGGGACTCGTCGGGGCCAACCACAACCTCGCTATACAGACCTTAGCCAACATCAATAACTGTGAAATGTACATTTTTGTCAGTTTATTAACTTTCCCCTTCAATCGGAGCCCAAAGAGACAAGTGGCCGGTGAACTAAGAGACACTTCAATTCCAGTAACCTGAATACATCTCCTGATCCTTCGCCAGAAGATTCGCATACATGAACACTCCCATAGAAGGTGCCAAAAGTTAGCATTGATCGAATTGCATTTCGGACAGTTAGGGGTAACATCCGGGCGAAATTTTGCCAATCTAATAGGGGTAAAGTAGGCCCTGTGTAAGATAAACACCTGTATTTATTGACATTTTAATGATGAAGTATAACCTTTAGTACTGTCTGTAACCATTCCCCACTCCTTGTCTGATAAAGGGCCAATATCTATTTCCCACTGATTCCTCAAACCATCTGCAGTGGATTCATAGAGAAGACATGAATACATTCGAGAGATCAGACCTCTATAACCCAAGGCCTGTAATTGTTTCCTCAGTGGATCCACCCCAAACACCAATGTCTCCCCTTTAAATTGTGTGTTTAGGGCGTGTTGTAATTGAAGGCAAGAATAAAACATTATTCTGGGTACAAAGAATTCCCCAACCAACTGTTCGAAGGATTTAAGTACATTTGTGTCATAAAGTTGACCTACCGACACCACACCCAACCGAGACCACTCCCTGGCCCTCTTCACTATATTCAACTTCTCAAATTTCTTTGCCCCCCAGACAGGAGTACATGGATCATTGTCAGTTTGTTTCATTATTTTATTACAGATTGTCCAAATCTTAACTGCCTGAATCAGGAGCGGAGGAGCCCGCATACCAAGCCGCCCCGCCAGCAGTGACTGTAAGGGAGTGTGATTAGAATTAAATTGGTGTACCAACACCCAATGTAGCTCATGGTAATCGGGGTCCGAAACCCATGCCCTAAGGTGGACCAACTGAGAGGCAAAATAATATAGTTTCAAGTTAGGAAGACAGTACTTGTTCTTAAAGAATTAGCTCTGGATGTTTTTCTTTATTTATTTCAAAGACGCTAAACCCCACTTTGCTGTGACATTTCTCTTGTTCTCTATTCAGGATACAATTGCCAATATCGGTTCTCATTTATGCATGTTATATACTGTCGTGAACATAGAGAACACATCACATAATTGTGGGGAATAAGGCCTAAATCATAACTGCAGTGTTTATTTGATAGATCAACTGAATCCATTGTTAAATGTTACTATGGTGTAAAATGCGAAGGCAGAAGGACTGTTGTATGTTTATTTAGTGGCTCTGTACATCTAGATGTTAGACGATAGCAGCGTCACCTGTGGCAGCTTACAAGACCCCTACGGTGAGCTATATCCTGATGACACAAGTTCGTTTTTTGGGCACCTGAATAGACTTTTTGGAGCCGTTCACAACTTGACATCCCTGCAGACCAAGGCAGCATTTGAAGGCTGCCTATACAGGTATATAAAGATATGAACTTCAGAGAAAATGTCTTCATATTTCCTATTTTGTGAAATCTGTGTGCCACTCCATACTGAGGAGCAGAAATTACACCCGGGTTGTGAAATATACTTACTAGCGGTACCTGGGAACGGCTATTATCACGTCGTTGGGAAAGGGATGTCAAATTGTTATAATTCCATTATGTTTGGTATTTAAATGTGCGGGAGATTATGACTGGTTTATCGAAGTGGGAGTTATTTCTCCGAGATATATTTGTGAAGAGTTACCAAAGATCAAAACTTTTGGAATATATGGGAGCAAACTATAGTGACACCCAGGGGACATTCTTGCCACCCTATTATTTTTACTTTTAACACTGCCCCTGTGAAGGCCGTCCCATTTCATTTTGCTTAAAAAAACCTGTGCCGTGAAGGGGCAAATTGTCAGTTTCTTGGGGATCAATCTAATTGAAGGACTGTCCATCTTTTCTGCTTACCCCCAGATATACAGATTATTATACGCAAGTTATGGTCTGTACAATCATCCCATTTGTTTTTATAATGGTTTGCAATTTTTTATTAGTATGTCAAATCTTTATCTAAATTGTTTTTATATCATCTGTAAGCATTGTACCTTTTGTATAGTAAATCTAAAAATTGAATAGTTCTGTCCTTAATGCTCTAAACAAATCTATTGCCTGTTTAGAAGAGAGATTGCTTGGCTGGGTTAGCTCTTTAGATACCAGAGTGTGAAGGGTTAACTGTTTAGCTACTAGAGCACAGAGTGTGTGGAACTGGATAATTGAGTCATAAGTTTGCTACAGGCCTTATACGTAGCTGATGGCAAATGGCGGAGAGGTGTGGAAGTGGGTGTCTGTGTTAGGAAAGGGACCAGTAAATCTGTAGCCTTAGAGAAAGAGGCGAGTGTGAGATTTGGGCAGGAATCCTGTATGTTTCCTTACAGTAAGCTTCCAAGTCACAAGTGCACAGAGGGCGGTTTGTGACAGATAAAGGGGATCAGGAGCGGTTTCCTGACAAAATAGAGGTGATATTTTGTATGACTGTTGGAATATATGATAAGATATTAAATCAGGTAGTAGCCAGAGGGGCCTATCCCTGACATATACATTAATTCTTTAAAAACACAGTAGAATTGTATCATCATCAAGGAATGTATATCCATTGTTAGCGTACATTGAGCTCACCAGACCTATAGCAAAGTGTCTTGAAATTTATGTTCAAATGTTAGCAATCAACAACGGTATTGTCAAAGTGTTAATGATCACAGAAATAACTACCGATTTTCCGCACCGATTTAAAGTAGCACATTCTATTGGAATTAGTCGCTAGGTGCAAAATTAGATGTACCATATTCTGCAGACCATACAAAAATGAATTCCAAGTCAATGTAGATTATGTTGTGGTGGGAAAGAAAAAAAAAAGTGACATGGCAAAAAAATGGCCAGCTTTAATTTCATTTATATAAAAATAGAAAAACTATAACTGAATATCTTCTGACATTATCTATTAGGAACATTCATTTAGTCATTATTCTTAATTAACCTGTAAATAAACTTATTATGAACTTGGAGTTATGTATGAAAGCTCCCATTTAAACTTATCACATGGGTGACCTGTAACCATTAGCAATGACCACCCCTAAACTGAGAGAAGCTTATGAGAGCGCTATATGAAGCCTTTAGTTGTTATTTTTATGCATACCTCCCAGCAATTATAATCACAAAATCAGGACAAAAGAAGCCCCGTTTTGCCCAAATTCCATCCACAAATGGTCAAATTTTGGTAAAACTCAACCGAGTTTTAGATAAGCTCATGCTCTTTTTGCAGCCCACGAATTGGGATGTTCCACCAAAATCGGAACAGCTGGGACGTATGATTATGAATGCACTCTGAGCCGTTTGGATAATCAAGAGGAGGACCACATAATAAATTTACCTATGCAAAGTTAACATGCCCATTTAAGACAAAGAAACACTAGATATTTCACATCAGCAGAAAGTAAATGACCTTCTAATGGTATCATAACAGTTGGTGAAATTCTCTCTTCACACATGTATATCCATTTCAAACAGTCTGCATTTAAGATACTGTACTAATACTTTATCTGGTAATATATGCAGTCAAAAATGGCTTATGGTAAATAACTTTGCTGAAAACATCAAATCCCCCTTTACCAGTTGCTGTCTTGGTTTACAAATGTTTGATTTTAACATTAACAGTTGGTGACACACAGTCAACACCCTCCTGGGCCAGCAGAGTTGGAATATAGTCAGATGGATAGAATATTTTCTCCTCTAAGCCACATAATAGTAATTACAGTTACTGTTACTTGGAATAAGATAAGGTTATGTAAATAAAGTTATGACTATAGTCTTTAATCAGCAGTTTAATCACGGGTGTTATTTCACATAAGGAGACAACTCAAAAATAAATGGTCACTGAAAATTCATGAATATTACTTTTAGTACCTGTGTATTGCATATTTTTACTTAATGAATACTATTCTATTCATATTTACTATTAGTAAAGACTATCCAGTAGAAACACATTGTCTTGATTTATGGGACCCCAAATGGAAAACAAATATAATATTGCTCCAGCAGTCAAAATCAAGTTTACAAAAGATTAGAAGGAAGCGGTATTCAAAAATGTCCTTTATGTTTTATCACATAAGTCTGCATTTAATCATGGTCGCTCTTCTTCTAATCGGAATTTCTTTGTCTATATGGTCGTTGTCGGTCACACTGTTGTCAGGAAAACGAGTACCACCGGTGGGTACAAGTCGGTGCGCTCAATATTTGCAAGATAAAGCACTTAGAGTTCAATTCTCCTCCCACCTCCAACACTGACCGATCTCAAGTAGCGACCAACGCTATGCAAGTTACAGCCTCCTCTGCATCCTGAAAACGTCCGGCCTTCACCCAGGCCGACAGTACAGGGGAGCTATGATGTGAGCACTGTCCAGGTCACTTTCACCCCGCTGCGCACCTTGTGACCGTTCTGCTCCAATGGTATAGGGGCTGACTCTTCGAACATAGCCTGAATGTTTTCCAGTTCAGGATATGCCAGCAGTACCCATATGGATATGCATCTCCAATAGAGTATGTGTGTGTGTGTATAATATACACGCGCACAGACACACGTGCCAACATACCGTCAATACCTATACATGGATATGCTAACAGTACCCATGTGGATATAAATGCAACGAACACATACATACATACATATTAGTATAGTGACCATATGAATATAATAGCAGTGCCCATAGATGATTAAGCACGTCTGTATAAATACCCATTTATTTCACCTTCAAAAGACATGATTATATACATATTGCATGGATTTTTAAAAATGACAGCCTGTGCATGTAGGTTTTCTACAATAGAACCTGAAAGCAAAAAGATAAAACATATTGAGAAAGGAAATTAACTTTTAATTATTTTCTGTGAAAAAAAATACTTGCAAAAAAGTTTGATATGCACATAAACTGGACTTTGTTCCTTTACTTTAACGAGTTGTTTATTATAAGAGTATTTTTCATTTGAGATCATTGTCAGATTATTTCCGATACATTGGAACTGTGCTTGTTTAAAGTGCAAAATAATTTTACCATTCTAGGGCCTTAAAAACACATGTAGTCCTGCATGTACCAAGAATTACACAATTCTATATACCTCTGTATATACCCCTGTAGCTTCTGTTTTCTATACATCTTTATTTTATCTTATCAAATTGACTTTCATGCAGTAGAAACGGAAGTCCGACTGAATGAAGCTGTAACAGCTAAAGAATGTCATTTTCTGAGAATATTGAAAATTCTAATAGCATTGTCAAGTCTGTTACCATGGAAACACATTGGATTTTTAAAAAAATAAAGTTGTCAGGCATTTTTTTTTGTACAAAGAGTCAAATGCTTAAACATTTCAAAGTCTTGCTCATGCATAACATTGAAGTTTGACTCCTTCCCCTTTAACAAGCAAACAGCTAAGAATTACAACTATGCACCTTGTGTTTGTTCTGACATACCAGACCAGAGAACTCACAGCTTGCATCTAATTGGTCTTCCTTTCATTAGCCCTGATTGGTTGCACTAATTACACTCCCAGGTCAGTCGAGGTTAGCTGTTTTTCTGCTGCTATCAGTGTCCTTGATATGCTTTTCCATATGTCAGGTCTGTTTCAGCTGCAATATATACACATTCTTTTGCTCGCACTCTGCTAGCTATTTCACCAAATGATTCCACTGACTGATTTCCTGGTATTTCACCGCAGCTTAAAACCTTCTGCCAGATTCACACACAAATTTAAAGTATTAGCCAAGTTTGTATTGAGCACACAAAATATAAAAGGGTGACTGCAATATTCAGTTATTTAATAATACTGGTTATCAATGAAAACTGATTTTGGATGTGGCTTTTGCTGTACAAGGATATTTTGAAATTTATACTGCAATGCTGCTGTACATGGTGAGAAGTCTTTCTCAAATGTCCACCCCATGTAGCACCTGCAATCTTTTTCTGTTGCCTAGAACCAGGAGCCATATCAAGCCATGGGCTCTCAGAGCAGGAGAACTTAATTGATCAGATATCTTCAATACAGCAGAACAGAAGCGCTCTATTCAGCTCTGACTGGTAAGTTCATCTGTACGCTAAGCTTACTGCTCAGTAAGTCTCCTGGATGCTACTGGTTTCAAGTAATGGTAGGGCACTCATATGCTAAATTGCGTAGGGTAGGCCAGTAAGAGTGGGGCTTATCTAAAAGCGGGCAAACTCTTTTAAGTAATTAAAAGCATCTATCACATTTGTGACAGGTCCTCTTAAAGCAGCAATCACAGATTTTTATTCTTTAAATACCGAGTTAAGCACGGTTTATTTGCACTTGACCTATTGCACAGTGCATGTCTTTTTATTCTGTATATTATATTGCATATATTCTATATATTTAGGGGCTGGGATTTAGTTTCAAAAACCCTTTATTCAGAAAATTCCAAATGCCCGAAACAATGAAACTGTCCATTCACATGTGTAAATAGGCATTAGTTATAACAGGTAAACATTTCCAAGTTATAGCTAATGCATATCTGAAAATGCAATGTAAAAAAGCATTTTTTTTGAACTTGTATCTTTGTAAAAAGTAACATTTTATCACTTGCTATTCCAGATTAAATATGCACATTAACTCGAACATCCATGACACTGGATTTTAGGCTAAACGCATTTTTGAAGAACGGTTGAAAAGGCTCTTAGTTTCTAATAGTGTAGGTTGCCATTTTTTAAATGAACTATAGCAGGGGTGGCCAACTTTCACATGCGGCTCTGGTGCTGGCAGGGGCAGAGCAGTCCCCAGCCAGCCCTCCATGGCTCTAGGCGCTGGTAGGGGCAGTTCTGTCCCCAGTCATGTGACCACCTCTACACAAGGCAGGGAGGTCACAGTGTGTAAGCAATCCAATCCGGGAAGGAGGAGACCGTGCACAGTGCGATCCCTCCTTCCTTTTTTTGAGGCCTCCAGCAGCTGTGTCTGCTGTGAGTGAGCCATGTGAAAGGTAAGCAAGGGGCATATTGTTAGACTTATTACAATTTGGGGAGGCTGATGGGCATGTGACAGATCTGATGGCATATGTGGGGTGATCTGTTGGGCATCTGGCAAGGTTTAATGGCATATAAGGGACATGTGGTGAGGTCTGATGGCATACGTGTGGTGGTCTGATGGGCATCTGGTAAGGTCTGTTGGAACATAAGGGGCATTTGGGGTGGTCTGATGTAGCATATAAGATGCATCTGGTGGTCTGATGACATGCAGCAAGGTTTGATGGCATATAAGGAACATGTGCTGAGTCCTGATGACATATTAGTGGCAAGTGTGGAAGTCTAATTGCATGTATGAGGAATGTTGGTAGATCTCAGCATGTAGGAAGGCAAATGGGTTTGTAAAGGACATGTGAAGAGGTCTGATGGGCATTTCTGGGGCATGTAGGTAGATTTTATCGCATATGGAGAGGCTGATGTGTATGTAAGGGGCATGCGGGGAGATCTGAAGGGAATGTGAAAAGGTCTGAAGGACAAGTTGGCTATTTATGACTTTTTTTTTTTATCCAGGCTTCAATAGTTCCCTCCATAGCGACTATGGATACAGAAGCACCCCGAGATACTGTGGTGAGACTTTAAGAAACCTTGAGTTGATTATAATGCTGAATACCTATGTGATATAAACTTTGTTCAAACTATAAATTCCTTCATTCTTCCTTGTAGGTCTCAATTGACCAAATTGTCCTGTTAAATTTATGATTATGTGATTTCAGGTGAAAACCCAGGACACCTGGGAGCCTTATCTTTGAGGTGTCTTTAACAACACAAAAACTTTGTCGGGTGGTCTAAAACTTGCTTTCACTCACACACCTCATCACTTGCAATACAATACATAATCAACCATGTTTACTGTATGCTGAACACAATTAACATCATGCAAAATACATACAAATATATTCCTGCAATAAAATGTAGTGATGTAAATTACCTCTTAAAAAAAAAAAAAAAAAAAAAAAATGGCCATTGCAACAAAATAGACATATGGATAGCTAGAACAGTTTATTTAAAATATGCCGAAATGGCTGAACTGCGTAATAAAAATGAAAGCATCAACTTGAGTGGTGCTAATGCCAGTTGGCCGCCTGTATGAGAAGGGCATTTGTTAGGGAGGTCACCGAGAGGTCTACGACAACTCTTTCATGCAGGAGAGACTGTTCTTGGGACAACGATAACTGCGCACTTTGCAAACGTGTTTTATTGGAAGATAGCAAAAAAAATAAAAAAATTATATATATATATATATATACACACACACACATATTTTATATGAACATCTCACATAAACTTTACCAGATGTGAAATTCATATACCAAGTGGAGGAAGATTCTATGGTCTGACGAAACTGAAATAAACATTTTTGGCCTCAACACCAGATCACTAGGTTTGGTGCAATTCTGACACCATACATCATCCCAAGAACGCTATACCTTCTGCAAAGTAAGGCAATGGGAATGCAATGCTATGGGGATACTTCTGGCTTGAGAGACTAGAACACTTGTCAAGATACAGGGCAAATGGATGAATCAAGATAGATAAATCTGAGGAATATTGCTGCATGCAACCTAGGACTGGGTAGACGATTTCCATTGCAACAGGAGAATTACCCAAAGCGCATACTTGTTTACTCTGCCAAAATGTCTGGGAGAGTGACGATTTTTGGGGAGTCCTCCTGGACTCCCAGGGGAGTAGGCCATTTTCCCAGACCACACTTTTTTTCTTGTGATGTGGGCATGGCCTGATGATAAGAATAGAGTTATCAAAACCTGCCCAATCTGTGTGATGCTCCCAGAGGTGTGGTCCAAAAATGAGGCAAGTATAATCTAGCTAAAACCACACTTGAGTTACTAAAATACAACATCAAAATTGTCTATGAGTGGCCCAGTCAAAGCCCAGACCTGAATCCCATCAAATATCTGTGAAATAATTTGAAAATTGCTGTTTACCAACTATCCACACAATCCAACCTGGAATGAAGTATGGGTGAATATTGCATAGTCCAGATGTGCAAAGCTAGTAGTGATGTACCCAAACAGACTCACAGTAATAATTGTAATTGCACATAAGTATTAAAACAAGTTGGATGAATACTTATGTAAATCAATGAAACAAAATGCCAAAGGGGGTATATTCCTTTTTATAGTCATTGTATGTAATAACTATAATTTGAATTGTGTTCTTATAAACTTAGCTGTAATTGCTTTTAATATATAACAATACTAAACTTCTAATCATAAAAACTGTGTTCTCCATGCAACATATGATAACGTTTGGAGACTGTTCATCTGATTACAATAAATTGTTGTGGTCACCTACCAGATTTCTTTGGTATTGCTAGTTAATAACTGCAGAAATCAAGTAACTCAGTTACCTTCATACAAAAAGCTTTTAAATAGGTTTAATGTTCTCCACTATATTTGAAGATTTAATA
Source organism: Mixophyes fleayi (assembly GCF_038048845.1). Lineage (NCBI taxonomy): Eukaryota > Metazoa > Chordata > Amphibia > Anura > Limnodynastidae > Mixophyes > Mixophyes fleayi. Next base: position 290,722,646 of record NC_134403.1, on the reverse strand, counting down.
CATTACCTCAGAGATCTGCAAACATAGCCTAACATTGAGTGGTGAAATTTATGATCTAGCTATAGACCTACCACATTTGTACCTTAGAAGGATAACTCATTTTAAGAAAAACGCAAAACAAACAAAAAAAAATAGAAGATTTCTTTTCAGAACATCCTCACTTGTTAACTGCAGGATTCTAAGAATCATTATTGCAATTCTTTTAAAGGTGGTCAGTGCAGCAAACAAAGTTATTTATATGGTTTCACTTTTTAGTAAGCTACACAAACATTTATATGTGTTAACATAAGAAAACTATTACCCAATAACAATAATATTCATTATTTTGGAGGCTGTTATTTATAAATGAACAACATATTATGCAGGGCTGTATAACAGGTAGCGACGATGAAGAATGTTTTCTGTGAACCATAATGTAAAGGACAAGAGACAAGCATCACTTCATATTTTAGAAGAATACCAGATGACTAAATGTAAAAGTTACTTTTTTAGATTATACATTCCATTGTTTGTAGTTCAAAGATATAGCAAGGGCTACTTTGTGCTAACGTTGTCTCTCATTGCATTCCAAACGAAATGCAATGCAAGAAAACCGCCATAGAAATAAACAAGGCACCAGAGATCCATTAATTTCTGTTTTGTGCCACCTATGATGACCACACGGACAGCAGTGATAAATGCAGCTCTAATGTTAGAGGCAGAAAATGGTGTCTGCATCATTTTCTTCCAGTAACCTTTGATCTGCCCACACTACTATTGTCTGTGTAGACAGCAAAGGTGGTAATTGATCAATGGATCTATAAGCCCAGTGGTTTCCTCACGTCACATTCAATTTGGAATTCAAAATAAGAAAACTTTTATGTGACCATACCCTAAGGCTGGGTACACACTACAGAAAATTTCTCCCAATGGGATATCTTTAATGAGTTTACCAAGGACTGAAAGTCCTGATCAGCATGGGGATTCATGTGTACACACTATACATATTTTACATTCTGATCTGTGCTCTTCATCTGTCATAACCATTGGCTCAAATGATCGTTACTCTAAACTCTATGGAGGTCTGCCTATACTGATGGTCATAACTGCATAAACACTTCAAAATTTCCACAACATCATTCCATCAATTATAGATTTTTAGTCTGTTTACAAAATCAAACAATACGCTTTGAAAAGGTAAAACATGATTGTTGGAGCACACACACTAATACGATATCAGAACTAATAGTCGTTCATTGTGTGATTGACACAATAATCGGGTGAAAAACCTGTAGTGTGTACCCAGTCTAAATTTTGCATTGGCCATCAAAGGCTATTGAATTAAATATATATTTTTGGATATGGATGTAATACCTTTAAATAGTCCAGTCCCCCCTCCCCCTCAAAAAACCCCACATTTAAAAGTAAGTTGGTTTCTTCAAAACATCAAATAAGGTTTTGTCCAAATAACGTGTTTTAAAAAACAAACATGTGCTGTAAACAGCTCTTGTACCCTCTCCCCAAAATGACAGTGAGGCAGCCTATTCATTGTTTAGGTTGACTACTTTTTTTATTTTTTATTTGCATTCATACTGTACCAAAAATAAAGATATATTGTTTCCATTTAATTTATTCTGCTGCTCATGCACACTACTGTTTTAGTAATGACATTTACTAAATATTTAATCAAAACACTGCACCTGTGAATATGTGAGTAAAAGAAAACTACACGCATATTAAAGGACCACCCTTATAGAACCCAGTAGAGGTCTCTAATAAACCATAGCTGCATTTGAACTGTATTTTAACATCTAACCTAGGACCGCATGCATAATACTAATTAAAAAAGTGGACACAATTTTATATATATATATATATATATATATATATATATATATATATATATAGTACATTACATCAGATATTACCTACATGCTTCCTCTTTTTATCACAAATACTTGAAGCTTAAGCTCTGCAGAAATGCCATAAACATTGCACATTTGCTACACCTGTATATTTAACAACCTAACTGCAAAGATCCCAGGCAACAACGTGTCTGTGTGTGGAAAATGAGAACACGAAAGGAATGCAAACACGATCGACAAATACTTTCACATGACAAAAAACCCTTAGGCCACTGCAAATTGGTGGATTTTGATTTTGCAATAAAAATCAGTATATTCCCCGTCACGCGTGGATCCACCTTACCTGCTGCTGAGAACCACTTTGGCAGGACTGTCCGATGGGCGCAGGATGCTGCTCTCTTTGCAGTACACAAAGCTATAGTACTTTGGGAGGGCTGCCAGATTGCACTGCATTCCTCCCATATTCCTAGAAAGTGTGCAAGATACATGTCTATTCCCCCTGTGCATTAGGAATGTATGAAGACAGAGCAGGACTCTTGCAAGACAAGCACCTTCACCCCCCTCCTCTCTGCTACTTTTCTCTCACCTGCCTTTATAGACTTTCATGCCCCCGCAGACTCGTCTCGTTTCGCTTCTTGCCAGTAGTCTGCCCACAGCTCCTCTCCCTCCCACTTCTTCCTCTGTGTCACATGGCAAGTGGGGCGCCACGGCTTCTTCCTTTCTTCCTTTGGTGTGTGCCGACCAGCCCACACATGATATTCCGCCCACGCCAGGCCGCCTGACAAAACACCGTCACCTGACCGCAGCTTAGTGCCGCGTCCACTTCACCCGCCGGCGCGTATCACCACCACGCAAGCCCACCTGTCAAGGGATCCCCCACAAACACACACACATTCTTAACTTTCATCCCACCCACTCCACTCCCACCGTACCCACACCTCCCCCTCATGCCTGGAAAAAAATGGTATTTTAAGGGGAAAAAAAACAACACACACAAAAGCATTCTTCAGAGTGCAGGCAATACTGTGGGAGGGGACTGTGAAAAGCCCCCACATTAAATTTCAAAAATGATCTAAGTTTAGGAGTAAAGTGGCCCCTGCAGGTTAGTGTGCTTGTAGCAGTGCTTGAAATGCAGGAAATCTCCCACACTGATGTATATGTATATATATATATATATATATATATATATATATGGATACATACATGCAGCAGCAGCTCCATCTCCTGTGTTGGTGTGGAGCACCAAACAGAAGCGTTTAATACAATAACTACACACTAACTATGGGGGAGAGGCAGCTGGCAACAGCTCTCTATCCTTTATTACTGGGCTGAACATGGCAAGTGGCTGTCCTCTATCACTACTACAAGCTTACAGGGGAGAATAAGTGCTTGCATAATATGGAAATACTAATACATGTATATTATCATAGTAGTGCATTGAAATTGGTTTATTTGGGGTAAACTCTGCTCTGTATTAGATGACCATAGTGTAAGGTTAGCAAGTTGTCAGGTGCATAAAGTGTTTAATGTACTCAGAAGTTGATTTTTGTTTGTTTTCATACTTTTTTCCATTTTAAATGTTAAGTTAGTTTTCAAAATGCCGCCTGTAATTATGTAAATGCTCTGTCACCATATTTAGAAACGGAATTCAAATGCATTATGTAAAAAAATAAATAACTGCTTCAAGTCTCTTACTGAGATTTCCATACCTATTTAGTATACATCAGTTAAGTAAAACTGTTTGTGACACATAACAAGTGAATTGGCAAGTGTAATATGTTGCTGTGTCACTTGTATAAACATTCAGCATCAACCTAACTTAGAATTCGCCAACTGAATCCAAGTCTTCATTCCCTTGCTACACATTTTTTGCTGTAAAAAATAATTGGAAGATCTTACTATTTTGCCTTCTTTTCTTTTATTTCTGTGGTTTTTTTTGTAGCTTTGCACAATTTGTTTTTACAATGTCGTTACAATAAAATATATATTTATTTTGAATAAAAAATCTTATTCTTTTCTCTGCAATTTTTGATGCGCTACATCCAAACAATAGTTTAATATAAACGTTTGTATGTAAGTGCTGAAAAGTAAATGTATTTACTGTATAGGCAAAATACTTGTTAGAAAAGTGTAAGGCACAACCAAGTTAATATGTTTTTTTATGTTTTACAATCCCTGGAAATACACTTAGAGCAATAATTGACATGCATTAGCACCATTTTCTTTGCCTTAACTAAGGTCTTTTTGTTTTGATTTGCCCCTTTAATCGAGGAACAACCAAATTGGCATTGGTGCAAATGCAAAAAACATTACTCGATGTAAAGTGCACTTGCTTTATTAAACGTGTGTGTTACAGGTAATGCATGACCCACTTGCTTTTTTGCAGTGTGTAATAACTTGTAAATTTAAATCATTCAGGCTAAATATCCAGGCACACCAATGTCCACGTACCAAAGTTTAACTGCCACAAAATGTACCATAACTATAAATAAATTTAACAATACTTACTGCGGCATATGTTTTTGCATTTTCCTGAGACTGTCATTAACATTTTAAGTTTGAGGGCTTATTCATATATATGCACTGGGAAAATGGTTAAAAATACATGAAAACTAACATGTACATTAGTGATGTGTTTTCAGCATGTTTCTCATGCACTTTTTAGGTATTGTGCTCTTACCTTTGCAATCTGCTGAACTGGAAGGTTGCATCAACACATAAGAAATAGGGATAGCTGCATTTTAAAATCTTAAACGCAGTGTTAAAGTTTTAAACCACAATGGTGAGAATAAGTGAATAAGAAACTATATGTGTCTTATTGTTGAAAAGTGCATTAACAGTGGGTAACTGTTAACAAGACCTAACAATACTGAGTGCCATGTTCCCATAGCGATGGATATTGTTTTCAAATGCAGTTTTTAAGCCTGAATAGGTTCATTATGTATATGAATATGAAAACATCTATACCATTCTTTGTCTCACCATATTCACACTGGATTTTTTTTAACAATAATGCAAACTGATAAATGTAGTTGATTTACATTAAATTTAATTGACTTTGTAAACCAATTGTACTGATATCAGTTTGAAAATATATGCATTATAAATCACAGATTACAAATATAGCACACATATAACCCTACCTAAGTCTTAATGCTTTTAATTGAGTATACATATAAATAAAAACTGCTTTTTGGTTTGGAGACTGTCACCAAGAACAGTCTGGGTGGTAAGCTTGGAACACATTGAAACCCCAGTTCTAATATAATAAATTATCATTGTTAATTCATGTTTATGTTTATACAGCCTTACAATGCAGTAATAAATACCTTAGGATTCCATCTGGGTATTGCTTAAAGGATATTTTTAGTAAGAAAAGAAGAAAATCTATTTAGCAAGAATACCCTATGAAATATTATTAACATATACAAAAATCGTACTATTCTAATCTTGCAATGTATCACTGTTAAAAGAGAATTTGTCACTTTCAAATGTATGTAGGAAGCTATTATATAACTGTTTTGGTCCTCGGTTATGTTGGTATACTATATGAGATGGCCAAGAGGTCTCAGTATGGATTCCTGTGTATAGTTCAACTATGAGATCTTGGGTTCGCAGGACCGATTGGATTCTTATGCTGTTCCATAATTAGAATTTGTATAAATTAGAGCTTTGGGTTACATTTAGCCCTAGCTGTCCACAATATTCATAAATATGATAATTTTACAGATGCGGTTTGTAGCACACATTTTAAAACTGGTCAACGTTTTAGTGCCCTGCAGTAGATAAGTAAATCTTATACATTTATCTTGTAATACAAATTTAGCAGCATTTGTTTTTTGACCACACTGGTGAATTCAATCTTAAAGTATAAATAAAATCTGTATCCTATCAGATATCCTGGCTTTACGTAACAAGCTCTGTGTGGTTTTCCTCTAAAAATAGCAACCTGGCTGTAATTTGGGTAATAGATGTGCTACCTTTAGCCTCAGTTATAAAAATGTAGTAGCCATCATTTGCCGGTCTCCCCCTTTGTATAGGTTTCAACCAATCTGTTTCAGGTGTCAATTTAATCTACATGTAAAGTGCTAACTTTTTTTTAACAGAAAACATTTATTAAATACTTTTAATTTTTTTATTGGAATAAATGATTATGAAACTGGTCCCTACCATTTAAATATTATACACATACCATGTAGGTTTAAAAATGGCTTTTCATTTCATTGTTTATATTTTAAGTAGCGCTTCATTATTTATGTCCATTTTTATTCTATTATACATATGTGCAACCCCCCCTCCCCCCCTCGTGGTTCTCCAAAACATTTGGCACTAACAAAACCATCTTGTAATGTGTCCAAACTTTTAGAATAACCTATTTGTACATTTGGTTCACAAAGCAGCCTACTGGTTCTAACACATATTTCATAGACTTATAAATTGCTGCAAACCTATTTTTACTACTCATTAAACACAGAAAACATTAAATGGACAATGAAAAAAATTTTGACATTAAATTTAAAAAAAGATTTTGATGATGGCTTAGTGACAGCAGATTTGAATTCCCTTTCCCTATGTCCAATATTTGCTTTTTATTTACTTCCCAATATCCTCGCAAATTAATATTAGTGGTAGAAGGATCAGTAATATACAGAAGCATAATTTTTTATATATATATATATATATATATATATATATATATATATATACATACATCTCCATATTTTCTCATTTTATTTGAATAGACCCAAGCTTTGGTATATACAGCCAAATATTGTTATCAGTAAAAGGGGAAAATAAAATGGGTTGATAGTGGTAGTTAATGATGCACATTAACAAAATAATTGGATTTCCTATCTCATCCAGACTATGACTGCAGACCCCACCAGGCTTTTCTTTTGCCCACAAAAAAAGTGACAACAGAATTTGATTCAATCCCCCCTAAATATGGGCGCCTCCAACCACACTACTTTACAGATTGCCTTTGCTATCAGTAGTGTGTGCTCTGAAAAGGAAAATAGTACCAAGTGAAGGAGGAATTTAATGAGATCTGCAACCATTGGATGCTTTCCCCTAAAATTCACAAATTAGTTTGTGGATCCCGAACCAGGCGGAATCTGACAATTCTGACTGGTGCTAAATGTAATTTCCGATTTAGTAAGTCTGCTTTTATAACCTGCAGACGTCAGCTTACTGCAAGTTGTTACTACTATCAAAGCTATCAGAAGTATAAGTAAAATATTAAAAATAAATATATTTTTAAATAAATAGATGTTTTATACATTGATGAATTAATTGCCATGAGCATAATAAATAAATGTGTTGGGGAGTACTTATGGACCTGTAAAGAAATGCTAGATGAATAAGTGACCTTATTTGGCACAATTATGGAATTATCAACTAACTTCACTTTCTACTCCAGTTTTGTTTTACTTTCCATTCATAAATATTCCCCTCCATTCCATTTTCCCACACCAATATAGTTTACCTGCACTGTAAGATAATTAGACATTTCCAGTTCAACATACTGGAATAGAGAACAGGGGCAATTTCCTGCTTGATTTACTCACATACTAATGATGTTCACCATTAAAACTTAACCATGAGGAGGGATTTACAGTTTAATCCAAGCGATAACCAACATGTTCTCCTAATCTTTATTAAATAGCAAACTGCTAATATGTTACATAGAGTTAATATGTTTAGTTTAATGTTTAACCTTTCATGTGTGTTTAGGATTTTTGCTACCCTAAAATACTATATTGTCCTTACTGCTAATGTACAGTCCTGTAGAAACCTTCATGTTAAGTTAACTCTGGTAATTTTTGTATGTCTGTTGTGCCTGTATATATATATATATATATATATATATATATATATATATATATATATGTATGTATACATATATATACGCACACACTCACAATTTGTGGAAGATTATTTGTTGTATTGTGAAATTTTTAGTCTTTTGGTATAACCACATGGTCAAACCCTGCAACTTGATGTAACAAGGAGAATAAATGACAGTATCCAAAACCATTCTTTGTATTTATTTATTTTGGCCTCTGAGAGATGTAACAGAAGCACTGTTGTCGGCCATTGACCTATGGTGCTCATTCTCACTGGCAATAGTGTCATAACCTCATGTAGCTATAACAAAGTACACAGAAGTGGTGTGTGTTCATAGCTTTGATTTTGTTTTTCTTCCTTCCCACCATCCATTTCAGGTTCTGAGGTGATTTACAACTCAAAGTCAAGTCAAAAGTAGCTGACTGTACTGTTGCTTCGAAAGTAGCACTATGGTTTAATAAGCGCACCATTTAAAAATGATTAGCTCCCCCCTTTCCTCACATATGACTGAAAGTGAAACTCATAGATATAGTTGGTGGCAACATAAATATTGGCATTGCTCATGCACATATAGAACCCACAGAGCTGCCTGCATTTACAGCAACGCTCAGTAGCAAACACTGCAGTGAAAAAATAATGTGAACTTATCTTTAAAGACATTGTAATTACACAAGTTAATGACTCAACACTTGCAAGTTTTTTTTTTTAAGGCAAACAACATATTTCTTTTTGTATATTACACTCAGTCAGTATAGTTTTCTAGCAACTTCAATACTCTATGTAGCAAGCTGAGGCAAGCTGAAGGTAATGTTGGGGGAACGGCACATCAAAATTATGAGTTGTTTTTAAAACTGTTCTTGCTGCATAATTCTAAATTAATATTTTCGTTCACCTGGGTATATCGATCAACAAAAATAATGACACATTTTAACCCAGGGATCCACACCGCTAGTGCTGTTTTCATTTCTTTCATTGTAAATCATACGTGTATTTCTCATGATAGCACCTCCTTTAATGGGAAAGGACATGTCTTAGTAGACCATGGTAGAGAAACATTTTGCTCATGGGCACTTGTTCCTCAGTGTTAAGGCTTGTAGCAGTGATGCATTTCATTTTGCACTCAAATTGAAAATAAAAATGATGTCTGGCGGAATAAGATATTCTAATGAACATGGTAGAAAATACACACTTAAAAGGCCAATACGCGATTTAGATGGTGCAAGTAGTGCCTTTGTGCCCTGGCCATTACTTTCAGTGGGATGCCTACTACACATGGTGTAAAACATAGTAGTGTAATGTGTATGACCTGTCAAATCAGTCTATTGTACTGCTGTTTAGTCAGGTGATGCAGAAAAATGATATTTGTTTATAAAATACAGTGTCTAATTATCATACCCTGCCAAAATCATTACCTTTTGTCACATTACGCCATGGAAATTGGAATAAAATAAATCAAAATTTTTAGAGCTCTATTTATGTAGTCAACAGTTTTTAAAATTAATTAAAAATGATAAACTGGAATAAAAGGGTTGTAAAAGTGATCAGTCCCCTGATTTAATACTTTATAGAGCCACCTTTTGTAATTAGAGCTATCAGTCTTCTGGATATGTCTGTATCAGCTTTATGCACCTAGATTGGGGAACATATGCCCATTCTTTCTTGCAGAATTGTTTAAGTTAAGTCAAATTTCATGGTGAGTGGCGATTGGCCATTCTCTTCAAGTCCATCCACAGATTTTCTATCAAGTTTAGGTCAGGGATCTGAATTGGATCCAGATAATGACCTTTAGAGGATGCCACTGCCTGATATTGACGCAACTGATCTGGGAGACGAGGAGTCTAACACACCCCCAGATCCAGAAATACCTACTAGTGAGCCTTGATTGGTGGGGAAAGACTAGTAACGGGATGTGGGTCTACTGCGCATGCGCCCGCAGCGAAAAACCTGGAAGTCTGTCATATTGGTAGACAACGGGATGCGAGCCGGGCAGAGAGACAGGCGTTCGTCCCCAGCACGTAGGAGCAGTGCGGGGACGGCGCCTGACAGTACACCCCTCCCTTCTCACCGGACAAGAGGCTTCTCTTTTCAGAAACTGGGCCAAAAGATGGGGAGCATGAAGATCATTCTTATTTACCCAGTATCTCTCCTCAGGACCATAGCCCTTCCAATGGACCAAAAATTGTGGTTTGCTTTGGAGAGTACGCTTTTTTAGAATGTGTTCAACTTCAAACTCTTGACCAGACGTGGTCTTGATGGGAGGAGGGGGAGAGGATCTCTTGGAGAACTCGTTGATAACAAGGTAGCAGGTACCGTGGAGTCAGGTAGATCTGAGAAGGAAGGCAAAATTGGGTGTCTCCCGAATAAGGTGAAAAAGGGAGAGGTACCTGTGGATTCATGCAGATAATTATTGTGAGCGATTTCTGCCCAAGGAAGAATCTTACTCCATGTGGATTGTTTTTCAGAACAGAAACATTGAATGTAAGACTCCAAATCCTGGTTGACCCGCTCCGTTTGGCAGTTTGTGGTGATGTCCAGAGGAAAATTTTAACTCCATTCCCAGAAGTTTGCAGAAGGCCCTTCAGAAACTAGAAAGGAACTGTACTCCACGGTCAGAGATGAACTCCTCAGGACAGCCATGCAGGCGAAAGATGTGAAGAATGAATAACGATGCCAATTGTGATGCAGAAGGTAGTCTCTTGAGAGGGATAAAATGAGCTAACTTAGAAAATCTATCGACAACTACCCATATGTAAGTGAGGCCATAACTGCTAGGGAGATCGGTAATAAAATCCATACTCATGCTGGACCAGGGATATTCTGCCACAGGAAGCGGAAGTAGGAGTCCAGTGGTAAATTGTCTCGGAGTCTTATGTCTGGCACATATTACACAGGCCTGAATAAACTTTTGTGCATCAGAGATTAGGGAGGGCCACCAATAAGAACGGAAGAGAAGAGCCACCGTTTTCTTAATACCAGCGCAACCTGCAAATTTAGATCTGAGTCCATTTTAGCAAACGAATATCAACAAAGGAACGTCCAGCAGGAGGAGTCTTGATGGAGGGTTGGGTAATGCCAAAATTTTCTCAGGATAAATAATGGGTTTGGCAGGCATGGAAGTCTTACAATTGGAAGGGTCAAAGGATCGTGAAAGAGCATCTGCTCTAAATTTCTTGGAACCTGGCCAGAAGGTCAAGATGAGCTGGAAACGACTGAAGAATACAGGCCAACGAGACTGCTGAGAATTTAAACACTGAGCGGATTGTAAATAGGTGAGATTTTTATGATTGTGAGCTCCCTCCAATACGTACCACCATTTTTCCAATGAGAGCTTAATAGCAAGGATTCTTAGTCTCCAATATCGTAGTTAGATTCTGTGGAATAATTTTTTTTGGTGAAAAGCCACAGGGTCTGAGGGTACCAAAGGAATTCTTCTGGGACAAGACAGCTCCTACGCCTACAGAGGATGCATCAACCTTCAGAAAAAAGGGTAGGTAGGTAGGTAGGTCAGGCTGAATTAAGATAGGAGCCGTAGAAAAAGCTTCTTTGATGGTCTTAAATGCAAGAACTGCTTCATGAGACCACAACTTGACTAGGCTTCCCTTACGTGTAAGAGAAGTGATGGGAGTGATAAAGGTCCCTAGGTAAATTGCAGGTACTAATTTGTGAAACCAATGAAGCATTGAGTAGCTTTTAGACCTGCAGGCTGGGGCCAATCAAGGATGGCCTTCATTTTTCAGGGTCCATTTGGAGATCGGTTCCAGACACAATGTAACCTAGAAAGGGTACCTGGAATTGATGAAAGAGGCATTTCTCCATCTTGCAATATAAGTGATTCTCCCGTAGGCGAAGAAGCACCTCTTTCACATGGAAATGATGAGAAGAAAGGTCCTGAGAAAATATTAAAATATTGTCTAAATAGATCACCACGGACTGGTACAATAGATCCCGAAAGATTTCATTGACAAATTCTTGGAATAGAAGCTTTTTCTACGGCTCTTATCTTAATTCAGCCTGACCTACCTACCTACCTACCCTTTTTTCTGAAGGTTGATGCATCCTCTGTAGGCGTAGGGGCTGTTTTGTCCCAGAATAACTCCTTGGGTACCCTCAGACCCTGTGGCTTTTCTCCCCAAAAATTTATTCGACAGAATCCAACTACGATATTGGAGACAAAGAATCCTTGCTATTAAGCTCTCATTGGAAAAATGGTGGTACTTATTGGAGGGAGCTCACGATCATAAAAATCTCACCTATTTACAATCCGCTCAGTGTTTAAATTCTCAGCAGGCTCATTGGCCTCTATTCTTCAGTAGTTTCCAGCTCATCTTGACCTTCTGGCCAGGTTCCAAGAAATTTAGAGCAGATGCTCTTTCCTTTGACCCTTCCAATTGTAAGACTTCCATGACTTTACATAGCCCAAATGGCATTACAAGGTACTTGTAGTGGCCATCTCTGGTGTTGAATGCCGTCTTCCATTCATCCCCCTTCCTAATCCTGATAAGATTGTAGGCGCCTCTAAGGTCCAATTTAGTGAAGATTTGGGCTCCACGGATACGGTTGAACAATTCGGAGGTGAGGGGAAGGGAGTTCCGGTTTTTGACCATGATGGCATTGAGCTTGCGAGAGTCAATACATGATCTGAGGGACCCATCTTTCTTCTTAGCAAAAAAATACCCAGTGCCAGCGGTAGAAGAAGATTGTTGAATAAATCCTCGTTTGAGGTTCTCCGAAGCGTAATCTGACATAGCTTGATTCTCTGGTACACATAGAGGAAAAACCCTGCCCGGAGGGATGCTCTTGCCTGGCACCAATCAATGGGGCAGTCCCAAGGGCGATGAGGAGGTAGTGATTCCGCAACCACTCTGCTAAAAAATTCAAGGAATTTAAAGTAGACCTTGGGAAAGGTATCACAAGAGGAGGTAATCCGGGAAGGATCGTCAGAGGAAAAAAGAATAATGGGCATGAGAAATTCAGATTCTTTTTGGGAGCAGGGAGAAGAGGACTGGGATGCTATGCTGACCTCCCTGCAATCGCCTATGAGGTGGTGTTTCCTGACCTCTTGGGACATATGGAGAGAAGATGTCCGGGATCTCTACAGTAGAGACATAACCGATTCTTCAGACGTCTGTCTCTTCCTTCAGGTGATAGACGTGAATGACCAATTTGCATGGGTTCCTCCAAAGGAAGCGCAGGAGACGTTCTCGTTCTTGTGTGCGTTCTCGGTGGCGGATATCCACTTTGATATACAAGGAGATTAAATCATCCAATCTAGAAGGCAGGTCCTGTGATGCTAAATCATTTTTTATTCTGTCATTCAAGCCTTGCCAGAAGATAGTGATAAGTGCCTCCTCATTCCTTGCTCAGATGCTAGTGTCCAAAATTGGACTGCGTACTGACCAGCTGTGAGAGTTCCTTGACGGAGGTTCAAGAGACCAGAGGAGGCAGAAGACACGTGTCCAGGTCCGTCAAACACTCTGCAAAAGCTTTCAATAAAAGTCACAGAATTCTGGAGTAATGGGTCGTCACATTCCCATAACGGAGAGGCCCAGGCTATGGCTTGGCCTGAAAGAAGAGAAATTATATAGGCCACCTTAATCCTGTCTGAAGAAAAGTTTTCAGGTGCAGGTTCAAACTGTATGGCACACTGATTAAAGAACCCGCTGCATTTCATCGGGTCGCCGTCATATTTTTCTGGAGGTGGTATAATTAACCGTCGGGAGCTTGTGGAAGCAGTAGAGCTGGCAGAGGCAGAGACAGCAGGGGCAGCTTCTATTCCAGTGGGAGCCATTGAATGTGCGGTTAGTGACCCTTGAAGGGTGTCCAGGCGGAAGACCACACCCTGGATGCTCTGTAAGGAGGTACGGGCTTGGCTGCGTGCAGTGCGCAGGTTGCGGTTCTCCCAGTTAGAAATCAGGGCAGTGGGAGAGACAGGAATGGTCGAGCGGTCCGGGTCAAAAAAGCCAAACAATGGTGCAGTACAATAAGGGTGCTCCAAAGGAGATGTCAGAGGCAAGCCGAGGGTTAAATACCGGGTATCAACAGAGCCAAATCACAGGGCAGAGAGTAGTCAGGAACGAAGCCAAAGAGTCAGGAACCGGAGAAGAATATACAGGAGGAAGCAGGGAACAGAACGCTGGAGCTGGTGAAACCAATACTCTGGCACCAGACTCATGGAGCGAGGATCCAGAAATACCTACTAGTAGGCCCTGATTGGTGGCAGTGGATTTTAGCAGTCAGATGCACCTGACCGCTGATAAACCGGGGAAAGAAGCGTCCCGTTGCACAGCAAAAAACCCGGACGTCCGCCCCGTTACTAGGCGACGGAACGCGAGCCGGGCAGAGAGACAGGCATCCGTCCCCGCACTGGTCCTACGTGCCGGGGACGGCGCCTGACACTTGGCTAGTCAAGGACATTCACATTCCTATCCTTAAGGTGCCGTGTTATTTTCTTTGCGGTATGCTTAGGGTCATTGTTGTGCTGCCTATCTTCAGCTGTCTAGCAGTGGGCCACAGGTTTTCCTAAAAAATTTGGGTGTATTTGGCAGCATCCATCTTCCCTTCAATCCTGACCAATCACCCAGTCCCCGCTGAAGAGAAACACCCCCACAACATAATATTGCCACCACCATGCTTCACAATAGGTATGGTGTGCTTTGCGCCAAACATAGCACTTTGAGTTCAATCCAAAAAGTTCTGTCTTGGTCTCATCTGACCATACAACTTAATGCCACATGGTATAAGAATTTTCCAAGTGTTTTTTTGGAAAGTGCAAATGAGGCTGAGTGTGGCACTTTTTGAGAAGAGGCTTCTTTTTTGCCAACCTGCCATACAGGTAAAGCTTGTGAGATAGTTGTCACATGCACAGACCTACCAATCTCAATCTTTCCACAACTTTATTCCAGAGCCCTTTTGAAAGCACCTTTCCAACCATGGTGAATTCTTAGCCTTACCATGCATTACTAGTAGTTGAATCCTCAAGGAATAGCCAGTTTTATTCTGAAGAAATCAAAACCACTACAGTTGATGTCAAGTGGTGGCCAATTAGCCTGTTGTGTGATCTGGAAGGTCATTGGTTGTACCTGAGCAAGTTTATAATGGTTACACTGATGTCCATCTTCTGAAGCTCCACCATACCACTGCTGTAAATCCCTGCACTGTCTCCCAGACATTCCGGTAAAGTAGGAAATATTGCATAAGACAATGTGAAATACATTTCAATTAATTATATTCCAATCAATATGCCAAAATAATGGCTTTCATCATTATTATTTATGCTGTGATTGTAAGAAAATTAGCATTTATACTGATCAACTTATTTGTAGTACTAAAGGTTAACTGTTTTGTAGCGTGTGGCAACATTATGCTGACAAAATAAAACTCAGTAGTTGTGGTTGCTCAACATGTTTTATTGTAGTGAATACGTGACAATTTGGTTGTCACAAATGTGAACAGAAACAGAAGAAAATTAATTTACTGATTACATCCACAGTACAGTATATATTATAAAGCACTCTTAAAATGTAATAATGGTTTACATATTAATGTATGTTTTATTTTTATTAAACTTAAGTTAATATTTTATTATTTCATTCCATTTGATGTATTAATGTATAGTAAAGTAGGATAATGTCATCTCTGCACTCCCTGCTGGTTACGGCTGTGTTTTTCTGTCAGGAGCTCCTCTGAATATAAGCCATTGCCAGGGCACAGGGCAATGATGCTGCTGGCACCGACCTCCTAATATTGTTAAGCACCATCTCTACACTATTGTTGGCGTAAGTATACACTATTGTATGCCTGACAGATGCAGAAATACAGTTGTTTTAAAGTTTGACGTATTTTGATATGCATGCGACTCAACATATACATGCAAGAGGAGTTTTTTTTGTGTTAGAATCTTCACGCATACATTTGGAGTGCAAAAACTCTGAATTAGGCCCATGGTGTCGCTGTGTTTATGGGGTATTTTCTGTGGGCAAACCCCAATGATGTGCAATTCAGCCTACTGATATGAATGCATAAATATGTATTTGAGCATGCAAAATATGTAAGAACGATGTTAGCTCTTAAAATTTGCAATAAATTACAGAACACATCCTATAAAATGAGATTCGCCCTTTTTTACTCTATAAATATTGAATGTCAATTTGTAAAATATCTTCAAGACATTAAACTTTGACTGGGTTCATACTTCCGAAAATTTCTCCCAATGTGATATTGTTAACAAATTTTACCAATGACTGAAAGTCCCGATCAGCATGCTGATTCATGTGTACACAAGATACGTCTGTATGTATCGTATGAAGTAACGGTTTTCCGATGTGACCACTGTGGTTCCAATGCACAAAAGTTTTATTTGCAAAATAGATTATAGGGCAAACTATCACATGCATACGCCTGTGCGGTCGGAAGCGACAACAGGCTTCTATCAGAACGCTCTGGTTTCCAAAGCCAGAATTGAAAAATGTATACATTTACATTTATACACAGCCATAAAAAGCAGTGACATCACAAAGATACACAGACACAATATCAGGGAAGGACTGGCAAATGTTAGCCCAGAGGGATAAGACTCGAATTAGCAGCCTATTAAGAACATTGGTCCACGCATTAGGCAACATTAAAGGACAAAAAATACAGGTGGCCCAGTGACCATGCCCAAGGTAGCCCACTATGGGAATGGCCAGGAGGGCAGATGCCTCCAGTTCCCCAGTCCAGCCTGCCCCTGCTCAGTATTAAGGTCCACATCCATAGGTCGATAGTTCATGACCTCCCAAGAACTTGGCGCTCCATTGGCTGATTCCTCTGTCCATTGTTCCTTGAGGTGGGGGTCATCTTTCCATGTGTGGCGAGGTGTCCTTTTTCAGGCTCCCGCCCCTGGACCTATATAAACTGGAATCTCTTATGGAATCTCCGGAGTTGCTGTTTGGTGTATGAATAAAAATATTAGTTATAACTAGCGTTCGCAGTGTGCGAACGCTTCATAAATACTACCAGAAATGTTCTCATGCAATTGCGAACAGATTGAAACCAAACTCAATGTAATTAACATGTTTTATACATTAATTACCTTTTTCACCACATTATATTTTATATTAACTGAAATAATTAGATTAAACTTATTTGCATGTTGTTATTTGCTAGAGTAATTGTTCTATTGCGTACTAATCGCATCGCAACCAATATTAGTGTACAAAAATTGCTGATTACCACTTTCATCTAATTATTAAACTTAAACACACACTATACAAGTTTTACAAGATTTACCTTCAGATCTGTCCTCTTCATCTATTTTAAACATCGGCTCAAAAGATTGTGACTCTGTAAACTCTGTGGAGATCTGCCTACACTGCTGGTCAGGAGTTCATGCAAACTGCAGAATTGGAACAACATTGTTAGATTGTTTACAGAGATTTATAGTTCGCTTATAAAATCAAGTCAAACTATACGATGTGCTTTGGAATGATAAAACATGATCAATGGAGCGTACACACTAATGTGATATCGGACCAAACGGTCATTTATCGTGTGATTAGCACGATTATCGGGTAAGAAATCTGTATTGTGTACCCTGTCCTATTTATATTTCTTAGCTAAATACAGAAAAAACATTGGTTGAGTCAAATATATGCATATCCTGTTTCCAGGCATTTAAATGCTCATTTCCATGATGATTTTGTAAAAAATTTTGTTTACAATTGTATTATGTGTTTTTTTCACAATGGGCTGTTTACATTAACTTCTGAATGTACTGGGCAGCATCAGTTAGCCGACTGTTATAGGAAAACTAAAATGTTGAAATGAAAAAAAAAATATTAAGATAGCTAGATGATAAAGAAACCAAAGAAAAGTATGTCATGTAATAAAGATATATAAGAAAAAATATAGTAGACATTTGTAATTAAACATGTAGACAGTGAGGGTTATTTGGTTATTTGTTTTCTAGAAAAAAATGCAGATCAATCTGTCTGTCATCATCATCATCATCATGTCATGCAGACATACAATCTCATTCTATTTTTGGAATGGGTTTGCAGAGATACTTTTTTATAGTGCACATTAAAGGTGCATCATAGGAATGTGAATGTTGCCAAAATGTAAAACATTGATTCATACAGTTCCTTCTCACTGGACTACTTCTTTAATTACATTTTTTTCCTTTTTTTCCCCTCAAGTACTGCTTATTGGAATCACATTGATGACTTAATTAAGTATTGAGAATAATGGAACATATGGTCTGTTTTTATCACAGCTGTTACATTTGTACATATTAATGGTTTTGTTACACTGGTATATGTGCACATATACTATAAATGCACTTAATTAAAAAAGTACACAACCGACATCTTATTAAAAGTATAATGTGTAAGTAAAAATCAGACATAATGTGACTATCTGTAGATTTGTGCCTGTTTTTAATTATATGTTTTGTAGTGTGGTGTATCAAGATGTCTGCAATTGTTGGGGGATTCAGTTTTAACTGCTCATGAGAGGATCTAGCTGGATCCATAGAAAATGCAAAAAAATTGCATTAATAATCTAAAGAAAAGCAACAATAAGCTGAATACCGCAAGCAAACCTAATGGCATACTTGCCGAATCTCCCAGAATGTTCGGGAAACTCCCATAATAGCGGAGAGTCTAGCAATCTTACCTACGCCGGGCCAACAGGAAACGGTGGGGAGTCAAAGCAGTGAAAACACAGGATTTGCTATGCTGAAGAGTGGTGACTACAAGAAAATGGCCACCACTCTTCAGCTTTAGGTGTAGCCATTAATTACTTTCTGCCCATTCGCCTCGCCCAGTATGAAGGAGAGATAAATGGGAAGAGGGTACAGTTCAGGAGCCACTTATCTATACTCAGCTCATCACCCACCTTCTACAGACCACTATCGCATCTGCACATCCAACTTCCACTTATAACAGCTTCTGTACAACAAACTATTATGACCAGCACTCCACAGCTACAGACATATAAATGGGGAGAGGGCTGAGAGAGTGGAGGTGGGGGAGAGAAATGAGGTGAGAGAAAAAGAGTCCTGGGAGAAGATAGGAATAGGTGAAAGGAATTGGGGGACAGACAGAAAAACAGAAAGAGGGGAGGAGGGAGCGTTAGAGGGTCTGTGAGAGAAATAAAGTGGGGGAAAGGTGGTGAGAATGGTGGAGGGAGGAGTGAGAGGGGTCCGATATATACACTCCTGGGTTGCACTAGATACACACATGGGTGGGGGGCTTGACAACCTCTTTGGGTGAAGCAGGACACACGCCCTTAGACGGCGCCTAGGTGTGGCTTCCACAATCTCCCTGAAATGGTTTTTCTAAAGTTGGCAAGTATGCCTATAATAATTTAAAAAAGTAGTGTTTAAATAAACTTTTTTTATTGTTAATTACTTAGCTGGACCTATTTATATATATTAATTGAACATATTTTCACATTTCTTGATACATAATATTTGTAATGCCATGATATCATCTAATTACAGGGTCTATTTTGCAGTACTTTTTAAATGTTTGCATTTATCTGATTTTATGTTTTTGATAAAATAGCGTTTTTGTACATTCTTGTTTGATTTATAAATTGGCTTTGGGTTACATTATGTTTGGTTTACAACTCATTTTTGCCTTTCATTAGATTATACTAGTTAGAGATTTTAACAAACACCTGTACATCCTGTGCAATGCACATACATTTGGACTTCATGGACTCAATACCTAATTTGGTATAAATTGATGTGTTGTTAGCAGGACATATTTTTCTCTACTTTCAAGTTGAGTTATGCAAAGGGGATTTTCCATAGATCTTCAGGATGTTTACTTCCATAGCCTTGTTGCAGTTCATTAGCAAATATTCCCTGGGTTCTGTGTCATATGACAGCATATCCCGTTCACCTGTCTTCCCTGTGGTCTGGCAACATTCCCAAGGACTTTCACCAAGCTATTGTCACGGATCTGCTAGAAGTGAAGTCTACTTGCTGGTGTTGAAGCTGTTAAGCTAGGAGTCTAATGTGCCTCTGCAAGAGGGTTTGGAGTTTGCTGCAGGATGCTCGCAGGGCCTGACCCTCCAAGTTAGCCACCAGTGAAGCAGTAGTTGAACAGGTGTAGTCATGCAGTTGGAGGTCAAACCTTTCGGGCAAATGAAGTACAAAAGGATCAGGCAAGATCTGACAAGAGTCAGAAAGACAGGGGTCAAACCAGGAAATCTAAGCAAGCCAAAGGAGAATCCAAAAGCAGGGTCAGGTGAAGCTGGGTCAGTAGCCAGGAGGTAAAACAGAGTGTAGGGAAAAATTCAGGAGGGCTGGAGCATAAGTGGACCTTGATACTCTGGCACTCTAATGGCGCCAGAGCCTCCCTTAAATAGTGTGTGATAGTTCCTGATTGGTGGCAGTGGAATCAGAAGACAGCTGACCGCCGACAACAGGAGGTGAAGAGTGTCCTGTTGCCTAGCAACAGAGACGCAAGGGATCTGCTTATGCTCCCGCAGACGTCTGGCCCAGGAAAGAAGAGGCATCACGTTGCTAGGCAATGGAATCCGATTGCACAGTAGAGGAAGGCGGCCATCCCAGGCACCTAATGAATGTGCGGGGACAGCGCCTGACAGCTATTAATTACGTTGGAGGCGATTGCTCACTGACCCTATCTTAATGACATTCTAGTGACAGAGAAGTAAGAGCACATATTTTTGTCCTAAAATAGCTCAAGTAATGGCCAGCAGGAACACAGCTGGGTCATAAACAAAACAAAGAGTCATCTTATGCTGTAACAGTGGATAACATTTCTGGGGATCCATATTGACACTGTACAAAACAAAGTTTTTCTCCCAAAAGAGAGATGCATCAAAAAACAGTCCTTGTCTTATCATCAGATTACTATATGAAGATGCCTTCACTGCCTAGGAATGCTTACCTTCAACATTGGAATTCTCCCCTGGGAAAAATGGCACATAGGAAACCTCCAGTTAAATTTACTCACTCAATGGGATCATAGATAAAGCTCTCTGAATCATGCCATCTGATTGACAAGAACCACCAGGGAGTCTCTCAACTGGTGGCAATATCCAAAACTAGGAGTATCTCTTAGGACCAGATTGGATAATAAACTCATGACAGACTCCAGTACTACAGGCTGGGAGGCTTGTTTTCTGTGAAAACTAGCACAGAGTGCATGGTCACAGAATGAAAAAAAATTACACACAAATGTTCTGGAAATTAAGGCAGTCTGGAATATAATCTAATGTTTTATTTTCCCTTACAGGGAAAGTGTCTCAGGGAATTCTTGAACAACAGGATTGTAATCACCTTCATAAATCATCAAGGAGCTGCAAGGAGCAGGAATATAATGGCAGTAGTAGCAAAAGTCATGTCATGGACTGAGATACCTGTTAAGTTTCTCCCAGCACTTCATGTAGCAGGCAGACAGAACATCATATCCAGTTATCTCAGTTGACTATTTCATCTAGGAGATTGGACTCTGCAACAGAAAATGTTCCAGTTGCTAACAAGAAAATTTGGGCTCCCTGAAATAAGCATAAGGGTTACAAACAGAACTCCAAAGTTCCCAGATTCTTCTCTCACCAGAAAGTTCCAGGAACAGTAGGAATAGATGCTCTTGTAATCCCATGCACCTTTGAATGAAGGTATGTCTTCTCTCTGGTTCTTCTCATTTCTTGCACCCTGAAAAAGATTAAAAAAATAACAGCGGTCATAGCAATCCTTCCATTCTGGATGCAACACCCTTCGTTGTCAGTAGCTAGTGAAATGTTTTGGGAGCAACCGTGGTCTCTACCTCTTCAACCAGACCTCCTACACCAAGGCCCAATTCTTCAGCCAATTCTAGGACTATCTATGATGTCATGGAGATTGAGCGATGACTGCTCAGAAATAAAGGAACTTCTACAGGCAAGAAAAAATAACTCTTTGGTGGTTTATTATAAAATTTGGAAGAAGTTCATTATATGTGCTGTCAGCCTAAGTTGGATGTAGCTTTGGCTACTATTGCACATAGTTTTGATTTTCTTCAAGATGGCTCTAAAGGTATCCCAGTGTTTTAATAGATACTACGTTAGCTTCAGAAAACCTTATTATCCATTTTTTTAACCAGTGAAGATAATATGTCCTTTTATTGTCCATTGTGGCACCATGGAATATCAATTTAGTTCTCAACACTCTAATCCTTTGCAAGAGGTTTCACTAAAAGGGTTACACTGAAGGGGTATTTATAGTGGCAATTACTTCTGCCCATAGAAATGAAGGACTAGAGGTTTTGTAATGCAAAGAGCACAGATGAGGTAGTTCTAAGGACTAATGTAGCTTTCCTACCTAAGGTACTGTCATTTCATGTAGCAGACAAATACTTGATAGCTTATTTGTACACTGAAATTTAAAGTTGATATTTGTGTGTTACATGGAAAAACAGTCAGTATTTAACTTATGTGCAAAACAGAATGCTAATTTGCACCCCTTGCATTGTAACATGGTTTTGTCCAGGAGACTGAAATAAGAAGTTTCTCAAGTTAAGATCCTTAATAAATCAGACCCCTGGTGGTTTTTGACCTCCCTATTGTTGTTGCTTGGATAAATCCCATTTTAATGGCTTGCAGGGAGGATTGAAGATGAAAGAAGCAAATTATAGTTACCATTAATTTATTTTCCTTAAAATATTTCATGGCAGCTGAATATTCTACCCAGTTTGATGAGTTCACACTTATGTATTTTAGGAACAGAATGGGAGTCGCTCAAAGAGAGGTGGAGCTGCACTATAAATGAACGCATGAGAAGGAGGTGTGGTCACCTCCCAGGGGCATGTCCAGTGTTTCCAATGGGTTGGGTTGTCCCGTCCCCTTCTCACCTATAACACCCTTGAATGTCGCACGCACCAGAGGAGCAGTAGTGAAGGGAAATACCCAACAACTTTTTGGCACCATCGGCACACAGTCTTCCGATCAGAACGGTGGGACAGAGCCCTCAAATTGGCACTGCCCAGCCTAAATCAAGAGATTTGGAAGGTATGCTGCTTTAGCATCTCATTGCATCTCAACAAACCAAGTTGCAGTGTAAGAGG
Organism: Mixophyes fleayi; assembly: GCF_038048845.1. Lineage (NCBI taxonomy): Eukaryota > Metazoa > Chordata > Amphibia > Anura > Limnodynastidae > Mixophyes > Mixophyes fleayi. The sequence goes on along the minus strand of NC_134403.1, from coordinate 290,699,899 downwards.
CACAAATGCACTTTTGTCATGCAGGGAAAAAGCTTTTGTCTGTAGCAAATATATACTGGAGAGGCTTGTTTTTGCACTGTGAGGTGCCCCCTCCCAAATCGAAATCTGTCCAGACATTTTAAACTTGCTTCCCCATTAGCGCAACATGGTTTTGCCAAGGTTCACAATTGTACCTTCTAGCCTGTCTTACTCTTAATTCTATATGAGGCCATATATGTGTAAGTAAGCCAGTGTAAATGCAACATTGAAATATACTGTATATACAGTATGTGACACACTAAATAAAGATGGCCCTTATGTTCCTTCACCTCATGAGGATTTGAGACATAAGTAAGGGAAAAGTTGCAATTAATTAAGGTGGTCATCCAAATGTTACAGTTGGCAGATCTTTTAAGTGATCTTTTTACATTGCTGGCATACATATTATTTTTACGATTGCAGTCCAGCAATATGTTGAATCAAGCACCAGAATGTACACACTTCCAAAAAAAAAGCCAAATGTGGATGTACACCTGTACACATGCAAGGCAACCAGATGCGCACATTTGTGCATAGAATAATATGTTGCCTCTCTACATTTTCAGTAATTAATAATGTACTTGTACAGTGTGCTGATATAGAATGCACATCAGAAATGAGGCATGTAAGAGATTTGTTAATTGTTTTGGCATGTATATATTGATAGGAAACTGACAATAGTTAAATACAAGCATTTTGTATGTTGTACACATTTTAATCATACAGTTAATGGTGCTTGTTTACTGTTATTATGTCACTATATTGTGTACAGTACTTAGTGATTCATGTGATGTTTTTTGCCCTTGCAGGAGTGTTGCATGACTCAAAATAAACTAAATAAAATTGTTTATACGCTGAAATGACGGGTGTTCCCTTGAGGTCAGTACAGTGTGGATTTCCTCAGCAGTTTGTGATAACAGTGAGCATTCAGTGATGTGCAAATATTTATCAGCAGAGTATTGATCTGAAAAAAAAAATATTGTGATTTCAAAAAGTAAAACAAGAAAAACAGACATAAGCTACTTATAAAAGCTTATGAAGACTATTACTATGTGCACAGCTTGTAAACCTATAAAATACCATCACTAAGTCATTGTGGAATTAGTGATTTACATAATAATGTTATCATTTCTTAAACATTATTTTCTTGCCATTAGGATTTACCATGTAAATGTGTTGGGTCATCCTCCTTCTTCATTGGAAAATCTCTCAAAAAGAATATTAGCCAAAAGAAATAACATTCGGGGCAGATTCAATTCAGCTCTATGTGCCACCAGACATGACCTCGATGTCCTCCTGTGCACATTGCTGCCTATAACAGCAAGGAATTGGCGCTCATTTTTCTGTGTACCTCTATGGGGTGTGAGGAATAATGAAAGGAGAAACATCGCCATGGAGTGCCTTTGCAGATTGTTCCCGGAGGCACTCTGCGGCACATCACGCTGTATAGAATCTTTCTCCTAATTAGCATTTAAATTTACAACATTCACTTCTTGTGAATATGAAAGATGAGAGCAGTTGTTCACAGAAACAATTACTGAAATAATATAGGCAAGTTACTTGCATGCAGGGACTGTACCTAGGTGTAACAAGTATGTCATGTGCCCTCCCTTTTAATCCATTCCCTAGCACAAAATGTGGGTTCTACTAAGCATAAACAGCACAGCATCACCCAACTTTTTTTAATAGAGGTTTACAGTGTGTGTACTTGCATTCCTATATTTGTGGGGACATTGACCTGTTTACACACCAACACTTGGGGACCTTGGTCGTAGTGGGGACAAAAAATGAGATCCCTACAAGGCTTGCCAATGCCAGTCAATGCAGGGGACCTTGCTAATATACTCTGCATAAAAATCTGGCATGTCTCCACGAGTCACTTTTGTCAGACCAAAAGTGTGTATCTCTGATGTGGAGGGGAGAGTGTTTGCATGCCACTACTAGAGGTCAGTGCACGATACATACGTATGTCCCACTACAAGCAGGAAAAGGTTGCAGCTTTCCTGCCCTAATACACCAAACAGGGATAAGACATGTTGCATCCAGCTGCTTCTGAAAGTAAAGTGGGGGCAGTGGAGCTATTGGTGGCTCCGACTATAGCCCGAAGAGCAGTGGAGATGAGTATGCCCCTGACACTTCAGAGAAGAATGGTGCAGTGGTTATGTTCCATTGCCTGATGAACGTACAAAGTGAACGTATCCAGAAATGTGACCATTCTAAACCTGATGACAGCAGTGTTTTAAACACAGAAGGTTGGTGTCACGAATCGAGGTCTTAGACCTGTTTACACCACTTGGGGGTACCATATCACCGTACATCTCCCTTTTGGTCGGAGGCAGCATTCTATCCTGGGACAAGTGGGACTTCTGTCTGCAGTACTGGAGGCTGCCATATTGGGTGAGTCATTTGCTTTACATCCTACTGAGTCTGAACACCTGATCTCATCCACCAATTGGCTTCCTCTGCAGACTATAAGAATCTCCTACTACACTCAGCAAATTGCCAGTGCAACACTTTCCTAGTTCCTCGTTCCAGACTCCCACAGTTGTTGTTGGTTGCTGCTTTAATCCTGTCTGCTGTATACAGATCTCAACCATCATCCTTCGTGTGAATTCAGCTTCACCCTGTTTGCTGTTCTATGTATTTCTACCATTAACCCTCTGAGTATGTACATATTCATCGTGCATGCTGTTATATGAACTGCAAACCATTAACCCTTTGTGGGAATTCAGCCTCATCCTGTTGCTGTTATATGAACTGCAAACCATTTACCCTTTGTGTGGATTCAGCTTCATTCTGCCTGCTGAAATAAATACTTTGGTTATTTATTCCTCGTGTGGATTCACCTTCATTCTATCAGCTTGCATACAGATTCCAGCTGTTATCTTCTGTGTGGATCCTACTCTCATCAATCTGTTCCTGTCTCTCCTACTGGCTATCTGAGTCATCCACCTTCTGGAGCCATTTCTGTGTCTCGGGGTACCGACTTCCAGTTCCAGGCCTAAACCAGGTTCTGAGTTGTCTAGGGCCAGTTTCAGGCTTAGTCTGTTCAGGAGGTTGCCACCCCTGTATATCCTCTGCCTGAGTTATGAGTCTTCCCAGTCCCACTTGTGGTACTATATTTGCCTGAGTCTCTGAGTTCTTGGAGGTACTGAGTCTCTGGTCGTGGGTACAGGTACCCCTGTTCCTTCATCCATATTCCAGTCCATCAGCTCCAGATTCCAAGTATTTATTTCAGTACGGAGTCCAGTCCAGCATTCCTCCTCCTAACTTCCAGTATACGTGATTAGAGCAAGCTCTATGAGCAAGGCATTCATTCGGCTTCCCAGTTTCCACTACACTCCTGCCACAGCTAACCCCAGGGGTCCCGAGACAGATCCCAGAAACCCTATTTCTGTCACAGTTGGAAAGACAGCACGGTGTCCATCCAAGTGTTATTCAAAAACAGTAATTGCTGACAAAAAGTTGTATTGCCTATCCTGTGAGAAGACCCTCTTAAAAATAGCCCAGCATATGGAGCATGTTCATCATAATGAGAGTGAAATAGCCTGGCCATAAAATTCTCCATGCACTCAAAATAAAGGTGCATGTAATTGGCACATCTACGAAATAGAGGAAACTTTGTGCACAATGCTGAGGCGATAAGGACAGGACATAGCGTTCTGATACCATGCAAACTTCCAGACAAAGAAATTATTGCTGAAGGCTACATGCACTGTGCAGCCTACCAAGGCTTGTTTGCAAGAAAATACCTGTGGTGACACATGAAGAGATGTAAGCTAGAAAGAAGGGGCAACAGACCCAAATATATGTTTGTGAGACCAGCTGCCTTGTCACAATTCAGAGGTTCTGATTGCATATGCCTGTTTGCCCGAGAGTGTGGGGGAGAAACATCCCCACAAGCTGTCTTCCACGAAGCTTCGAAAGCACGTTGCCACTCTCAAAGATCCTCAACCTAAACAAAACAGAATTAGATCAGTTGGTGGACTTCCTTGGGCACGAGCTTGCCAAGATCAGCAAACATTTAATGACTCTTGAGAGTGGCTGGCTCCCTGAATTCAAAGGCAAGAAATTGGATGAAATGGACATTGATCTGGACGGTAAGTTTGAAATCTTGTGTCTGATGTATGGTTTTCACTTTTACCTTGGTCACTTACATATCTGTTTCTTTTAAAAACCGGTCCAGCTACAAAATGACAGGTCGGATGATGAGCAAGCCCCTGTGACAGTGAGACCCAAGCTGTGGAGGAGCAAATGATCAAGTTTATCCAAACATGCCGGGTGCCTGGAAAGCGTGATTGTGTTGCATGCCTCATGGCTGAAAGAATGAACTGGTCGGCTGTGAATTTCTACATGAAGAACCGTATAACAGCTTTAAAGAGAAATCAAACTTGATGAAACGATACGCAGTAGCTGACTATGAGTGTAACCTCCATGATTAGGTGTCGTGTGGCTGTCCTCTGGCAGCCGAAATAAATGAAACTTTCCCCACCATGCAGTACTTTGAGCACAGTAAAACTGTATATAAAGTGGTAATTCTGGTGACAATCAGCTTCTACACATACTCATATGATTGTCCTGTTGGCAGGGCATTTGGATAGGGGTGCCCCTATGCTTTACCTAGCAGCAAGGAGTTCACAGGATAACATTGGAGGAACATTAAATTAGTTCCGCATGCTATGTATAACCCTGCCACTGGAAGGTACAGAGCCCTCTTACTTGTGTACCAACCACTTAGTGCCAGAGTAAGTGTCACTGAAAATGGTAATGAGTTGTCAAATGTGACCAATGATGTTGGTGTGTGAACAAAATATTGTAGGGCATGGTTAGTGCCTAACAAGCGGACAGCTATAAGGTATACTATTATACTGACTACCTCATTTAAATCTATAAAACTCATAGGGGTTGATTCTGGGTTGATCGCAACAGGCATTTAGTACTAAAAATGTCGTAAGTGCCACTTCTGAAGTCATATACAACAGCTTTAGTTGTGCAGTAGCATATTTTGAGAGGGTTATAAATTGTGCTTGCCATTCTGACTTTGGGTACAAGATGAGTGATTACCTCTTGCACATAACCAATGTGTACAGGATGCGTGTGGATTCCAATCGGTGGGTGGTGTTGCAGTACTAATACAGATTCTAAAAGAAATAACCAATTCTGCCTTTAGTCCTTGCAGGAGCAGGTGCTAGTTACTAATAAAACGACAGTAAGAAGATAAATAGAAGTGAAAATAAGGAATTTTTCATTTTTTTATCGAACTACGACTTTCAGTGGACTTGCAATCAATTGTATATCAGTTGCATATTGGTTGTTCTGCAAATGAACTAGGCTCCACATATAAAAACATATATTCTCCTGCAAATGGACAGCAAAAATGTTCATAGAAAAAAGCAAAACATTTATATTTCTCAAACAGTGGACCTGCCTACCTCTCTTCTCTATAGGGTGCGAAGCCTTGGCATGACTTAACTACCAATAATTTTATAGGGAGTTAACACATGCTTAGCACCTTTTATAACTGAAGGTGTTAGTGTCTGGAATGGAATGGTGTAAAAGTGTATAAGACGGGCAGGTAGGAAGCATCAAAGTTGTGACACCATGGATTAGTTAATGAATACTTCAACAGAAACTCACAATATTAGGTCAGGTTCACCAGATATGAATAAAAAAAGCCATCTTGACTACAGTTTCTCCAACAGGATTTGGATGAATCAGGATAAATCACATACAAGCTGACGGAGACCAAGTACCATCTATAGAGCAGTTTATAAGACTTTTCTTTAGTACTGTTAAGGGGAGAGTATTGTTAGATCCTAAACTGCTAGAACCACATTGCGAGTGGTAGGAGGTAGTGAGCAATCAGAATGTGAATAGTCGGCCACTTACTCTGTGGAGTGGACAGCAAACGGTAGCAGGTAGTGAGCAACCAGACTGTAAATAGCAGAACTCGGAGCCAGACAGGGAAGGCTTAATACAATGTACAAACAAGCCAGAGGTCAGGGCTGGTAGAGATATAAGACCAAATCTGTTAACAAGCGAAATGGAATGAGTGGAGAAGACAGCAGAATCCTTTAAACAAGCCAGAGGTCAGGGCAGATAGATATTTACAGTCATGGCCATAAGTTTTGAGAATTACACAAATATTATTTTTCACAAAGTTTGCTGCCTCAGTTTTTGTGATGGCAATTTGCATATACTCTAATCGTTCATTTCAAAGTCCCTCTTTGCCATGACAATGAACTTTTTGCAAAAACAACATTTCCACTAAATTTCATCCCTACCACAAAAGGACCAGCTGACATCAGGTCAGTGATTCTCTCGTTAGCACAGTTGAGAGTGTTGACTAGGACAAGGCTGGAGATCACTCTGTCATGCTGATTGAGTTAGAATAACAGACTGGAAGCTTTAAAAGGAGAGTGGTGCTTGAAATCATTGTTTTTCCTCTGTTAACCATGGTTACCTGTAAGGAAACATGAGCAGTCATCATTGCTTTGCACAAAAAGGAATTCACAGGCAACAATATTGCTGCTAGTAAGATTGCACCTAAATCAACTATTTATCAGATCATCAAGAACTTCAAGGATAGTACTTCTTCAATAGTTGTGAAGAAGGCTTCAGGTCACTCAAAAATTTTCACCAAGCGCCAGGACGGTCTCCTAAAGTTGATTCAACTGCGGGTTTGGGGCACCACCAGTGCAGAGTTGCTCAGGAATGGCAGCAGCCAGGTGTGAGTGCATTTGAACGCACAGTGCGGCGAAGACTTTTGGAGGATGGCCTGGTGTCAAGTAGGGATGTGCACCGGCGACTTTTGAGGTCTCGTGTTTTGTGTTTTGGATCCGGATTTTCGTTATTTTTGAGGTTCGGATTTGTCTCGCAAAACACTTGAGGAAAGGTCTCGGTTCGGATTTAAGGTATTGGATTCGGATTTTTTTTGAAAAAAACATAAAAAGTTTAAAAATCAAGTTTTTGGGCTTATTTTCACTCCTAGGCTATTATTAACCTCAATAACATTCAATAACAAGCATTTCCACTAATTTACAGTGTATTCTGAACACCTCACAATATAGTTATTAGTCCAAAACGTTGCAACAAGGTATCTTTCTGGACTGCGTAGAGGAGTGGGTCACCACAATATATATTAAAAACCCTGAACTTTTATGATTCGCACCAATAAATGTACCTGGACTGCGTAGAGGAGTGGGTCACCACAATATATATTAAAAACCCTGAACTTTTATGATTCGCACCAATAAATGTACCTGGACTGCGTAGAGGAGTGGGTCACCACAATATATATTAAAAACCCTGAACTTTTATGAATGGCACCAATAAATGTACCTGGACTGCGTAGAGGAGTGGGTCACCACAATATATATTAAAAACCCTGAACTTTTATGATTCGCACCAATAAATGTACCTGGACTGCGTAGAGGAGTGGGTCACCACAATATATATTAAAAACCCTGAACTTTTATGAATCGCACCAATAAATGTACCTGGACTGCGTAGAGGAGTGGGTCACCACAATATATATAATAAGAAAACCATCAACTTGTTTGATTCGCACCAATAAATGTACCTGGACTGCGTAGAGGAGTGGGTCACCACAATATATTAAAAACCCTGAACTTTTATGAATCGCACCAATAAATGTACCTGGACTGCGTAGAGGAGTGGGTCACCACAATATCTTAAAAACCCTGAACTTTTATGATTCGCACCAATAATTGTACCTGGACTGCGTAGAGGAGTGGGTCACCACAATATATCTTAAAAACCCTGAACTTTTATGATTCGCACCAATAATTGTACCTGGACTGCGTAGAGGAGTGGGTCACCACAATATCTTAAAAACCCTGAACTTTTATGATTCGCACCAATAATTGTACCTGGACTGCGTAGAGGAGTGGGTCACCACAATATCTTAAAAACCCTGAACTTTTATGATTCGCACCAATAATTGTACCTGGACTGCGTAGAGGAGTGGGTCACCACAATATATATTAAAAACCCTGAACTTTTATGATTCGCACCAATAATTGTACCTGGACTGCGTAGAGGAGTGGGTCACCACAATATCTTAAAAACCCTGAACTTTTATGATTCGCACCAATAATTGTACCTGGACTGCGTAGAGGAGTGGGTCACCACAATATCTTAAAAACCCTGAACTTTTATGATTCGCACCAATAATTGTACCTGGACTGCGTAGAGGAGTGGGTCACCACAATATCTTAAAAACCCTGAACTTTTATGATTCGCACCAATAATTGTACCTGGACTGCGTAGAGGAGTGGGTCACCACAATATCTTAAAAACCCTGAACTTTTATGATTCGCACCAATAATTGTACCTGGACTGCGTAGAGGAGTGGGCACTGGGCACCACAGTAAAATATATAAAAAACCTTCAACAGATCTGCATTACACTACACATACGGCTGCTCCTCCATCCTCTCCATCATATACATGTTGGAGTTTTAGCGTGTGACAACCTCTTGTTTTTGATAATGTCAGTGCATTTTGAATATTTTTCAATTTGCCCCACACCACTGAATGTACTTTATCTATGATACGCAATACGCATCTATCTATCTTGACTGCGTAGTGTGGTGGCCCCGGTACACAATTTGGTACCGAGGCCACAATATAATTAAAAAACCCTCCACGTGTCTGAATTCCACCAAACAAGTATCTGGACTGCATAGTGGGGTGGCCCCGGTACCCAATTTGATACCGGGGCCACAATACCTCCTCCAAACATGGTACAGACAATTCGTCATTGAGAGACCCCAGACAGACAGGGTCGAAGTGTTATTGTTTGACTTTGTAAACCCAAAAAAATGTCCCTGTTGCACATAGTCGTGCAATGAAGACTGACTTTTTCATTTAAAGGCACGATCTTTAAAGTGTAGTGTTTGTAAGTCTAAGTCATATTATACTTTTGGTAAAATTGGTTTATTTTGTTCCTCTTTATGGTAATTAATTAGTAATAGATTTAAAGTAGGAAATAGAATTAAAGTATGAAATAGAATTAAAGTAGGAAATAGAATTAAAGTATGAAATAGAATTAAAGTAGGAAATAGAGTGGTATAGAGTTGTAGTGTGGTATAGATAGAGTGGTCCACACAATATAATAATAAAACCCTCAACTGGTCTGAATTCCACCAAACAAGTATCTGGACTGCGTAGTGGGGTGGCCCCGGTACACAATTTGGTACCGAGGCCACAATATAATTAAAAAATTGGGCATCAACTGTCACCGTTGTTTAATATCTGATACACCTAAATATGGACTGCACAGTGGAGTGGCCCCGGTAGTAAATTTGGTGCCGGGGCCACAATACCTCCTCCAACTTCCAAGTGTAGTGTTTATAAAGACACACAGCGTCGAAGTGTTATTATTAGTTGACTTTCTTAACCCTAAAATTGTCCCTGTTGCAAATATTCGTGCAATGGACAGTTACTTTTCTATTGAAAGACTCAAGCTTTCAAGTGTAGTGTTTATAAAATATAAACAACAATACAGTAGTTTTAGAGCACGTCAATACCTCTTGTTTTAAATTATGACACGGCATTTTACTTTTGGTTTAATTTCTTGAATTTTTTTACATTTGGTTTTACTTTTTGAACATGGCAAACGACTGTTGCTTGGTCATATAATGCAAAAAAAAAAGTTCCAAGATGGAATTGTCCTTGGGCCCTCACACCCACCCTTATGTTGTTGAAATAGGACATGCACACTTTAACAAACCAATCATTTCAGCGACAGGGCCTACCAAACAACTTTGGCTGAAATGATTGGTTTGTTTGGGCCCCCACACCAAAAAAGCTATTCATCTCTCCCTGTACAGACTAAACAGGCTCTACTGAGGCAAGATGTCGTCCTCATCCTCAACCTCTGATTCCTCTCCCCCTACAGTGTGTACTTCCTCCTCATCACACATTATCAATTCGTCCCCGCTGGACTCCACAACCACAGGTCCCTCTGTAGTATCTGGAGGGCAGTGCTGTACTTCATTGAGGAATTGATTATTCATTTTTATAAACATCATTTTTTCAACGTTGTGAGGAAGCAACCTCCTTCGCCGCTCACTGACCAGGTTCCCCGCTGCACTAAAAACTCTTTCCGAGTACACACTGGAGGGGGGACAACTCAGGTAAAATAGAGCCAGTTTGTACAGGGGCTTCCAAACTGCCTTTTTTTCCTGCCAGTAACAATATGGACTGTCTGACATGTTTACTTGGATGGTGTCAGCAAAGTAATCATCCACAATTTTTTCTATTGTGACAGCATCCAATGCAGCGAGAGTAGACATGTCTGCAATGGTTGGCAGGTCCTTCAGTCCGGACCAGATGTTATCAGCATCCCCGCCAGTGCCTCTTTTGGGAAAACTGAGCTTTTTCCTCGCAGCCATAGATGTGGAAGAAAATGAGGGTGGAGCTGTTGGCATGTCACGGTCCTCTTCAGAGGACAATCTCCTGACCAGCAGGTCTTTGCACCGCTGTAGACTTGTGTCCGCCGGAAACAGAGACACAACATACGCTTTAAACCGAGGATCGAGCACGGTGGCCAGAATGTATTCCTCTGACTTTAAAAGAGTGACCACCCTCGGATCCTGGCAAAGCGTACGAAGGGCTACATCCACAAGAGCTACATGCTTGGTGTAATCGCAATGGCTTACCAGCTCCTCCCTCACTTTCTCCAGCTGCTTCTGCAACAGCCTGATCAGGGGAATGACCTGACTCAAGCTGGCAGTGTCGGAACTGACTTCTCGTGTGGCAAGTTCAAATGGCTGCAGAACCTTGCACAACACGGAAATCAGTCTCCACTGCGCTTGACTCAGGCGCATCCCCACTCCTTTGCCTATGTCGTGGGTGGCTGTGTAGGCCTGAATGGCCTTTTGCTGCTCCTCCATCCTCTGCAGCATATAGAGGGTGGAGTTCCAGCGCGTCACAACCTCTTGTTTGAGGTGATGGCAGGGCAGGTTCATGCTTTTTTGATGTGCCTCTAGTCTGCGGTAGGCACTGGCTGAATGCCGAAAGTGTCCAGCAATTTTGCGCGCCACCGCAAGCATCTCCTGCACACCCCTGTCACTCTTGAGGTAATGCTGCACCACCAAATTAATGGTGTGGGCAAAACATGGGACGTGCTGGAAATTGCCCATATTTAATGCCCGCACAATGTTACTGGCATTGTCTGACACCACAAATCCCCTTGAGAGTCTAAGTGGGGTAAGCCACTGGGAGATAATTTCCCTCATTTTCTCTAATATGTTGTCAGCGTTGTGCCTCTTATTAAAGCCTGTAATGCACAATGTTGCCTGCCTTTGCATGAGCAGCCATTTTGTAGATGCTGCTACTGATGCAGCTGTTGCTGTTGCTGCGGAAGGGGATGCATCTACCCAGTGGGCTGTCACAGTCATATAGTCCTTCGTTTGCCCAGAACCACTTGTCCACATGTCCGTGGTTAAGTGGACAGTGGGTACAACCGCATTTTTAAGAGCACTGAGGACACTTGATCGTACTTCTCTGTACATTTTTGGTATCGCCTGCCTAGTGAAGTGGAATCTCGAGGGGATTTGGTACCGGGGACACAATACCTCCATCAACCCTCTAAATGCCACTCCACTGATGGCGGACACCGGGCGCACGTCTAACACCAACATTGCAGTTACAGCCGCAGTTATACGCTTTGCAATAGGGTGACTACTATCGTATTTGGTGGTCATGGCAAACGACTGTTGGACGGTCAATTGTTTTGTGAAAGACTTAGCGGTCTTACGACTTCCCCTCTGGGAAGATGACCGACTAACAGCAGCAACAGCAGCAGTGGCAGTAGTAGGCGTACCGCTGCAGGATTCCTCGGATGAATCCCGTATTGAGGAGGACTCAGTCTGGCTGCTGACTTGGGCTGCAGGACTGAATCTGATGGAGATTGTGGAGGAAGTTGACGAGGAGGGTGTTGCTGGTGTGTATCCAACTGGACCACGGGATTTAGGTGTCCCTGTACCGATGAGGGTCCTAGCCCCAGTTCCTGAACTAACCACTGAACTATGAAGGTTATTCAGGTGACGTATAAGGGAGGATGTTCCTAGGTGGGCAAGATCCTTACCCCTGCTTATTTGAGCTTTACATAAGCTACATATTGCCATACATTGGTTGTCTGGATTTGGATAAAAATAACTCCAGACCGAAGAGGTGCATTTTTTGGTCTTCTGACCAGGCATGACGATGGGCTTTTTCATCCCATGGACATCAGCTGTTTCCCCCCCTGGTGCCTCATTTACAATAACCACATCACCATCCTCATCATCAAGTTCCTCCACAGCGCCAGCTACATCATCAATAGCCTCCTCCCGAGCCACCTCTTCCCGTACAGTGATGGGAAGGTCAGGCTTGACAACCACCAACACCCTTGGACTCGCCTTGGGGATTTGTGATAATTTCTCTTTAGAAGGCAGAGTTGTTTGCTGTTTTGTTGCTGACAGCATAACTCTCTTCAATTTTTTGTAGGGGGGGGGAGGAGGAGGAGGGCTAAGATCCGTGGGTGAAGCTGAACCACTAGTCATGAACACGGGCCAGGGCCTAAGCCGTTCCTTGCCACTCCGTGTCGTAAATGGCATATTGGCAACTTTACGTTTCTCCTCAGATGATTTTAAGTTTCTCTTTTTGCTACTTTTTCTTAACTTGGGCTTTTTGGATTTTACATGCCCGGTACTACGAGATTGGGCATCGGGCTTGGAAGACGACGTTGATGGCATTTCATCGTCTATGTCATGACTAGTGGCAGCAGCTTCAGCATTAGGAAGAAGTGGGTCTTGATCTTTCCCTACTTTATCCTCCAAATTTTTGGTCTCCATTATATGTAGCACAAGATACTGCAGAATGTGTGAACTTGGTAATATTGCAGTACCAATGGACTTATACTGCTGGATTGGTTTTGCAAATTTGGTTATAATTATTATATATTTTTTTTTTTTAAAATTTTTTATTTTTTTTTACTTTTTTTTTATTTTTAAAAAACTTGGGAATAGTGGGGAAATAACTATGCCCTTAGAAGCACAGAGCACAGGACACAGCACCACTGGACTGAACAGGACACGGCACAGGACCCAGCAGCACTACGGAACTCAGCAGGACAGAGCACAGGACACAGCACCACTGGACTGATACTGCAGAATGTGTGAACTTGGTAATATTGCAGTACCAATGGACTTATAATGCTGGATTGGTTTTGCAAATTTGGTTATAATTATATATATTTTTTTTAATTTTTAAATTTTTTATTTTTTTTTACTTTTTTTTTATTTTTTAAAAACTTGGGAATAATGGGGAAATAACTATGCCCTTAGAAGCACAGAGCACAGGACACAGCACCACTGGACTGAACAGGACACGGCACAGGACCCAGCAGCACTACGGAACTCAGCAGGACAGAGCACAGGACACAGCACCACTGGACTGATACTGCAGAATGTGTAAACTTTGTAATATTGCAGTACCACTGGACTTTTACTGCTGAATGTGTGAACTTGGTAATATTGCAGTACCAATGGGCTTATACTGCAGGATTGGTTGTGCAAATTTTGTGGTAATTAAAAAATATTAAAGTAGTTTTTGGTATTTTTTAAAAAAACTTTTTTTTATTTTTTTAAACACAGGGGAATATTGGGGAAATAACTATGCCCTTAGAAGCACAGAGCACAGGACACAGCACCACTGGACTGAACAGGACACAGCACAGGACCCAGCAGCACCACTGACCTCAGAAGGACAGAGCACAGCACACAGCACCACTGGACTGATACTGCAGAACACAGCACAGCACAGCACAGCACAGCACAGAACTAAACAGCACAGAACTAAACAGCACAGAACTAAACAGCACAGAGGACCACCTAACACACCCTCCCTCTACCCTGATCAATGCCCGAGTGAAGATGGCGGCGACTAGCGGGGAATTTATAGGATCCGAGTATCGCGAGATCCGACAACGGGATTATGAGTCAGAGCCTCAGTTTCACTTTTGAATTTGGCGCCAATACCCGGATCTGTCTCGGATCCGACTCGGATCCGCAACGTTCGGGTGGGCTCGGATTTCATAAATCCGAGTGCGCTCATCCCTAGTGTCAAGAAGGCCAGCAAAGAAGCCACTTCTCTCCAGGAAGAACATCAGGGACAGACTGATATCCTGCAAAAGGTACAGGGATTGACTTCTGCTGAGAACTATACTAAAATCATTTTCTCTGATGAATCCCCTTTGAGATTGTTTGGGTCATCTGGAAAAACACTTCTCTGGAGAAGGAAAAGTGAGCACTACCATCAGTCCTGTGTCATGCCAAAAGCAAAGCATCCTGAGACCATTCATGTGTGGGGTTGCTTCTAAGCCAAGGGAGTAGGCTCACTCACAATCCTGCCTAAGAACACAGTCATGAATAAAGAATGGTGCCAAAACATCCTCCAAGAGCAACTTCTCACAACCATCAAAGAACAGTTTGGTGAAAAACTTTGCATTTTCCAGCATTATTGAGCACCTTGTCACAAGGCAAAAGTGATAGCTGAGTGGCTCAGGGATCAAAACATCCAACTTTTTCAGTTCATGGCCACGAAACTCCCCAGACCTTAATTCCATTGAAAACTTGTGGTCAATCCTCAAGAGGCGGGTGGAAAAACAAAAACACACAAATTCTGACAAACTCCAAGCATTGATTAGGCAAGAATTATTATTATCCTTTATTTGTTAGGCGCCACAAGAGTTCCGCAGCGCCGTACACAGCACAAACAGTAGACTAAACAAGGTGAAACATTGCACACAGTAAACAAAAAATACCAAAACTTCAGAGACTCCAGGCAGACTAATGCAGTAAAGACGGAGCAGAAGAACAGGTATGGAGAACAAAGGGAAAAAGGCCCTGCTCAAATGAGCTTACATCCTAAGGGAGGGTAGACAGAACTCAGGCACACAGGGAGCATGTTAGGTGGTACTTTGCTACATTATATGTTCTGGATCCCTGTATAAATCAGTCCCTAAAAGTTGTGATTGCACCAGCCTACTGTAAATCAGAGGGACTACAGAACTGAGGCATCACTTAATGTTTAAAGGTTTATACTATATTTGTGGCATATCTGCACAATGCTTCATGGACCTTTGTAAGGTGCTAGAGTGTAGCTAATGTTCACAAGTAGGCTATGCTGCTACTCAGCATAATTCTTTTTGTGATTGTCACTTTTTTATTCAAAATGAAATAAAAAAAGTAACAGAAGTATTTCAGAAGGATTTTAATATTAATGTGCTTTATAATAATAAATGAAATACAGAGAACATCAATCTAACTTGAGCCAGTTGCTTACAATGGAAATAGACACAATCTGATTACTTGTCATAAAATAAAGCATTGTAGTTGACATAAAACATGACAACAATATCTAGTTAACTTGGAAGAAAATGTGTGTTTAGACAGCACATTTTAACAGAGGCAATGTTTTAAGTAGATTTGCATATTGGCTTGTTAGTTAATTTCTTTGCATAAATGAGAGGGTCTAGCCTCTCTGTTTTTGGAACATGGATGCACTGTCCAACACCTATCAACATTATCTGCATATTATTGAGAATAAAATTGACATTTAACACTCCCATATGCTTTACTGAGATAAAAAAATGTACCTTAGCCTTTTTGTTTGTTAATTAACTGATAGCTGTTGTCTTCTCTGAAAACAGATGTATTTATGGATGAAATAGTTTATTTCCCATATTATAACTAGAGATGCTCAGGCTCGGTTCCCCGAGAACCGAACACACCCGAACTTAGCAGATCCGAGTACCGATCCTCGGAATTGAAAACGAGGCAAAACGTCATAGTTACGTTGTCGGATCTCGGATATCGCGAGCTTTGGATTCTATAAGTACTGCGATCCAGCGCCATTCCACAGAGGGACACAGAAGGGGTAGAACAGTTCTTGGCAGTCTCTAGTGCAGTTGGGCAATGTCATAGGTGAAAAGAAAGAGGAGGGGTAGCAGTGTTATTCAAAGACTCCTGTGGCATTCAGGAGAGCTCCATTGCTTCATTGCTAATTGTCATTGCTGAAATAGAAATAATATGTCTGGCAGGCCTGGTCTTCTAAATCTGCAGTCACATTGTACTGTGTTATATAGGTAACACACAAAGAGGAGAGCTCCATTGCTTCATTGCTAATTGTCATTGCTGAAATAGGAATAATAGGTCTGGCAGGCTTGGTCTTCTAAATCTGCAGTCACATTGCACTGTGTTATATAGGTAACATACAAAGAGGAGAGCTCCATTGCTAATTGTCATTGCTGAATAGGTCTGGCAGGCTTGGTCTTCTAAATCTGCAGTCTTTGTTTGAAAGTAGAGATGGGCGGGCTTGGTTTCCTTGAAACCGAACCCACCCGAACTTCGGGGATCCGAGTACCGAGCCGAGTCGGCTTGGTACTCTCGCGCATATTCGGATTCCAAAACGAGGCAAAACGTCATTGTGACGTCGTTGGATATCGGATCTCGCGAGTTTTGGAATCAATAAATACCCGCCTCCACGGCGATCTAGCGCCATTTTTGAGAGGGACAGAGAAGGGTTAGGTCACAGTAGAGCAAAAAGTGATAGAGTAGAAATAGGTGGGTGTGTATTTTTCTGAATTTGCACTACAAAGTGTTTGAGGTGTCATATACCCCCTTCTAAAAAAGCTGAATTGTCTGAGTGCTGAAATTCTAATATAGCACAGTATTGTTTAGGGAGGGCCTATCAGGGATTAAACTGTATTTGTCTGAATTTGCACTACAAAGTGTTTGGGGTCTCATATACACCCTTATAAAAGAGCTGATTTTTCTGAGTGCTGAAATTCTAATATAGCAGTCATTGCACTGTATTTCCAAAGAGAAGCATGAATGACGCACGTGGCAGACCACAACAGTTTGACATCTGGGGGTAAATGTATCAAGGTCCAATTTTTTCAGAGTGTTAAAATTTGGTCAAAATTTTCTGCTACAACACAGGAGAGTTAGCTAACATGGGAGTGTTTTACATCGCAGCAAAGCGTCAGAGATGACCAACGATTTTGAAGATCAGGGTAAAAATCGCAGCTTGATACACTTGAGAAAATTTTGACCAAAATCGCGGGTTATCACCCGCGATTTGCCGTGATTTTAACACGCTGAAAAAAATCGGACTTTGATACATTTACCAACTTGTGTGCAGGTTGCATCCGAACATAAATCAGGCCCACAATCTCTACTTTATTATTCTTCTTCACAGTGTATACAGTGTATGCTGTAATTAAGCAGAATTATGAAGTGAATTATTTAGTGCTGCAAAGTCTGTGTTCTACTGTCTCGAGTAGAGGCTCTCGAGAATTGTTGGAGATGTAATAACCTCAGAATCAGAAATGTACCAGTCCAATGAAACCACAAATCTCGTTACCAACTTGGACGGGTTGTTCACCCAGCCAGGGCCGGGCTGGGCCGGACAAATAAAGATTACTTTGGGCCTGTTCCTACAGTCGGATTAGGTGGCTGGGCCCTCACCCGGGAGTAGCCACCTTCTCCCGTTCACCACGGATCCTTGATCCGTCAACCCTCCCTCCTACTCTGTGTGCTTCTCTACTGCAGTCACATGGGACACACACCACATGACTAGTGTTTGAAGAAGAGAGGAAGAAACGGCGTGAGCGCGGATGGAACCAGGTAAGTAAGGGGGGTGCGGTAGTGTGTGTTTGTGTCAGCATATGAATGTAGTGCTTGTGTCACCATATGAATGTAGTGTGTGTGTAAGCATATGAATGTAGTGTTTGTGTCAGCATATGAATGTAGTGCTTGTGTCAGCATATGAATGTAGTGTGTGTGTCTGCATATGAATGTAGTGTTTGTGTCAGCATATGAATGTAGTGTGTTTGTGTCAGCATATGAATGTAGTGTGTGTGTGTGTGTGAGGGGTCAACATATGAATGTAGTGTGTTTGTGTCAGCACATGGATGTAGTGTGTGTGTGTGTGTGTGTGTGTGTGTGTGTGTCAGCATATGAATGTAATGTGTGTGTGAGGGGGCAGCATATGAATGTAGTTTATGTGTGTGAGGGGTCAGCATATGAATGTAGTGTGTGTTTGTGTCAGCATATGAATGTAGTGTGCGTGTGTGAGGGGGCAGCATATGAATGTAGTGTGTGTGTGTGAGGTGTCAGCATATGAATGTAGTGTGTGTGTGTGAGGGGGCAGCATATAAATGTAGTGTGTGTGTGGGGGCCAGTAAATGAATGCAGTGTGTCTGTGGGGGGGGGGGGGCAGTAAATGAATGTAGTGTGTGTGTGTGTGTGAGGGCCAGTAAATGAATGCAGTGTGGGGGGGGGGGGGCAGTAAATTAATTTAGTGTGTGTGTTGGGGGGTGCAGTAAATGAATGCAGTGTGTGTGGGGGGGCAGTAAATGAGTGTAGTGTGGGAGGGAGGGGGGTCTTAATATAATGGGGGATGTAGGCTATTAATTTAATTGTGGAGTGCAGGTGGGGTCTAATTATTGGGTGCTATATTATTTTTGGGGTGATGGTGGGGCAATTTAATTTAATAGTGGGGCCTATGAATTTATAATGGTGTAATTGGACCTTTAATTTAATGCTGGGTGGTTTGGGAGCTATTTATTGATTGTGGGCTCTTTGTAGAAGATGAGGTCTATTTATTAAATGTGATTATGTATTATTTAAGGCCTGTGATTGTTGTGGGAAATTGTAATATTTGTTAAATGTAAATGCTATTTAAATTATTGCTGGGGCTGTTTGGAGGGAGGGAAATAGGTTTATATATTAAATGTGTTTGCTATCTAATGTCAAGGTTGGCTAGAGGGAAAGAGACAGCACGGTGGCTAAGTGGTTAGCACTTCCACCTTACAGCACTGGGGTCGTGAGTTCAATTCCAGACCATGGCCTTATCTGTGATGAGTTTGTATGTTCTCCCCGTGTTTGCGTGGGTTTTCTCCGGGTGCACCGGTTTCCTCCCTCACTCCAAAAACATACTGTAGGTTAATTGTTTGCTAACAAATTGACCCTAGTCTGTGTGTGTCTGTCTGTGGGTGTGGGTGTGTGTTATGGAATTTAGACTGTAAGCCCCATTGGGGCAGTGACTGATGTGAGTGAGTTCTCTGCACAGTGCTGCGTACTTAGTGGCGCTATTTAAATAAATTGTGATGATGATGATGAAGAGATCTATTTAGCAAATGTGAATATTATTATTTTAATGTTGTGGTTGGAGGGAGGCCTCATTATAAATGTGGGTGCTATTGATTTAACACTGGGACTGGTTGGAGTTTTCTAAATTTTATGTACCCATTTTTTTCCAAATAGGGCCTCCAACATTCCAGGATCCAGACAACTAGCAAATGAGCTAAAGTAACCAGCAGCCACAAGTTGTGAAAGTGACAAGAACAGGTAGGAGAGAGCAGGACAGTCTGCCAACTGTCCTGAATCTGGTGCGACAGTCCCTTGAATTTGGGTGACTGTTTCGCTTAGGACAGTTGGGAGGTATGTCCCGCTTCACCGTGTACTGCTCGTGAAGGCAGAACTGTGTGCATCTAACAGTAGTGCACACAGTATTGCCTGTGTATTTGTCTAAAATGATAACCATGCTACATCATAGGGGGTTACCCTGTCTAAAGTGCCCAGGCCCCCCAGAGCCTTAATCCAGCTCTGGGCATAAAAATATATATAAGGATTAAGCAACACTAAAATAGCCTCTTTTTATATACATAAATATATATTGTACCAAAATCACCCTTTAAGGATGGGCTGCTACTTATGGGCCAGTGCTGTGTGCTTGCCCCCTGGGCTAAAGTCTGCCAGCCCTCCCCTGCACTCAGCTGCTACCAGAGGCTCTAGTCAAGCCCTTTGTCCTATGCCTCCAGCAGATCAGCCACCACGCAACATTGTATTAAGGCTTTATTACTACAATACAGAAACACAAAGCAGGCTGCAGAAATGCTCCAGCAATCTCTTATAAAGAAGCAAATTTACACATATTTCATAAGTCAGCACCTAGTACAACCCGGAAGTGAAGAGAGATGATTTCCATGACAAAGGCTCTCTGTAATCAAAAAGTTCAGTACAGATTTCTCTTTCATCTTGCCATTACTCTTTATGGGAAATCGTACACTTTCAAAACCCTGGACTAAGGGATGAATATAATTTAAACTAGTTAAAAACGCGTCAAAATGATGGAAAAAATATGACGGGCAAATGCATAAAGCACTGTTAATCGATCTTATGTTGTAAACAAAAATTTTTGAATGTTCATGCTGTTCTTTCATTAAGTGCTCACAGAGCCGTAACTTAGAATTCTAGCGCCTGGGGCGAGAAAGACAAATGCTGCCCCCCTAGCCCTCAATTGTAACCAAATGAACCAAAAATATTCCTAAATTGCGCCCCCCTTCAGCATTGCGAGCTGGGCGGTCGCCCCTGTCTCACACCCCTTGTTACAGCCCTGAGTGCTCAATAATGGGCAAACCTTATTGCACCCATTTTGACTTTACCCTTGTGGCAGCATTGATTGAAAAAAATTGTCAGATAACTGCTCAGCCGCAAAATGCTTAGTGTAGCAAAATACACAAATACTGTTCATGGGACCACAGTTATGAACATTAATATTTATTTCATCAAAGTTACTGACATCAAGAATGGCGTGTCATCCCCATCCCAGTCTCCCCATAGGCTGGATATCTCCGACTCAGTGTCTCGTGCCTTGATCTAAGAAATATTTGTTTTTGGGCCTAGGTACAAGGATGGAATGGACTAGTCTCCGTATTGTAAAGTTAAAGTGACTTATGTTTAGAGTGCCAATCTTTAGTTTTACTAGTCAACTGGCTATAATTATATTTAAATACTACAAAGTGATAAATGTCTAGATTGCTGGTGTTTTATGATATATTGTTGTGTTTCGTCCCCACTATGTACCCCTTTCCCCTTTTATGTCCTACCCCTTCCCTGTTTCTTTTTTTTGTATCCTTTGCAATTATTTTAGAAAATTCAATAAACTTTACTTCAGTTAAAAAAAAAAGAATGGCGTGTCATCTTGTTCATTGAGTTTGTAGGTGTTGACACGATATTACCTCTGTCCTGTTCGCACTTTGATTGTTTTCTCTGTGATGGACAATTTGCTGAGGAGTCAGATTTGCATGGCGATGACGATCACGTTCGCGCTGTCTTTTGTCATTAATCATAGTTTGACATCAGGCTTTATCCCACTCCTCCTTTCGTCTTTTTTGCTGCTTCTTGTCTTGCTATGCAATTACTCCCACAGCAGACATTTGCCTTTTAGGAGGCATCGTAGTAACACTTTGTTGCTTAAAATAATTGGTATATTCCTGTTAATTTAAAACTAATTGCAAATAAAACAAATGGATAGAAAATCAAGTCAATTTGTGTAACTGCCACACATAAACCTAAATAAATCAAACAAAAAAAGAAATGAGGAAAATCTAGTCAGTAATTTAACAGTAACATTTTACCAAATTTTTTGTGTGTTTTGTGTGTGTATTTATGATGGTGAGGAGCAGCGTTAGCCTCATATAAATGTTAGGACCACGACTATTTGATACGTTTTTAGAACCAGGCTAATAGAGTTCTTCATCTTTAGCAGCCACCTTTCCCGTAGAAATGGACTTGTTCGGAGGTACTCGGATGCCCCCAGGACTTAACTCTAAGGTAGTAAAAGCTTATCAGAATAACTGTTGTGCAGGATGGAGGATAATCAGAATACAGAAAGCAATTACTAGAGACAAGCCAAAGGTTGTGGGTCAGCAGCAAGCGGGGTAACCAAAAGAAAGGCCAAAGGTTAGGGAAGGCTGCAGACAGGGGTAATCCAATAAACAGGCAGGGGTCAGGGGTAATCAATGTACAAGCAGGGTCAAGGTCAAAACCAAAGGTCACAACAGGAATCAGGTCAGAAACAGAGTATTCACATGATAACAGAGGATGGAGCAGGTCAGCCCTAGTGCAGTACACCGACGCTATAATCGGCGGGGAGGCTAAGTCCTCCCTTCCCTAAATACACCAGGTGGCCAATCAGAACTCAGGCTCCCAACAAGAAATAATTAGCCCTCAGGAGATGCATAATTAATTATATATTAAGTGCGCACGTGCCCGAGTGCCAAAGATGCAGGGCTGAATGAGGAGGCTTCCCTGGTGATGGCCGGGATGAACAAACCGGAAAGGGACTTCCTGGTCATCATGAGGACGGCCGGGACAAGGCCAGCAGAGACCGTGAGTCGCCACGGCTTATAACAGTATATATATATTTGGACTTCTTGTCTAACGGACACTCCCTATTTTCCCGCCGAGGAGAAAAGGACCACCATCTCCAACATGTTCACATGTTCAAATGTTCAACAAGAAGACGAGTGTTCTGGTTCCAGTTAAGTAGAACATTCCAACCCCCCAGGTCAATATAAAATTACAGTGACAAATCACAATCACCTCTTCCTTACCATGGCTTTGGTATATTCCCCCAACTTGGGTCAGGGTACATTCTTCAATTATTTTTTTAACCAAATGAATGGTGCAGGGACAGGTTGTAATTGTAGGTGACTTTATCATGTTCTGGATCACTTAGTGTATAACCCAATATGCACACCCTCTCTCCATGAATGTAAAAAGCTTGCCAACGCAATAAAGCAATATGAGCTATTTGACAAATGGAGAGTTTTTAAACCTAAGGAATGTACCTAACCCACTTTTCACTTCCTCACGGCCTTCACTCATGTTCAGAGCCAATTCTAGTTGATGGTTTAATTGTGTAACTCTTCCTAATTAATCCCCTGACGTAATTCCTTCAACTATATGGGAGGACCATAAGGCCTTAAGCAGAGGGCATTTTATCACAACAAAGGAGCACCTGAATGTAGCCGAATTGGAAGATCAGATCTGTTATTTCAATTTGAAGCTCCATGGACTCCCTAAACACTTGATACCTAGGAGTTTGCTTGCTTTCATTAGCCAACTCAGATATTGTCAACTAAAGAAGCAAAGGCTCCATGCTGGCTCCAACAGATATTTTACAAATATCACATATATATAGCTCCCACACCAGTCAGCTTTTATTTAGGAACCTGCTAAGAGCAACTGCCTGGAAACTCGGTTACTCAAAGTCTCTCTGTACACCAACACCCATGACCTTGATTCTTTCCTGGTAGACTATGATCACAAGTAATAACTAGTTATAGCTTTCATTTTGTCCATTTACAATTTCATGACTCCTGGATGGTTTTGTATGTCATACCTCCAAGATCATTGGCACACATGTGGTGGGCAACATAGAAAAAAGAACATTCATGTTTGATTACTTTTCAGAATTGACAGTGCTTTATTGATATTTTTGCCTTTGACTGCGCTGTTCACTCATTCCCTCCAGTACTCCATCATTCCCCTTCTGTAACAACCCCCAACCTATAGGTTTTTACTGCAATCTCAATAAAAAAGTTTTTTTTTCAAAAACATAATAGTATGTTATACATAGTAAAATAATTCTATAGTGCATTACCTTTTTTGTATAGTACCGTAAAATAAACTTGCAGACAGAATCACTACACAGTGTACTGTATGCCTTGTATTGTACAAGAATGAGAAACATCCCCCACATTCTCTCCATTTTAATAATGAACACTGTACATTCCGTACATTACAAGCTTCTGCTCACAGCACAGTAAACTTGGACTGAAGCACTGCCCAAAGGGCTATGTAGAACAACAATGAGAAACACCCCCCACTGTCTGTGATGAGTAAGGACACAACCATCCATTCCTTCTACAATGGTAGAAATCTCTGCCGATCTTTCCTCGCACGCCTACGGGGTGCAAGGAAAAATTAACGTAGATTTCTATCAAAATCTTCACTGGGAATTGTCTCCGGAATGGTCGTGAGACACTTCACAGCTAATTAAATTCCCCCCTAAGAGGTATAGGGAACAAATGAGACGTAAAGTAGTGATACAACAGTTAAAGCTGGCAGTGGGGAAAGTGTCTGTGGCTACTGTAAGGCAGAAACTTTATCAGCACCAATATAAAAGCTGTACATGGAGACCAGCCAATGGTGACTAGCATTTAGACAGTGTGTTGAAATATAATTAGAATGGATATTTCCAATATAATTCATACAATGTTAAACAGCAAAATGAGGGAGAAGTATAGTATTGTAGGAAGATGTACTGTGGTACAGTGGTTGGTATTGCACAGCCGGAACAGAATCAGACATTAACAAAATCATTACAGCAACTTCTTAAGTAGTTTTCCTGGGTCTAGACTTTGTGACAGTGACAATGTACAGTAATTTACAGAATTACAGTTTCCACTTATTCAGATTTTTCCTTTATACTGTGGCCGATACAACAGCTGGAAATCATCAATTAATGTGCATTGTAATTGCATTTACAATTTTACATCATTCAGTCATGAAAGTGGTACAAGAATACCAGCCAATCAGGCCCTGAGAGAGCAAAAGATGGATAAGTTAGCAGGGCAAACCAAGACAGACAAGCACTTACAGATTTGCTGTGCACCTGAGTGCAATATAAGGTATTTATGTGATTGTTACTAAATCAACAAGAAGTCATAGGAAGCCAAACACCACAGAAGCTCACTGTAGAAGAGGCTAGTCTTCATGTTCTTTGAGACCTTACAGCCATAATATAGAAGTCACCATTTAGGGGTATGTTACCATGGCAACACAACAAGTATAAGGGCTTAAACAAGCTGAAAATAAACTTTAATTGCTTCAGGTGAATACTTCAGACTCTAAGCCATAACTAACATTGTTAGTTTTCAAATCACAACCAAGGCCCTGAGTCACCTAAGTAGAACCTTGTTGAGACAATTTAAAACATAATGGGCCTGATTCATTAAGGAAAGTATGTAAAAAAAAATGAGTAGGTTTTGTCCTGGTCAAAACCATGTTACAATGCAAGGGATGCATATTAGTTTATTATTTTGCACATAAGTTAAATTTTGGTTGTGTTTTCATGTAGCACACAAATATTTGATAACTTTGGGCCTGATCCATTAAGGATCTTAACTTGAGAAACTTCACAAAACCATGTTACAATGCAAGGGGTGCAAATGAAAAAACAGTCAGTATTTAACTTATGTGAAAAACAGAATACTGATTTGCACCCCTTGCATTGTAACATGGTTTTGTCCAGGAGACTGAAATAAGAAGTTTTTTAAGTTAAGATCCTTAATGGCCCTTTATTTTTAAACTGACATTTAAAGCTGATCTAGGACATGTCCTACCCAATTATAAATCTGTCCTCACATTTTAAATTTACCTTCCCTTCCAATGCAACATGGTTTTGCCCAGGTGCAAAGTTACTCATTTTTTAGGTTTTGCTCCCCTTGATGACTCAAGCCCCAAGTGTTCAGAGCCCTAAATCTACAGTGAATGACCAAATCCCGACATCATTAAAAAATGCTATTGGTCCTGTCCTTCGTGCAACTATGGACATTTTAACTGACTCTTACAACAACAAGCTGCCCACTATATGGGGGAAATTCAATTCCCCCCGAAGTACGGCTGGGTTAAAACTATTACCGTTATTACGGTAGCTTTAACCCGGCTTGCTGCTCATGGAGCTGCGAGCAAAAAGACGGCATTAGAACTACCGTAATAACGGTAATTACGCGCACTATTACCGTAATAATGTGCAGCCATGTTACTGTTAAAAGTAACGTGGCTGCACATTATTACAGTTATTACGGTAATAGTGCGCAATTGAATATGCCCCTTTGTGTCATTCCACCAAGCAACCAGAATGAAAAGGGCAGGCAGAGAGAATGCTGTGGGTGCAGCATGGGGCAGCAGGAGCAAGGAGACCCATACAAGAGGCCACCATTTCCCACATTACAGCACTGAAATCGGATGATGATGACTTTATTTTCATTCCTGAAAAAATGATAACAAGCATCCCAATGTCATCATCATTGAATGCTACACAGGTCTCCACGGCTGCATCCACTCTAATGAACACAACATGACTGGGTATTTAAGTAATGTCTTTGACATGTCAGCAAATTGCTGCAGAAGAGTATGCCAAATATGCTGCATGTGCACTTTCAAACATGCCTCTAAAACAAATGTACCTGTTTTTGAATCAAAATAACAAATCGTTTGTCACCAATTTCTTCATCCTTATGTCCCCTACAAAAATATACCAAGAGTGTAGTATAAAGATAAAAGGTGCTATTAACTCCATGTTGAAAATGACAAGAAAATTAAAGTGGAATTCATACAAGTCTAGTGGCTTGCAATGACTTTATACTATTTAACTCGCACTATCATGGACGTAAATACACACTTGTTCTTGCAACCTTGCACATTTTAAAGACATTACTGTACAGGGACAACAACATCTCGTACCTTGGACAGTTCCTGTTTCGGTCCTGTCAGACAACAGTATCTTGCCGTTTAATTGGCATGCACTGTGTATTCAATGTACTGTGCCTCAGACATTTTTTGCTTGGGACTTTTCCTCTGCTGTTACCATGACAACTGTACAATCTATACCGCCCTATAATTAAAGTGTTCCTGCATCTTTGTTGTTGGATATTTAATGGACTTTACTTTTGACATTTATGCTTTGAGATTTTGCCCTTCATCACTCTGGGGAGAATTGTACAGTGGACATTTCCTTCATCATTGTCTTGTGTATTATTTTAAGGTACTTTTTATTGCATCACTTTGTTCATTGAACTATAATCTTATTTCTCAATTGACTTTCACTTGGTTTCATGTATTTTAGTTTGAATTGTTGTAATGATAAATATATACAGTACATTTTATGTAAAGTAAATTTTTGTTATCTCGAACGCAGTCATGATCCATTTTTTCCACAACTAAATATTGTTTTCATTATACAGTGATGTGATTGCTTGTAAGTTTCTCTAAAACACACTGTATATAGTATATTATTTTATAAAATGTATTAGTTGAATACTTCATCATAATAGTGATGCCTGAGTGTGCAGGCAACAGCTCTTCACACAATAGTTGGAAGTAACATTCATATTCACATATAAGTATACTGAAGCTTGCTCCATTATTACAATGTGGGTGCTGGTTGTCCAGGTAACAGTGTATTAAACAATAAGCAGGAGCATGTGACCAAATCGTGAGTAAGTACAGTAGAGCATGTGACTTTTTAATAGCTGTGATTTATTGCCCAGGTAACACAATTTCTTACCATATACAGATGACTGCAAAATGTTGTCATATTGCAATACACCATCAACATCCCCATGCTAAAAACAGCACACAATATTGAATATACACTACAGTGTACATTATTACACTGCACACAGCAATAACCTCTAGTAATGTTATGCAGCTTTATGTACTAGCACAATGAAAAATAACTGACTCAGTGTAACATCAGTGAACTATATTATGTAATATACTGTAATATCCAAGGACAAAATGTGCAAGCACTATATTAGTTACAGTACATATAGTACAGTCATGGCCAAAAGTTTTGAGAAAGAAACAAGTATTGTGTCAGGCGCCATCTCCGCACTGACACTTGGTGCAGGAGACGGACGTCTGCACCTTCTCGGCACTCGCGTCCTGTTGCCTAGCAGCGTGACGCTATCTCTGCCTTCCTGTCAGCAGTCTCCATGTCCGACCGCCAAAATCTCCCTAACCCAATCAGGAGGCACCTAATGGTATATAAAGCAGCCTCTGACACCTGTCTAGTGCCAGAGTATTGGTTCACTCCTGCTCCAGCCGTTCCTGTACTTCTGATCCTGTGTACTCCGGTTCTGACTCGGCTTCCCGTGACTATTCTCCTGTGTTTCGTTTTGGTGCCTCGCTGCCCGGCTGGTTTGACTATTTGGCTTGACCTGACTTCTCTCTGGATCTTCCCTGTGTACTGCACCACTCGGTTGGTCTCTGACCTGGATTGCCTGACTATGCTTGTCTACTACTGTCGCTACACCGGTGACTGTGTTGGAGAACCGCGACCTGCGTACCCTCTGCAGCCTAGCCCAAACCCCCTTGCGGGGATACCTGGTAAATACCGGGGGTACATTAGACTCAGCACCTCCCTGTTCAGTTGTGCCAATACCGGTTAGCAGCCATCTCTGCAATTCCGTGACATATTGTTTTTCACAAAGTTTGCTGCTTCAGTGATTTTAGACCTTTTTGTCAGACTTTGCTATGGTATACTGAAGTAAAATTACGAGCATTTCATAAGTGTCAAAGACTTTTATTAACAATTAAGTTTATTCAAAGAGTCAATATTTGCAGTGTTGACTCTTCTTTTTGAAGACCTCTGCAATTTGCCCTGGCATGCTGTCAATCAGCATCTGGGCCACATACTGTATGATGGGCGCCCATTCTTGCCTAATCAATGCTTGGAGTTTGTCAGCATTTGTGAGGATTGACCATAAGTTCTCAATGGAATTAAGGTCTGGGGAGTTTCCTGGCCATGAACCCAAAATTTTGATGTTTTGACCTCTGAGCCACTTAGCTATCACTTTTACCTTGTGACAAGGTGCTCAATCATGCTGGAAAATGCCCAAAATGTTGATGTTTTGATCTCTGAGCCACTTAGCTATCACTTTTACCTTGTGACAAGGTGCTCAATCATGCTGGAAAATGCATTGTTTTTCACCAAACTGTTCTTTGATGGTTGTGAGAAGTTGCTTTTGGAAGATGTTTTGGTACCATTCTTTATTTATGACTGTGTTCTTAGGCAGGATTGTGAGTGAGCCCACTCCCTTCGCTGAGAAGCAACACTGCACATGAATGGTCTCAGGATGCTTTACTGTTGGCATGGCACAGGACTGATGATAGTGCTCACCTTTCCTTCTCCAGACAAGTGTTTTTTCAGATGCCCCAAACAATCTGAAAGGGGATTCATTAGAGAAGATGATTTTAGCCCAGTCCTCAGCAGTCCAATCCCTGTACCTTTTGCAGAATATCAGTCTGTCCCTGATGTTCTTCCTGGAGAAAAGTGGCTTCTATGCTGGCCTTCCTGACACCAGGCCATCCTCCAAAAGTCTTTGCCCCACTGTGCGTGCAAATGCACTCACACCTGCCTGCTGCCATTGCTGAGCAAGCTCTGCACTGGCGGTGCCCTGATCCCGCAGCTGAATCAACTTTAGGAGACAGTTCTTGCACTTGCTGGATGTTCTTGGGTTCCCTGAAGCCTTCTTCACAACGATTGAACCTCTCTCCTTGAAGTTCTTGATTATCTGATGATTTAGGTGCAATCTTACTAGCAGCAATATCCTTGCCTGTGAAGTCCTTTTTGTACAAAGCAATGATGACTGCATGTGTTTCCTTACAGATAACCATGGTTAACAGAAGAAAAACAATGATTTAAAGCACCACTCTCCTTTTAAAGCTTCCAGTCTGTTATTTTAACTCAATCAGTATTACAGAGTGATCTCCAGCCTTATTCCGGTTAAAATAATTTCGACAATACTTAGACCTACATAACAATTCCTATTACGACAGATATAAATTTCGATTGTATAAAATGGCACCAGTGCGAATGTCGCCACTTACAATGGCCACAGTGAAATTGCTGTTTTTAATGCGCCAATGGCCGGACCCGCCACCTGGATTACATTAGAGAGGCTGCAGGTCGTGGTATTGCCACCTTAAAACCAGGAATCTCACTGTGGCCATTGTAAGTGACAACATTCGCACTGGGGCCATTTTGTACAGTCGTAATTTATATCTACCATCTTTCAAGTGTGTGGAGAATGTTGTCTGTCTGCTCTTTCATAAGTCTGTATTTCTTTCTTGTCGCCGTTATAGTAATCCGAATTTTTACATTGGTCTATGTATTGTTGCAACCATTTTTACCGGAAAAATGTACCCCACCCGGCTGGAGAGTCTGAGGTTTTTGTGTTGTATGGGAACCTGTGACTCCCAAGCCATTGTAAAACTACAACTCCTAGCATTCTGAGACTTGTAGTTCCAAATCAGTGGAGTTGGGTTAATAAAAAAATTACTGTAATAAAAAAATGATTGACTGATTCCATCCAAATAGCTTGGCATGGGGATTGGGGAGATACCAAGCTCTTTAGATGGCATCTCTATAAAATGTTATTGAATAAACAAATATTTTTTAATAAATGGTAAGCATTGCTTCACCGAAAATCCTTAGCCAGCCCCAGTGCTATACAGTCTGGACTAATTTCCACATTAGGTCCCCCTGCTAGAGTAGTGACTGTAGCGCTGTTGCTTTTTAAGTATTTTAGAGGTGGAGGGGCACACTTGTTACTTAAAACATGATTTTTTTATACAAAAAGTTTATCTGGCAGAATGGTAAGTGCCCAGCCAGTAAAAGCGGACATGTGCCATCTCACCAGGTAATGCCCATAACAAAACTGTACAGAAAAACCAAACATTTCATACTTGGTTTTATCAATGCCGTTTAATTTAATCCAATTTAAAACTGTACCCAGAAATGAACTTTAATATATCTTGGCCCAAGTGCACCACAAAGCACCTCCCGATGAGCCTTGGTATAAGTCTACAAGAATCGTGCTCCATCTGAAGTGTTTAAAGAGTGTAATTAGTGCAGTAAGAGTGGTTGAGTATGATCTTTCAATGCATTATATCTCATGATATTAATAATGACATTCACAACGCAAAAAATATGAATATAATAGAAAACTAAAGAAAGAACATATAACCCAGAGATAAATAAGACAAACTGGAAATATAGCATAATCATAATATTCTAAGAAATTTATATTTATCAAATGACATCCAGAATATCAGTGTTTATATATGCTGTGTGACCTAAAAGTGAAGCTAGAAATCAGATGTTTTTTCTGATAAATGTAATATAGCATACAGGGCCCAAAACAGATCTATTCAATGCCAACAGATGACCCAGAAATCACTTTTTCAGTATGCATACAAGGATAAGGCAAAATGTAAAATAACTCAGCTGACCCAATTCCATGCAGGCACTGGCGCATCAGAAAATATAGTCTCATAAGAATGCATATAAGATGCCTTTTTCTTTCACTTCTTGAGGAGGCAACTTTCCCAGTTGATGAATCCAAATAGCTTCCATTTGAAGAAATGTCTCTATTGCCTCCATTAGATAACAGTGGCACATGATGAATCAGGATTGCTCTGAGATTGAAACATATGCTCCTTGACAGCAATATAACAGTGTAGGCACATTCAGGTGAGTATAATAATACAAATAATACAATTACATGGTGGGAATCTCAAATCTTATTCTTAAAATCAAAGATCCCTATAGAATTGATTTCTCCCAATGCAGTGCCCAGCAAGTGTTTACAGTAACTTCACTCCTCAAAGCATGTCTGCCACTTATGCAATTGTTTTTGACAGCTAGTGGGATAAAATTTGTTTCATGGTATTCTCTAGAATTAAGCTTGAAGAGTACTGTGTGACTTGGCTCATACCATGCAGTACATTATTCTGGTTGGTTTCTTTGAGAAATATGTAAATGCTGAAAGTTTGGGTGCAATGAATAATAGTATTGTCCAAAAAGTTACTTGTACTTAATTACAGTATAATGTAATCAAATAGGAAAATTCATATTGTTCAACGTTTTATCCTTCTCAATTTTCAGTGCAATCTCTTTCTGATATATACTTAGCAGGGCATGCATGCTTGCCAACTTTTCTATTTTGCCCTCTGAAATCAAGTGAAGCTCAACTGCAGATGGTGGCAGAGCGCCACAAATCACATAATTTTGGACGTAGGGGGAGAGTATGTGTGAGATGGGGTCATGGTGGACCACATCTCACACACTTCATTAGGACATGGGAAGGATACAGGATAATGACCTTCTCTACTAGGAATCCGGAATCCGGTATTCGGAAGTCTCCGAGACATTCTGGGGTAGTGGGCAAGTATGCATTAGTGTAAGAGTGGTCTTTTTTATTTGTTTTTGCATCATTTTTACCACTTTTACCAATTGTCCTACAAGATCATTTATCAAATGTTCTGTCACTTTAACAGCAGCCAACAGGGCTGCTATAAAAGTCATGCTTGAAGTCCTTGAAGGTAGTTATCACCCAGAAAGGCATAACTACCATAGAAGCAGCGAGTACAGATACTATGGCCTCACAGCTAGAAGGGCACCTGCCTACACTGTCAAAACCCCATGTGTACTTTTTCACCCATTGGCAGTATATGGTGGTTCTCACTGAATGGTGCTATGGGCCCAAACATGTATAGTTATACCACTGGGCAAATTTTTAAAATTTTTCTGTATCTGCACCTAATTTTTGTCTTGTAGCACAATATAACAAAATATGTTCTATACTAATGTAGAAGGACAGCTTTATAATTGTACACTTATCTCTATAAACATTGACATATTTTCACCTCACATGTTGTAATGATAAATGAGTTCACTGCAATGGACGTGTGTTATATGTGTATTTTTAAGATACTCTTTCATCTATTTAGATATGATACTGTTTATATATAAATAAATTTTATCTAATATACCTTTCAGCATCGTGTTTGGCATGATTATATGTTCACCAGTTGCAGCGCTGTAGTTTTTTTCCTTTATTTCTAGTTTCCCCAAAGTAGTTGACTGGACACCCGCTTGTGAGCTGGCATTTCAGTCATTAAAGGAAGCCCTGGATTGCGCTCCAGTACTGATAACGCCCAATTGTAACAAGGACTTTATTTAGCAGACTGATGCGTCACAGTATGGACTGGGAGCAGTACTGGTGGGGCCAGATGGACAGGAGAACCCTGTGGCCTATTTGAGCAAAAAACTGAAGACACGGGAGGAGGGGTATGCCACAATTGAAAAGGAGTGTTTGGCCATTGTTTGGCCAGTGAAAAAACTTCTGCCTTATTTGTATGGACGACAGTTTACTGTGGTAACTGATCATAGTCCTTTAAATGCCAGACTATTGAGATGGAGCCTTGCAATTCAAATTTATGACTTTCACATAATTCCCAAGCAAGGAAAGGCTCACAGCAATGCAGATGGACTGTCTTGGCAGGAAGAGCCTGATCCTCCGGATCACCTCCGGATCACCTCCGTTAACGTCAAGAGACCGTGGGACCAGGGACCAAATCGTGGGGACATGGGGGGAGGAGTGTGACTGGATCATTTATAAATAGCTTATGGTATAAATGTATTTAAAGGAAATAATGCAGAGCACTTATTTATATTGCAAAGTACTGATTTTACTATATTATGTGGCACTTTGTATAGGAAATGCATTCATTTCTGAGGTTTTGATTTCTGATGTAATAAACATTTGTTGAGGAAGTCTGTTGTGTGGCTTCGAGAGAAAGTCCTAATTGAGGCTAAGTAATTCTAATCATGTGAATAACCAACATGTCATTGTTAGTGTAAATCCACAGGATGTCGTTACTGGTGTTCCTGAGTGGCCTTTTGTCCAGTGTGTTAGAACCTGTCTGAACATTTTAAACAGCACATGATATAGGATATCACAAATAACTGTAAATTTTGTTATGTATAAATTGCATTTAAATTCGTGTTTTGGGGAACATATTGCAGTTCAATTCCGACCATGGCCTTATCTGTGTGGAGTTTGAATGTTCTCCCCGTGTTTGCGTGGGTTTCCTCCATGTGCTCCGGTTTCGTCTCACACTCCAAAAACATACTGGTAGGTTAATTGACTGCTATTAAATTGCCCTTAGTCTCTTTCAGTCTGTGTGTGTATGTTAGGGGATTTAGATGTAAGCTCCAATAGGGCAGGGACTGATGTGAATGAGTTCTCTGCGCAGTGCTGTGGCATTATATAAATAAACAGATGATGATGATGATGATGTTCCTGATACTAAAACTAACTTCTTGAGGCCAGGAAAGAGTTCAGGGGGCTGGCTTACTCCTGCTAGGCTGTGTTAAAAACTGTATAAAACAGCACTGGTTTGTACTGAAATGTAGCATTAGTGTTTCATCTGACATTCTGATCACTGGTACCTTCAGCCTGTGCTTGACAACTTCTTCCCTGCTGTAATTTCCTGTGACCTGCAGATTAGACCCAACTCTAATTCGATTCTGGCTGTTCTGAAAATTGGACACAGCTTCTAGTACCACCACTCTGCCCACTCTGGCCAGTGTGATAGGCCAGGGGGGATCCATTCACAACAATCCTGATCTATAGGAAGAGGTCAGGGGTACCAGCCCAGGTGCACCAGCAAGGCAGTCGACTAGCAGCAATAGTTACCCAGAAGGAACTTGGTTCTGGATGCCGTTTAGGAGTCCAGTGGTGGCAGCATTGTAACCCCTCCTAGGGCGCAATTGAGATAAAGAAAGGGAACAATGGCAAAGTAAGCCCAGCCGGTTCCCAGCAACAACAGATAGGGTGGCATAGGTGGTCCATCCTGTTACACCCACCTTTACTGTACTGTCATCAAGCCTCTTCAGGCACAAGCAGTTAAAATTGAGAATGCATGTAACTTTGCTTAGGGATATGTACTTGCAAGTTTTTTGTGGACATGTACAAAGCGTCATGCAATTTGCGCTACCAAATGGGCATACGTTCAACTCTGCATCAGACCCTAGGTGTCACTGTTACATATATGTTCGTATAACTTTATGTTTACTGTATCCTGGTAACTGTTTTCTGTGTATCGAAGTGTCTCAAAGAACATGTTTACCTAACTGGAGTATGGACAGAACCCTCCATATGACACATGCAACATCATTTTGCCAAACATCTGCAGTTAAGGTCGCTTTTATAGGCAAGATAAAAATTTGAAATTAAATTTCCAGTATTTCAGTCTATATGACTCACATTTATGTACAAAATATACACTGAATCACAGCAACCAATCGACAATTATTTTATTTATTTGTCTAGTCATAGCTCACAATTTATATGGGGCAGTCCTGATTCTGAGGGCTGTCCTGCTGCCCTGATAACCAGGATGTTTTTCCTGACTGCTGTGATTGTTGTGAGATATGTCCTTCTTACTGTCACACTTCATATCAGAGGAAGAGGGGGTCGGAGGGAGGTTTGGGGGCTGTCATTACTACATGTAACACTTTTGTGTGATTGAAACCTTTTTATTTGTGGGCAAAGTTCACCTAGAAATGTGCTTCTCTGCAGGTTTGCAATTACAATGTCCCATCCTATTATCAGGATACCCCTAACTTTCACTTTCTGGACTGGGATGGGCTGGGGCTGCATACAAGATAACAGCTCTCTTGCTGTTGGTGCCTTACATAGGCGTTCTTGTGCCACATCTTACCTCTGTCTTGTTACCTCTGGCCTCATTGTCAAGGACAGCTTGGGATACATTGGTCTACTCTGTGGTTTCTGCAACATGGCTTCATCTGTTGCACAATAAAAAAAGAAAAATCCCACAGACTATCATTGCCATATAATGAAAAGACCTACCTTTAAAACAAATTTTGAAAGCTGAGAACTTCATTATTAGAGGTACAGAAACATGTACAGATAGGAAACATTATGTGTGCACGATGAAGCTGGCCCTAAATTATGGTGGGCTCCCTGGATCATTCCACACTTATCTTGTCCCCTACAGTCTACATATAGTATATGACAGTGTTATGTTTACGTGTGAATAGCATGATGACAGCCCATGAGACTGATGCTAAATCACATCAAAGGCCACCCTGCTGTGATGAGGTATCTCTGTAATTGGTTGGTACCTACCTTTATCGCATGGCCATCCAAAATAGGGGGTGTGCCATAACTTACCTGCCTTAGACGCTCCACTCCCGTTCACCCGTTATTTAAGCTCGGTCAGCAGTCACCTAGCAATACAAGTTTGGGGGATGTGACATGTGCATCCGCTGCAGCAAACTCCATCACTTTCTTGTGGTGGTATCTAGTGAAAATCAGTGTTCACATTAGACTCCGTGCCCCATGTTTAGCTGGCAGCAATTGCTAGTACCATAGTCAGTCCCCATGTGAATTTGTCATAACATCCAGTTTCATATTAAATTAGAAACTCCTTAAAGGTCCAATTTAGTAAAGATATTGACACCTTTAATTTAACTAAAAGCCTTAGAGATTATAGGGAAAGGGTATTTATTTTTACTTGAGACTTTATTAATTTTCCTATAATAAGTCTTTAAGTCTCCATCTTTCGTACTTACAATAAATAGAGAGTTTGAGGGTCTAATGAATCCCATCTCAATGTTTTTTTAGATATGTTATTTAAGAGTATAAATTTAACCCTTAGATAGCATATATCCAGGAAGAAGTTTTATGGGACAGTCAAAAACACTATGGGAAGGCAGAACATTGACTCGCTTTTCACAAATCACTTGGGTATGATCGTGATGCTGAAAAGGTGGATCTCTAAGGCTAGATGGGACCAAGCATACAGGAGGAAGAAAATGACTCTGGTAACAATTCTGTCTCCTAACAATATCCTACAAACATCCAGTTATCCCATGTATGCTTAGTACAGCAAATAGTCTTATACCCAAATACTAGAAAATACTCTAGGTGAAAAAAATAATACATAAGGTAGCGTAATAACAATTTTAGCTGGTGGTGAGGAAAGCATCTGTGGCTCTTGTAAGGCAATGGCATTACCAACCACCAATAATAAAGCAGCTATTGGCGATAGGCATTTCTGTGCTGCTACTGGTGTTGTAAAACAGTTGGAATGAGAAGAAAAAGTGAAAGGTAGAGACACAAAGGACTAACCAGTCACTGTAGAAATGTCATGACAGCTGCTGGCAATCACTATTACTGCTATCACTATTTTTGTGAGTGACTCTTTACTTTTCACAGTGTATTAATAATGAGAGGCACACTTGTTCTGCATGCTCTGGAAACTACACATAATTAGTGTAGAAATCCCTGTGGATCAATTGGGAGTCCAACACATCACTGTTGAGTCTCTGTTTGTTATAACCTCTTTCACCTTCCTTCCAGCTATATCACTAACTAACTAAAAGGAGCTGGTGCTCCGATTCCAGCTGAGCTATGGATGGCTAGGAACTTTGTCACCGATTCAAGATGGGCACCTACGTTTCCTTGCTGGTAATCCAAAATTGGTAAGCTTCAAATCCATTGTGATAACATGTTATCATTTCCCCATGATCATATTTGCCTGCCACCAAATGTCAACCCAGGTTTTTTTGTAGAAATTAGAATATAATTATGGTGTCCCTTGACAGATTGTCTACAAACAAATACATTGTCTGATAGAGAATAAAGCTTGTTGCAGTCATGTGACTTTTACTTTTTTATTGAACACAGGATACTAATGTGAACTTAATATATATATATACACAAGTTAACCCGTGCATGATACTCATGCATTCTAGTCAAATCAAGCTACTTAAGGTGTTAAAAAGGTTCTTGTCATGCATTTGAGCCATAGCCCAGGCCTCCTCAGGGGAAGAGCGTTACTTCCCGACGTAAGCGCCCTTTTTTAACGTGGTTTTGTCCACATGTCACCACCTCATCATTCTTCTCCATCACCTCATCCTTCATCTTCATCGCCACATCTATCCAGATGTCTATCCAGACACAGGGATCTCTCTCAGCGGTCCTGAGTATCACACTCCTCTCACTCTGTCACCCCCGGCAACCACCAACCACTCCCCACTGTCACCCCCGGCAACCACCAACCACTCCCAACTGTCACTTCTCCTTCAAGAAATATATATATATTTTTTAAAAATCTTTATAAACACTTTTAACAATTAACAAATTAAATTAACAAATTAAAAACATCTTAGTATACCAAATTTCAGCCCTTTCTGAATTTTTTCCCCCACACACACTAAGAATTTAGTAGGTCAGTGTATAACTCCGCCCAGCAGGTGGCGCTGCAGCTTGGTTTTATTTTTTACACACACACACACACAGACAGACTAACACACGCCACTAGGCATTTATATTATATATATATATATATATATATATATATATATATATATATATATATATATATATATATATATACATATAAGGCTTATTTGACAATTGTTGCTCATCAAACATTTATGAATTAGCACAAACATTTTCCTATCAGCTTTTGATCAATGTGTGGTCTAACTTGAATTCTGAAAAGGGAAGTGTAATATGGGAAGGATTAGCAAATTGGAGACTTAAAACCATCTGCACATTACATGAGAGCATAGCATTGATCATCTAAAATAAGGCTAGAAATGGTGTGAACCTGCGCTGACTGTTCATCCAGGATTTACTCCTCTGGGTCTTGAGAGATCTAAAGGAATCTCTGCACATTAAATGGTGACATTTCAATAGGTTCCCAGAAACACAAATCTATTAGGATACTGCAGCAAGAAATACAATTTAATAAAGGGCAGAAGGGCAGCTCGGAAGCTTGATAATAGGTATCATATTCATAATATTATTTATTTAGCTTTTCAAAGAGATACATCATAATAAAATCAGACCTTACTACTCTATTTATTTTTAATGTGCAGAGTTATTTTGGGGAATAATACAACTCTTGGTAGATCTTGTTGCAATAAAAACATTATTTCAGCCTTGTCATTGGATTGAGGGACTTTTCATTTTCACTGATCAAGTCTGATCAATGTTGGTTATGACAACTAAGTAAAGTTATATCCTGGTACATAATGTAAAACTGATAGTCTATTATTTGGGAGAAGGAAAGGTTCATCTGCATGCATAAAGTTATGCATGGATACCTGGCATTAAATACTGTTTACAAAAAAAAGTTTATTTTTAGTCTGAAATCATGTCATTTATTGAAAATTCTTTTTGTTTTATGAATGTTAATATTGAATATGATGTGTGTGGGTTTCTATTGCATTCCATTGGTGTCCTTCTTAGTGCCTCACGTAAGTGATATGTGGCAGGATTCTTGTTGCCACTTGCCAGTGTCAGAGATTAAGGTATTAACTATGGGTATTTCTGGTTAGTCCCTAACAGTACTGATCTTGTTTTATTGTTACTCCACAAGTGTGTGTGGGAGAAACTTTGGCCAGTCATTTTAGATCATTTAACCTACTGTAATGTTTGTAAAAGAGATTGCAGGGTTTATTTAGGAAAACATTGTATGCGACTTTCTACACTGGAAGAAATATGCTTTTTTAATCAATCATACTGTAAATCCTTAACAAATAATACTGGTATCACCCCATGGGAGTTTCTCTGTGTTGATGAGTCAGTCCATAGTGCTTCAATAGAGCTCTATGAAAACTTGTCCAAAAAGGGCTTTTGATGTGATATGGACAGCTTTCAGTGTAGCTTATAGGGAAAACAATCATAAATACTAGTGTGCTGGGTCTCTGATTCAAGTAACATAACACAATGGGAAAAGTCTCAATTTTCTGTTCATAAGCAGCAGTGTTGATTAAGACTGAGTGATCTAGAAGTGGACAATGCCTTGTAAATGTAACTTCGCAGAGGCAGCCGTTTATTATATCCTTTGTATTACCTGTGATTTATTTAGCATTTTATTGCATTGTGGTGATTTTGATTTTGTATTATAAGCACTATTTAGCCTTACCTGTGTAAATGTGAATGCATGTATAATATAGACATCTTCTTAACATGTGATATAAAGTTTTACCTTCAAACTTATTGTACTATGTAGGATAACTTAATACACAATATAAATGTTCTGATTGACTACTCAGGGACATTCCCATTGTCATGCAGTCCTGTTACAGCTCTACTAGGTACAAGTCCTGCATCATTTCACATTGTTTTTTCTTTCCCTTATTGAATTTATCTTGGATTAATTCAGGACAATGGACAACAATAAGCCAATGAATTTAGGAGAAAAATAAAGACATAAATGAGATTTGGGTTGTGTTTATTTTTAAAAAATAATTTTTTTCAACTGTGTCAGTGTCTTTACTAAATGTTAGTTTTCTGTGTCTGTCAGGGCATGTGTTGCTTGTAGATCTCCAAGCACCAGCATACCCAACAGTTAATGGTTGCCAAGACTTATTGGGACTCCACACAGTAGACTAATGTTTTTCTCATTTTAACACATTAAACCAATGTCCAGTGG
The DNA here is from genome assembly GCF_038048845.1 of Mixophyes fleayi. NCBI lineage: Eukaryota > Metazoa > Chordata > Amphibia > Anura > Limnodynastidae > Mixophyes > Mixophyes fleayi. The sequence continues at coordinate 290,659,902 of NC_134403.1, read as the reverse complement.
CTGTGTGAGGTTTCATAACACTAGCTCCAAATCATAGCTGTCAGAAAACAGTTACTGTGATGATTCACAACACTAGCTCCAGATAACTTCTGTCAGAAAACATTTCCCATTGACAGCTACAAACACCTTCTCTCAATTCCTGTAAACAGCACTCTGTTAAGAACAGCAATCTAGCTAGTCACCTCACCTGGACTGCTGTGTCTCTTTCTCTACTCTGCAATCAGTCATTTAGTAAAAAGGTTAAGTCAATCAGATCAATTTATTTCACCTGTTTGTAGTCTTTATAAAGTCAATCAGTTCTACCAAACCTTTGAAGAGCAAAGTTTTATTTAGGATTCCTTTGCTTGTGCTTTGAACAACACTTGTTTTGTTTGACTGTACATCATGATTCTATCTTCTCCAATTCTTCGATCTCGGCTTCATCCCTCACTACTGTACCTTCTCCAGTTCCTTGACTTTATCCATCACAATTCTAACATCTACAATCCTTTCAGCTTGTACCTCACTAGCAGTCTTCTTAGGTCTAAATGGCTTGCTGGATGTAATGTGTCTCTGACAGATACCTCAGCCAAGTGGTTCTTGCCTGGGAGCAGACATCACAGTGACAGGGCCCTAGTTCTATTCAGCACGGGTGTGGTTTTCCCTGGAGGTGGAGCATTTATTTGTGTTATACCACGCAACAGTTAACAGCACAAAAATGATAATTGCCAATCAATGGCTGCTTTAATACTGGTGGCTGGTATTGCTTTTTCCTTACACATTGTCCCCACCAGCAGCTACTATTGTTAATCCACTACCATCTGTATCAATTGTTCCCAAAACAATTAAATTGTAAGCTCATTTGGGCAGGGTCAAATTTACTTTCTGTTTCAAGATATTGTACTTACCTTGTTTGAATTACAATACCCTCAGTGTAAAAGTAGCACTGTGTAGGCGCCTTATTAAATGCATTTGAAACATAATAATAATAATAGTGTGACAATCCCAGTCTGACATAGCCTGGTGTTGTTAGAAGTTTTGCCATTGGTTGCTGTTATGCCATTGTATTCACCCCCCACATTAGCGGTAACCTGTCCATGAGCGTTGGCGCTGGTATCCGTTTGGCAGTGGCAAAGATTTTTTTTAATCATTTTAAATTTCTTTTTACCAGAACATCATCAGCACCACTTATAGTTACACTAGGGGGTAAATATACTGGATGCTTGGAAATTGGGGGAACCCCACGCAATTTTTTTCCAGATTTCCGCGCAACCAGCAGTAGGTTGGCGATTTTGAATTCAAACTCGGGTGAGTTTGTACAATTGCAGCTTCATACATTTGGCGACTTATATAGCTAGAGTGGGAAAATACATCAGTGAGTTTAAACTCGTCTGAAAAAATCGCTGGATATGCAAAATCGCAGCTTGATAGAATTACCCCCAGGACTCATGTGGATGCAAAATATACACCTTCTAACTGACATATCTGTGGATGCTGCCACATTTCAGCGGAAGTGCCACACTTATCTGTGCATGCCTTATAAATAAGTTGCAGATGCATGCCTCCCATCCAGCTCTCTAAGCATAGGGGTCTGCTACAGCAACTTTTGGTATACACAAAATGCCACTTTGTTTTGCTGCTCATATGCAGTGAAAACAAAACAGAAATGGGAGTAAGCTCTGTCGCTGCAAACTTGGTACTAACAACAAACAATGATGTGGACAGTGGAGAGCAAGTTGCTCTGGCTGTTTTCATTGCTGTCCATTGATACATTGCATCAATTAACCTTATGGATACAGTGAGATTCATTGTGACAAGACCTCACATGAGATCAAGCCGCCACTAACCAATCAAAATGTCTTTCTCACATTTTGACCAATCAGAGTGAAGCCATTCTGTATTGGCTATTGTTGATAGGCCTACTAGCTTGCCAATCACGCCGGGGGCTTTGCAAGGTTGAGCGTTGACCATATGTTTGATTTTCTTCCCTATAGATTAAAAGATGAAAGAAGGAAGAAGATCCCTGTGGTATTAGGTGATTAATAAACTAGTAAAGAAGGAATTGGCAGAGTCTTTATTTAAAGAAAGAATTTTTACACAGTATCTTTATTTTATTATAGTATTTTTTGTGTGGCCTCTATTGAATGCATCAACCAATTTATATTTTAATAGGGCAACTATCAACTTCATATTTAGGTGAATGGATTCATTGATCTTCTTTTAATACCACATCCTACATTGGACGCAGCGATCATTGCCGCCAATATGCAGCCTGTCGGCTGAGATCTGCAAGTCTGTTGTGGGGAAACACACATGCTGGTAATAGTATTTTGAAAGGCGCACCACTCGAAATTTGTGGCACTTGGAGAAACTGTGCCGTGTAGTTTCCCAACACTTATAAGAAACGTACACACTTGGATTTCAGTGTCAGTTAGATGAAATATCTACCCGAGAACCTCTGTACTTTAAGTATCTTGTTAGTCACGTTCTCGACATCAAGCTGTGTTTCAAGTTTTTCATCTGCCTGAGAGCTACAGCACCCGAGAGCCCCTGTTTGGTGAACTAAACTAATAGGAAGATTTGCATTTGTTTTCATTTGCTAAATGCCACATTGACAATACATTGTTTTATCGGTCATCTATATCTTACAGTGAGGTGCAGATGGCTAATTAGCTTGGAAGGACAGCTCTCAGGTGAGATACAAGATCATTATATATTTAAGATCTTTATCGGTGAAACTTGCAACAAAATGTGTTTTCTCATGCAATGACTATTTTTTTGAAAGAATGATATGTATGTATCAATATGAATTTTGCATTTGCCACATCAGGGTCAGTCTGTGCCTCTGATATATGAGTCTAAAGTCAAGACACTGGGCTTGATTCATTAGCGATCGGATTTTGTGCTTAAGTTGCGATGAGTTATTTACGAACAAACGGGGAGATAAGAAATTCTCAATTCAATAAGGAACGGAAAGTTGAAAAGCACAACCACCTTCAGTCCTTTACGCAACGGAATATAAGATGCATCGGATCTTAAGCTCATCTTAAAATACGCATCGCAACTTCCGTTCCTTATTTACAGATAAGAAAAAGTGTACTATGTAACGACAAATGTGGGAGGTGCAAAAGGTTTGTTTAGCAAATGTTTAAACACACTCGGAAGTGTATTAGGCAGCACAGTTGTAACCTAATTATTCATTGTAACACTTACAAGTTTATAGAACCTTGGACAAATGATTTTGTTTTGTTTTAAATGAACTAAACTAACACACCTTCTTAATGAAAGTTTGTGTAAAGAGTTTGATTACAACTAAGTAGGTTTAATGCAGGCTCATCTCATAATAATTCACTAGAATAAATAAAAATGCATATTAAAATAAACAGTAATTAATGTATTTTTTAAATTTATATCACTTGTGTTAAAAAAATGCTTAGCCTACTCTTCCATAAGCGATACATAGAAAAGAGCATACAGAGAAAGGGCATGAGTCAGGAATTAAACTCATGAATCCATTATTTGAAGGTGGATTTGCTAACCTCTAAGGCAACATTCATTTGGAAACATAAATACATTCTATAGACTAGAGTGAGAAGCACAACAATACAGCATGTGTGCAACCGATGTAAGAGCTAGATAATATTACTCTTAGTTATTATCCAAAAATATATGCCAATTACACAGGTACCTTAGTGGTTAGCACTTCTGTCTCACAAAACTGGCATCATGAGTTTGAATACCAGGCATGGCTGTAGTATCTGTGTGCAGCTTGTGGCATTTATTCATGAAAATAATTTTCCTTATTCAGGAAAATGAAAGAAACACAACAGGAACTTTGGCCAAACTAGCTCATGTTTTGTTTTTGCAAGGGCTAGTATTAGGATAGTATTTAGCTAAGAAGGAAAGTAATGGTTTGTTACCATGTACAACACAAATACTTGTTAGCTTGTTTTTTACTTTGTCGTTCAAACTTGATCTACTACACACTCTACCACAATGACAAATCTGCCCTCATATTTTAGATGTATCTCCCCCTCCTTTCTAAGGGCAAGTTACATTTTTTCTTTCTGACAATGTTTTAACTTTCAAAAAGAAAGATGCCCCACAGGTCACATGCACATTATTATGTGCATACTGACATTTATTACTATGAATGGCCTAAGAGGGGGGTGTTGGTTTTGAGGGGACAGGCTCCTTGGAGTTAAATGCAACATTGTTTTGAAACCTTGTTTTTTCTGCATCTACGGCTTATATGTTATGTTATGTACTCAGCTTTGCAAAAACACAACGCAGACCACAGTTGAGCAGCATGGTGGTTTAGTTGCTAGCACTTCTGCCTGACAGCACTGAGGTCATGAGTTCAATTCCCAACCATGGTCTTATCTGTGTGGAGTTTGCATGTTCTCTTCCATGTTTGCATGGATTTACTCTGACATTCTAAGTTGATGGTCTTATCTGTGTGGAGTTTGCATGTTCTTTTCCATGTTTACATGGATTTACTCTGACATTCTAAGTTGATGTACAATATGTTTTTTCTCAAATTTAAATATGACCAATGCATCATGTTTTTGCGAAGTTGTTAATTTTGAATGGCATTTGGCATATCCCTTCCTTAATGATTCTGGCCCCCAGGGCACATTATGTGTATGCTATTACTACGGATGGGCTACCTCTTGGAGGGGGAGATTGTTGTTTGAGGGCACAGGATCCGTTTTGTGAAATGCAACTAGCAACTGCAAAACTTTTTTTGCTCATCTACTGATTCTATGTCATTTACCCATCTTGTATAGAAAAATACTCCAGACAAAACTGGGTCAGCATGGTGGCTTAGTGTCTGGCATCTCTGCCTCCCAGTGCTGGAGTCACGAGTTTGATTCCTGACCATTGCCTTATCTTTGTGGAGTTAGTATGTTCTCCCTATGTTAGTGTAGATTTCCTCGCAAAATCCAAAGACATACTAGTATTTTCATTTTCTGCTAACAAATTGACCTGAGTCTGTCTTGTTCCAGCTTTTACATTGTAAGCTCTTTTGGGACAGATTGCCTTCTCTGTACACTGAGGCAGAATTAGTGGTGCTATATAAATGTTGCAATGATGATGTAGTAGTAACAAAACAATCTAGCTTAAATGTTATTATTGTTTTATTGAAAGCTCAATTCTTTATTGCCCTTTTACCCACATGTTGTGCAATTGTAATATATTAATAAAGACACACACTCCAATGATTGTGTTTGATTACGCTGCGGAATCAGTGGCGCTATATAAATAAATGGTGGTGATGATGATGATGATTTGATATTATATTATTTAACAAATTTAGAAAAATTAAAACATATGTACATTAATAAAACAAAAAAAATTAACCTTAAAGGTCGTTCAATAATTTGGTTTGTTGTTTTATTTATTTTTTTGGTATTTTGCTATTTTTTTTTAGAATATCTCTGGATGTTTGCAGAGATTTGGGGGTTCTAGGCCTTAATGAGGCATATTCGGGAGCTGTAAAAGAAAATTTAAAAAATAAATAAATCCATGGCCACCGAATTTTGAAAACAGACAGGAGTTAGCAGAGACGTGTACTGTTACATAACTTTAAACTGACAGCAATGTCTAATGGGATGCAAAATACAGTTGGAGCAAGAGGCCTAAGGCTTTAGTGCTGTAGTTTTATATATATATATATATATATATATATATATATATACACACAATTCTGTTGCGACCAGGGGAGGGAGGAGGGGGGGGGTGGAGAGTGTATTTTCCAAAAGTACTTTGTAGACCCATCATGATGTAACCTGTGACATTTATGTCAACTTTAATTGAACATGTGTGATATCAGTGATTTATTACCAGTACAATGGACATCTAAATGTTATAAAATTATGTAAAGGCTTTAATGTAAATACTTACCATCTACCAAGGCCACCACCTCTTGGCTGGCCGCTGCCACCTCCACTACCACCACTGTATCTGCGACCTCCACCACCGTCTTCACTGCCTCCGTGACCACCTCCTCATCTTCCTCCTCATCCTCTGCCTCCTCCACTGCCTTCTCCTCCTCCTCCTCCTGAAACTCCCCAACCTCCTCCACCTCCACCTCCACCGACCTGAGGCTCCCCAACTGCCTCCACCTCTTGCTCCTCCTCCTCCTCTGCCTGGCGTTGTTCACAACATCTACGGTCTGTTTGAATAAAAATAACATATCATTGTATTGTTCAAAGATTAACCTGCTTAACAATTATATAGATGTAGTCCGATAATAATGTGATCAGACATTGTGAAACATTTCTTTCCACCACAGATAAAGATTAACATCTCCAAAAGAGTATATAAACATGACAGAAACAAACTACTTCACATGGCCTGTAACAAATGTTTGCTTTTGGCTAAGGGATGTGGACTATCTTGTTTTAGTCTGTAATTTGGAAATAGTCCTTTTTTGGGGCCCCATTATAATTAAAGCAACCAGATAATTAATGACTGATGAGGGACATATAATACAGGAGGTATTTGTGTTTGGCCTGATAATATGTGAAAATCATCTTAGGCCAACTGTGAGCATTGTTTACAAAAATGGCAATATAACACATCTGCCACTTTAATATTATAATTGTCTGAAAGGTAATGGCAGCACGTTGCCTTAGTGGGTAGCACTTAGTCATGAGTTTGAATCAGAAACATGGCTTATTGGTCTGGAGTTTGGGCCTTAATCATTAATGAAAGAAAATGTACCACCCTAAAATTAAGAAACAGGGGCCTAAGTATGTGGCATTGGAGGGGGACTGACATTTGAAATCTGGACACAGATTTCTATTTGGGGTAGGCCACCTCCTTGGCAAACTTTGAAACTAAAGTTTGAAATTATTCATAAAATTAAAGCAAGTGTTTGTATTACAGAATTTTATGCGATTAATAAACATGTTACTATCTCTTCCCTGAGCTCCACCAAAAGCTGGCGCTGACGCCGGCGTAGGTCACTACAGTGTACTACAGTGCCAAATGTAGCGGCGCACCCTCTGGTACGCACTCAGCTTGGCCTCATTGGTAATGTACTGACCAGAGGGCATGCTATCCATGCCCTCATTCAGCACCCTCAGCTCTCTCCTCGAGAACATTGTTCACCTCATCATTGCCATCTACAATCTACTCTCCAACACTCTGCTCTCTGATTGGTTAGCAGAGCACGTGAGTGCGAACTCACATCACTCGTGAATCATTTCTACACCTATGAGTAAAATGTCTGACTGTAATTCAACCATAGTATTCTTGCAGCGGAGGTGGAGTTGTTAACATTTTGCATTGAGACGTGTACACTGCGCTTCGCATATCGGTGGAGACATGTACACCTGGATTCGCAATTCAGTGGGTATTTAGAAGCAGCTGTGCTCTTCCTTCAGTAATGCTCTTTTTTTCCAATAATTTCAGGCAGTTACATTTGTTTGTGGGACACTTGGAAGACATTATTGCAGTGAGCACACTTTGACATGTATTAAGAGAGATTACATAGCTGTTTTCAATAAGGTAACTCACTGTTTACACATAACGCAATTTTAGTGCAATTTTGCATGAGCCATGTATTCTTGTATAGCTACAGTCTGCTATTGGGTTTTCCACACTAAACCCAGGGGTAATGTAGGAGGCCTCTCATGTAGAGTTTTACACATGTCCATTCTTGTGGTGTAAATAGACTGTTTTCTGTACTTCGCATGTATACTAAAATGTGTCTAGATTTGTGCATATCACAGACTTACACCTGAAGAGGAGATTGGCTGCTCGCTGATAGCCCTTCATTTATTAGCTTTGCAGCTATATTATGTCAAGATGGGGGCATGTATTACTGATATGTCATTTCCATTCGGACTACTGCAGGATAACAGATTCCCATTGAATTTATAGAGCAGTAACAGTGGACGTGGAGTTGTTTGTATTTTAGTAGATTTTCTGTGGAAAATGTGACTATACTAGCTTGTGTATATGACCCTTCCTTATATTATATTGCGTACAAATAGAGTGATGTGACCTTCACATTTACTACTAACATTGACAAACCCCATTCCTACACTATTGTGGAGCTTAAGTATACACATTGCTACACCTGACATAGAAATTCTGCTGTGTTTTAAGTTAGACATATCTTGTGATACATGCGACTCAACATACACATATATGGGTTTTTTTTGGTAACATAAGTTTTACAAGTACTTTCAGGTTGCAAAATCCAACTATAAATGAGTTCCTTTATCTCTTTGTTTTTTAACAGAGTAGTTGATAATGCGATTTAACTAGAGGCATTTACATGTTGCGTTACTTATTGATTCTTTTGAGAGGTAGCGGCGGCTACTTAATAACATGTTTAGAATTAGCTTGTATAGATGAAGTATTTTCTGTGAGGCTATTGGTACTGTTTTTAAATTGTGTGTTTCTTCATAAATATTCATGCTGGTCTGATCTCAATTCAATATGGATTTTCTGGTGGCTATTCTAAATTAGAACACCGTCCTATAAAGATAAAATACAGTGCGGCCTGCGATATGGGTGTTTGAGATTTGGTTGAATGACTATCATACAAAAGCAATTATAGCAAAAGACAACTGTAATGTTTTGGAGATGATGGTAGATCATGTGAATACAGAGTTTGTTTTTGTTATTTATATACAAATGGATACTTTTCGACTTATTTCAAATGGAAATCATTTACTTGTTACATGATGATATTTTTGTATAAACCTGATTTGATAATTTCTTTTGTCAGGCTGTTAATCTGAGTTATTGAACTCATTGTGCAGTACATATGATGAGGATATTTGTTTCTGCTAATGATTTGAGCTGATTATTTTTGTTTTATTTGACTGGTAACTATGGATTGTTTTTTTTTTGGTCCTGCAAAAGGGTAATAAAGGGAGTTCTGTTATTGCTCTCTGTTAGCACTGAGGATCCAATGGTGAGGTAAATATGCTAATGACCATTTAATAACTAGTCTCATCAATTACTACTTACAAAAGGTAGTTGCCAGTTTGAATCCAGCTCTATTTCAATTTCCGCTCAATTTACTCTAATACACACAGTATAATACAGGGAATAATGATAATCATGTCAGGAGCAATTTTCTGCAAAGCTTCATTTAAGATAATATGTATTCTTAATTAACAATAGGCATTTTCAATAACAGTCTTTACACATATAATAACACAGTGTAGAAAGCATAATATATACAATCAAATACAATTTATTGCGTACTTTAACTGTTTTATCTATGTAAATGTGTGCCTTCTCTTTATGTCTATAAATGTGTGTATGTATATCAGGTTTCATTGTGTGTCTGAATGTGTGTATGTGTGTCCCAGATTTAGTTACAAATGCCATGTTATCTAGATTATTTCAGGATATCTATATATGATAGCAGTTATATACAGGCATTACAGATACACATACAATATCAAATCATATCACTGCTCACATATATATTTAGTATAACAGAGATTATTTCTCTAGTAGTAACTATGGTAACAGCATGATAACTTTTAGTGATTTTTGGGGGGTGGGATATGAAAGGAGAAATTGTTGGTTATGTTTTAATTATTGACATAGGGTCTTAAGGGATGCAAAACATTTTTTATTACATTAATAAATCCCAGCAGTGCTATATAGTCTATCTATCTATCTATTCGTGTCCCAACGGTGGCCAGGTGTGCCCTATAGAAAGCAGTCACTGTTGGCCAGGTGTGTCCTGCCTCTGACAGTCTAGTATACAATGCAGGTCCCATTTGTTGATGACTTATAATATGACTTAGCTATATCCACTTTCTGGCATTGGTCACAACTGAGCAATGAAACAGACAGGTTTAAATAGTTTACACTCCTCCCACAGCCCTAACTGGATGGACAGCTGACACTTCCACCTTGCCTTTAAGAGGGAGTTTGCTGCAGTTGCTCTGTTTGATTGCAGACACACCCTATCAGGCTGCAGCTTTCTGTGGAAAATATGTTTTTTAAACCACTTCAAAACATGTAAGTTAAACCAGAGTCTTTACTATTATTTTGTCACACATGTCCTCCACCTGTATCTCCTTAACGTAGGTGAACTACTGTACAAGTGTGTAACTCTGTTTGCAGCTGTTCTCCGCAGATTGCCAGTTAAAAACCTGTCTCCTCTTTTAGAAGCCTATGGTAAACACCTCCCTTCGTCACAATATATTCATACTAGAAACAGGTAGGGGGGAAATAAAAACCTATTTCTCTATCAAAGGTATCATCATCATCACCATTTTTTTATATAGCGCCACTGATTCCGCAGCGCTGTACAGAGAACTCATTCACATCAGTCCCTGCCCCATTGGAGCTTACAGTCTAAACTCCCTAATATACACAGACAGACAGACAGAGAGAGAGAGAGACTAGGGTCAATTTTGATAGCAGCCATTTAACCTACCAGTATGTTTTTGGAGTGTGGGAGGAAACCGGAGCACCCGGAGGAAACCCACGCAAACATGGGGAGAACATACAAACTCCACACAGATAAGGTCAGGGTCGGGAATTGAACTCATGACCTCAGCGCTGTGAGGCAGAAGTGCTAACCACTTAGCCACTGTGCTGCCCATATGTATACAAAATGCAAATGTGTAAATTTTTCCACACAACATTTACATTGGAGTTGGTCCCAGAGACACCTGTCATATAGCACAGCACAGGGGTCACCAGTGGCCTGTAAACTACTATACCTGACTGACGTGACTAAAGGCCCTAAAGCCTGCAGTGTAATTTTCCTTGAGCTTCAGCTAGCTATTAAAATGCATTACTTTATTTTTGGGTTTTTTATCACAGAAGGATATACACCACTTTATTCTTTTCTACAAAAGCGTCTATTAGTGTTAAACAATCATCTTCATTTTCTTTTGGGACCATAGACACTGTCATAATTGAGATGACTGGATAGGCTGAACAGTAGTGGTGGCAGTACAGAGTAGCACATTATGAGGTTAGAAGATATTTGTATAAATCGTTTATTCACAAGATGCACAATCCATGGGACCAAACCTCATTTGGGGAGGAAGACAGTATTTTGGGGTTGAGCAATTGTAAAAAAACTGAATATACGTTCTTATAGTGAATTCCATTTCCACCTCTTTGATTGCAGCAAATGTTCCCTCTACCTTTCACTCTCTCCCGAACAACTGTCAGTCAGTGTTGATACTAGATAGATAGAAATGGTCAATTAAAAATAGAAACGGTCAATTGAAAATATTTTATTGGTGGTTAAATTCACTTTAGTTTGTCTCTAAATATCAGAAAGAGAAAAATTAATATAATTAATTCTTGTAGCAGAAATAAATTAACAGAAGTTGGAAAAATATGGAGAGACTCCATTTGCAGCCATCTGGTCTCATTTTTTTTTTTTTACAATTTAATTTTTTTACGTTATATTACTGTCCTGTTATGTGGAGTTAATTGGATTCAACAGATTGTCATCATTTCACATGAACAATTTGGTTGTTATAACTATCTTCTGTCTTTATACAGGAATTGACTATGATGTCTTCAGGAATGAACGTATATATACACAAGCTGCTTTTTTTCTAAATGACTGTTTATTCACCGAGCTCCAAGAGATATTGATTAAATATTTCTGTCCCCTTAAATGACACGGCACAGCCTTAACATTCCATTAACAAATAAGCAAAACAGTCCGAGGGAGCTAAACATTGACAGGTATCAAAATGCATGGACAAGTGTGTGTTTATATAAATGCAATATTTACAACATGCTGGTTGTTTGTGACTTTTTTTGTGCACCACTAGCAGCAATCAATATGAACACAGAAAAATGAACACCTGACAATGAAAAACACCTAACAATGAACACATACGAACAAGTGCACATTGTCGAACTTAATTCTGACATCTAATCATGGTAAAAGTCAGCAAACTTGAACACTTTAATGTGCTTGGCTATTAAAATAACTTTAATGGGATTATTATATTAAATGGGAGTAAGCTGACAGTTGACTAACATATAGTTATGTAATAAAGTAATTTAAAATGAGTGACATTATTTATAATAAATTACCTATAGGTTAAATGCCTGTTTTCTTTGGTGTTTCCTCATAATGTTGTCAAACTATATTCTATAAAAATGCAATTGGAATGTAATTAGATTAATGTTGAAAAGTTAAAGTTATGTAAAAATTTGTTTTGAAGTTAAATAAATATTTATAATGGTACACTTTCATTTTGTAATGGCATTTTTGAATTTCATTTGTTTTTTTCTGCAGATTTCTTTCACGGAAATTCTAAAAGAAGTGGAGTTATTTTTGAGACCACAACCACAATTGGTAATTTACATATGGCTTATTGGTGCTAAACAGGAATTTAGAAGTACAGTTGGTTTTTAATAGCATATGGAGTTAACGCCTTTTAAGGACTTTAAAGAACTGTGCGTATTCAATTAATTAATGAAAAGTGACTAGAAAAACCCCACACTCTGAGAAACGTGTGATTTTTTTCTATTCACTTTTCATTAATTCTATTTACAGCTGCTGCACCATTTCTATATGCTTCATGTTTTGTGAAGTGTATTATTATAACTAGAGAAGATGGGGCTGATGCAGAGATAGTACAATAGCCAATGCTTTTGTACTGCTGCTTTCCTGGATTTGTGCCTGACAGTAATGTTATTGACAATCTAATTCAAAAGTATCAGATTCCAATTGTTCAGCTTGAAAACTGCCTTTACGTCAAAGCCATGGTTCCAACTTCCTATTACCAGTTGGAGGTCCATGATTTTTTTTATTGATATCTTTAATGCTTTTAAATGGAAGTGGAAGACCACTTCCAGGATCTGTGATGGTATTTTTGAATACCTTGCAATCCAGCTTCTGTAGTTCCCCAGAATCTTACAAAAGCCTTTAAAACTGACCACAGCTCATAGTTCTGAAAGCCACAAAACTTTTTGGGGGATTTGCAAATGCTCAATAACTCATGTAATTTATCAAAACTTAAAATAAGTGGTACCTACTTTTCAGTAGCTCCCTCTACTTCTCTACTTCAGCATCCAGATACCTGTTTTTCAATCTGCCTTAAAGTTGATACCTCTTCCACTAGGATAGAAACAGTCATGTCATATCCCAACAGAATAATAATAATGTTATCAAGCATCACCAATGTGGTTTCATCTCTAAAAGTTCTCATCTGCCAACTGACCTACTGTATTGGAGACCAATATATTTTCCCAGTGAAACTGTAGAAAAGTGGAGGCACCAGTTTCATTGTTCATAAACATCATCATTTCATGCAAATTACATCAAAGGTTGAATCCTCAGGAAGTCATGGAGAGCGCGGTGGCTTAATGGTTAGCACTTCTGTCTCACCTCACTGGGGTAATAAGTTTGAATCCCTACCATGGCCTGTGTGGAGTTTGTATGTTCGCCCCGTGTTTGTGTGGGTTTCCTCCAGGTGCTCTGATTTCCTTCCACACTCTAAAAACATACTAGTAGGTTAATTGGCTGCTATCAAATTGAATCTAGTCTCTGTGTATGTGTATGTTAGTGAATTTAGACTGTAAGCCTCCTTGGGGTAGGAACTAATGTGAGTGAGCTCTCTGTACAGCGCTGCGGAATTAGTGCCGCTATATATATATAACCAACCAGCTGATGATAATGATGAAGTCAGATGGGTACTTTCCTTGTCTTCATTTTATTGTCACTTATCATACATGATCAAAATCCATCAAAGTAGATGCTTTCTCTAGAATAAGATGATCATTATTATAACAGATCCTTTTAATAATTGTTACTACTATCAATACATTGAATATTCCTTCTTGGAATACTTTTGTTTCTGCAGATCTTTGACCAATGCTTCTTGCTTGTGCTTATAACTTTGGCTATCCTGGCATAAAGAAACCCCATGAGCTGATCACATACAGTTCTTGGTGGCCGGATTTGAAAAAGTATTTGACAGCCTTAATCTCATCTTTTCTTGTATATTTTTAAGGACTTTATTAACGATCTTAGGGGCATATTGAATTAAGTGTGAAGTGCCTGTGGAACAGACCTGAAGGCACTTTGGATTACCGAAACATTGCAGATTTCCGTTTGCCCCCCATAGGGTTTCTAAGGAATATCCGTGTTGTTGCGGTACCGTATTGCCTGATGTAATATGCAGCCATATGTAGCTGCAATGTCCGTGGCTAATTGAATATACCTCCTAGACTGTCTTCAAAAACCAGCATTGCTAACGGTAATTATGCACACTATTATCGTAGTAACAGTAATAGTGCGCAGGCTGTGTTACTTTCAGCAGTAACATAGCCAATTGAATTCCCCCCTATTTCATAAAATTCTGTGTCAGCTTAGGCCAATTTTCTATCACGTTCCGTCACTTTGCATCCCATATCTCTGAGGTTTACCTTCTATCTCTTACATAATTCTTTATGGATTTACATGTGTGTCTACACAGTTTTGCTATTCAAATTGTATGTGATCGGATATGGGAAGGTGCAATTTGTAACCAAGTTTTGAGGAGCATTTAGCAATTAATTACAGTAGATATTATTACATTTTTCTACTGCTTACCGTCCTCAGTTTAATGGTAAAAAAGTTGCTCGTGCAATTTGTGTTTAGTTCAGAGAAAACATGGGCGAGAAAATTAAGCCGTGTAAAAAAAAAGGCTGAAGAACATCACACAGTTGTCTCAGCGCCTCAGTGTACAGAGATACAAAACTGGAGTCTGCAAACTGAGTGAAGTGAATTTTCGCACTAAAGGGATTTCAGGTTTAGCGTTCACTACTGTGCTATAATGAGGTATAGTCCTGTTCAATCAGTTGGAGAGCTGCATAAGGATGTTTCAGAGAAAGCGACATTGAAAGAATAGTTCTCAGTACAATAGTGTAATGTTTATTTAATGTCACCAGGGAATAGTTTGATTAAGTGAAGAAAGTTCTGTCTAATAGAATTTTATGATGTTTGGAGCAAAAACAAATACTCGACAAATAAATGAATGTTTAAAGCAGCAGTATGTTTAAGAGACAAAGGTGCGTCCGGTGGACATGTGACCGCTCGCTGCAAGCAGAGTTTTATTATAGCAACGGCAGACAAAGCCATGAAAAAACGCATAGCGGTTAACTGAAGTGGGGAAACACATCAATTAGACCACAGAGATTAATCCTGCAAAGGATGGACAAATATTTTGCGTCCTCCATGTCAGCAAAGCAACAACGCTCCAGATCGGAGAAAATGCGCGGAGATCGCAACATGGCCGACTCACCTAAAGCACCAACAACGCAGGCCGAGGGGAGGTTGGAACAGCCTTTAACAATTAACCAGTGTGTAAGGCTGTCACAGGCAGCTGCTCCTGTTTCATATGCTGATGTTGTGAAAGCAATACAAGAGACAATAGGGCCCTTTATGAAAGCGTAGGCAGGCAAGATGCAAGAAGCCATTAAAGATATAAAAAAAACAATTACTTCAAGTGTCACAGAGAATGTCCACAACAGAATTCCAGATTGGAGAACTATTTCAGAATGTGGCATCTCTCAAAAAAAGTACAGCCTCAATGTACAAAACACAGAAACAAATACAAAATAAACTAGATGACCTTGAGAATCGGTCTAGAAGAAATAATTTAAGAATTGTAGGATTGCCTGAAACTCTAAAGAGCCCAGCTGGAGACAGACTGGGTCCCATGAGAGACAACAATGATTCCAGACCGCGAGCAGTTATATTTAAATGCCTGCACTATGTGAACAAAATGGCTATTTGGTCAACTTCAAAGAAGCATGACAATTTAATTTGGTAAGGACAAAAGCTACGTATTTTTCAAGATTATTCTACAGAGGTGACCAGAGCCAAATAAGGTTTCTCACAAATCTGCACCAAATTGGTGAAAGAAAGGGAAAAAATTTGCTTTATTAAATCCAGCATACCTGGATGCCTGGTCGTGATCACCAGGTGTTCACCACAGCTGCTGATGCCTCTGCTTATTTGAATGAAGAACACATGGCAATGATTGATCAACCGGAAATCAATGATACAATGACTGATCCTGATTGAGAACTCTGTCCGGATAACTTCACCATTATTTCTCCCAGTATGGTCAACTTATATTGTTGTGATTACCCATACTATCTTAATCTGCTGCGGATGTGATCCCCCCTTTCATGTTTTCTTGTTGCAGCATACGGTTTAAACTTTTTAACACTGATGCGAGCCCATCACGCAACTAAAGACACGTGATCTCTTCTCTGTTCATATTAGATGGTAGTCCATGGATGGTCAAAAATCCAAAGTTGATTTCCCCTTTTCCCAAGAACTTTGTAGTTGATATGGAGGAAGAAACTTTTCATTTTATGCATACAACTCCCCACTTGCTACTAAGATATTATAACATCTTCTTCTGCTGTGGCCCTTAAAGAGTATTATCTGTTTTCAACTGGAAGTCGATACTGGTTCTTTCTTGCACTGGGGGCTTGTCCCCATTCTGTTTTCTTTTACTCTATTCTTTTTCATTTTGGTATGTATTATTTTTGTGTTTTGGGATTTACTTATCTATTTTATAGATGTCAAAACTAGAATGTTACTTTTGGTGTCAAGGTGAAGACGCTGGTGCCGTCCGTGTTCCTTAGGAATAAGACTTTACTTTTGTCGGAAAGGGGTGAGGGGAATTCACAAACTTGTAGTAGGACATTTATATTATATAAACAGGGGATGCCTGTATCCTGGTTGGATCCTGTTACCTTCCAGAATACACAACCCTTGGGTGTGGGAAATTTACAGACACATCATGGCCGCAATATATCATAACTCAAGCAGATGTTTATTTGGTCTCAAACATATATATTCTACTGATTGACACATGTCCCATGTTTAGATTTGTTCATGGAATGTAGGAGGGATTCATTCGCCAATTAAAAGAACAAAAATCTTAGCTTATTTAACCAAAATGAAGGCAGATATTACCTTCCTGCAAGAAGTTAATTTGGTGGTTCAGAAGTAGTAAAATTGCAAACACACAAACAAAAAGTTATGGCCTCTGCGACATACAATTCTAAAGCAAGAGGTGTAGTCATCTTAATTAGGGAAACATTTCCATTCATCATTTACGATACCATCATAGATGTGGAGTGTAGATACATTGTTGTGGATGTAACTATAGCCCAGACTAGATTCAGATTATGCAATTTATATGCCCCAAATAAATACACTAAGACTTTTTACCAGACACTACTAGTCAAACTTTACCCCTTCGCAGACACTAACTTAATAATTGGGGGAGGCTTAACCTAGTGGAGTCTCTACATATGGACAGGATGAAAAAGTCAGTATCAACCAGACATTTACCAAAACTGGGTATAAACTACATCTCCAACAAATTACACTTACTAGATATTTAGAGAGTACGCCACCCGGTGGAAAAAAAATTATAATTGCCTTTTTGCAGTATATGGTTCTCTATCCTGGATACACTATTTTTTGATAGCTGATAACTTATCTCAAATTACAGAAACAGATATTGAACCGATCTGTCTTTCAGACCATGCTCTTATTTGGTTTAAGATTAACATCCCTAGCCAATGAGGCCCCAGCAAAATATGGAGATTCCCGTCATATTTAGCCAACTATACGATTTAGGAATATGCTTGATGCAGCTTGGATGACCTACACATTAAACAACCAAGACCATATTCAAGACCCACTATTACTATGGCAGGCATCCAAAGCGGTGATACGAGAAAATATCCTCTGATATGTCGGTCAACAAAATAAGAACCATGCTACTCTACTTAATAAGACACAGGTTGACCTAACTAAGGCCTATCAACAATATACATAATATCCAACTCTACAATCTAAGTTGATATACCACAAATGTAAGACACTATTTGATAACACAGTTACCTAATTAGGTAATCGCTATATTTCACATAAGAGGTATCAATATCACCAAGTTGGCAATAAATCGGGTAAACTTCTTCTTATTGACACCTTTGGATCCTTTGCGGGTTATAAGGTGAATTACCCTAAGTCAGAAATTATGCCACTAACAGGTGGGTCCAAGATTGGATAGATATCACTTGTGCTATCATGATTCACATTGAATCATACCTTGATAAAATACTTGGGAATCTCTATCCCAACATTACTTGGATCTTTATACTAGGAAATCTTACTCCTGTCTTGGGAAAGATTACTAAATTAATGAAAAATTGTCAATTCCTTAACTTGTCACTATTCGGACGTGTAACTACGGTCAAGAGTGTAATTTTTCCAAAACTGGCCTGATTATCCAAATGCTGCCCTTTAGTCTTAATAAATTAGATACAAAATGTTGTATGTCAGCAATTTTTAAATTCATATGGCGGAACAACAAACCTAGAATAGCTAGAGCCCGTCTACAAATTGCTAAAAGCAAGGGGGAGTGGGAGTCCCTAATATACACGCATTCACACAAGCAGTTATGTTCCGCTATATATTAGGTTGGTTACATGACAAAGAAACCTATACAAAGAGATTATTGGAAAGAAATTCAAATAATAAATATATCCCAATATGGGGTAATCCAAGTTTTTCTCCCAGATTAGAGAATGCAACCCAATTTGCTGTGGAGAGAGAAGGGTATTCAGGCCATTAAGGAAATTTTTGACCCGGGAGGTCGAATGAAGTCATTCCAGCAATTAAAAGAAAAATATGATCTACCAAATAATCATTTTTTCATGTTTCTGCAGACTTGACATTATATACACTCTTTATCTAATCCTGTAGATTTGAATGTGGATGGTAATTTCGTGGATAATCTGGCCTCCTTGATATATTTCTTAATAGGTAATAAGTATAAAACAAACTATTTGTACTTGGATCTGATACAGAATACACAAGTTAGCTCTTGGAAAGGAATCTGTAAAAGTTTGAATTTGAATATTCCTAGTATCGATCAACCTGATATACTGCTTAAATACCATGACTCTATTATGAAAGCACTGACTTCCGCAATGTTGCAAGAAGGCCATTTATGAATGATTAGCAGAGCATATATTGTTCAGAACCAAAGGAAGTATGTGGTTCCAAATGAAACTGGTCATTGTGTAAAATGTCAGAGGATGAATGCCTCATCTAAATGTAAATGATAAATGTAAACCAGATATACCAGGTAAAGACATTATCCCCATAATTATACTTATGCTGATTATATCAAAGAAAGTTACATTAAAAAACTGAACAATACATACTCCTTTTTTAGGTACTGTGAAAACTTTATTATTAGAACATTTATACTTTGATAGACGGGCAACAATACCCAATGTCGAGAAGTGAGTGGAAAAGTTCTACAGAAAGTGGGGTAAATATATTGATACTTTGGCTGAAGATTAGCAGAAACATATTACGCAACTATTTGAGTCTACTAAATGGCACTTGTACAGGCAACTCAGCACCGGCTCATAATATGTGATGTGGTAATTAGGGTCTCAAATCGCATATATTGATGTTTGATGTGTAGCGACAAGAGAATTCCCGGTCATTTGGTTTAACACCCACAGTAGAAGAAATGCTAAGATGGCACCGGCGTGGGTTGCTCTCAATAAGATACTAATCATTTCATGCCTTGAGTGACGCTACATGTTTTCGCTAATTGTTGATATCAACTATTTTGACATTGATACTATGAATGGCTTTTCTTTCATTTTTTTATTTGCTTTTTCTTTTCCTTCTTTTTAATTTAGTTTTTTCTATTAGTACATTTTCTAAATGAAAAATGTTATTGAGCAATGACAATACTGTATGGGTTTTTTACATGAACATGGGTTCTACCATTGTTGTACTATAGAAAAAACTTATTTGTGTTGATATTATATATTATCTTATTTCTACTGTCTGTAATTTTACAAACCTGGCTTTTGCTGACCCATGCCTTGAAATTTGTATATTACTTGCTCATTGTTTGATACAATAAAAGTCTGTTATAAAAAAAAAAGAGAGACAAAGGAGAGGTATCAAAGTGTTGAAACATTGCAAAATTAAATGTCCACCTTACATATGCCAAACAAACAAAAGGAAAAACTGTGAGAAAAAAAGATCATAAAAGAGTGTCTTGATGAAAGGAACATGAAATGAAGGTTTATAAATAGTGTTTTTCAGATCAACAAGAGAGAAAGAGAGCTGGCATTGCCTGTAAAGAGACAGGCATATAACTGGCAGAAGAATGTGATGTATTGATAGAGAATGTACTGAAAAAACAGCGCAAAACAGTCTGATTGTAGCAGAGAGAGCAATAAATTGTTGTTTTGAACCAAACTTAGTAGTTCAACAAGAAAGAGATTAAGAGAATGCATAATTGACTATCAGAGCAAGAAGAGAGATGTTGAGCACACTTTAAAAGTTTACAGATAATTCCAGAGAACAACCTGAGTTGCTTCAAACGCAACTGGAAAAATGTGAACAGAAAGTGAAAATAGTTGAAGTTTTGCAGGATTAAAGATTAAGCGGGAAAAAGTTAAGTTTAGTCAGTTTATGTGGAGTTTGAATGGGATGAGAAAGTTTTGCAGTTTAGCAGTGTAAAGTTTTGAATAGACTGATGGTATTAAACACCAATGGGCTGAATCCACAACACTGCTCCCACCTAAAATGCTTTAATATATGATTTGCATAATTAACCTTAAATAACGACATGGATATGTGCGTAAATTTGGCAAACTAAGGTTTATTGATTTTGACAAAAGATGGTGGCAACGAAAGCAGATGCAGGCAAGCTACCAATCAATACTAGAACTTTATCAAGTTACCTTATATGAATAGCCAGCCGGCCCATAAATCCCCACGCAACTTTACACCATCAGAAAGACTCCTGTGACCAACATAAACACCTGCTCCCTGTATTAACCGCTGCCTGCACCACATTCCCGCCAGCGCAGCCGTCTCTAGCAGACAGGCTGCCCACCACCAATGGACCATAGAAGCTCCGTCAAAAATGTATAAATTTGCCCAATAAATAAATCAAGGCCAGTGTCCGTGAAGTGAACACTGTCCGGCCTATAAAGGTGAGTGTGACAGAACTTCATTGCCGGATAAGGAATGGACCAACCCCCTTATCCTCTTAAGTATTTTGAAACTGCACAATTAACCTGCCTCCTCATGTTGTCCATTATCAAACCACTATGTGGACCCCTCCAAACTAAACTAGGAATTATATTTGACCACCCTATTCTCATCCTGGGCCAACAATCGACAAAAAACTTATCGATAATTTGCCAAATTAGGTCAATCATCTTCTCCTTACTCAGGTCAATACCCCATAGGTGTATGATCAATATGTCAGGGGCATGGCTTGCAATTATTTTATCATAATCCTTTTAAAGTTAGATCAACACATTCCCCTCCTACCAATCCATTGTACTGTCACCGGGATGGGGCACATAGAGGTATCTTGCGCTGATGGGTGCTTAGCAGCTCCGTAAACAAAAGAATGACCAACGACCCAAACTCGTAGAGGCAGCTTGTCCACATCTGTAATCAAAACAATATCCCCCAAATCATTATACATCTAAGGAGGGACATGAGAGTCACCAATTTACAATTTAATACTCTGAAACATACTGACAACGAAACACACAAATAACATTAATGTATCTAGCTTGCAAGCCACACACCTTGGCCAAATTGTAGCACAACAAATTATTTTGGGAAACACATGTGCCGGAGACAAGGAGAAACAACCCATAAGAGGGTAAAACCATTACAAAACCTCAAAGATGCTCCTTCTTTAGAGGAAAAATAAGGAAATCTCTTTATGCCCCCACTTCCAAATGTGACCAGCGGACAAATCCTGGGTTTGCTATAATGGGATGGATGATTAGAATTTGGTGTGTCTAATATATTTTTTGTAAACAGCAGACTCCCAACTGCCCAGTCACTTGATGCATTCCATGGACTACCCTTCTATTGCCACAGAGGTTGCACCAATTCTGAAGAATGTATTCCGTAAATAGCTGGGTTTAAACCCATGTCTACAATACCTTTCTTAAATATAAAATTAAATTGATATTTAGTAAGAATCAAACCATCCAAATGAAACAATCACATATGCAAATTGTTACGATTCCTAGTAAACTCAGCAAGCAGCCACGGAAGTATAATACAAATGTCTTTATTCCAGCAAAATATATAAGCAAGGGTTCAGTTCAATGAACATGCAGGTTTTCATAAACAGGTATAACTCCCAACATAAACATGAACAGGTGTGGCAGGAAGGTACACAGAAATAACAGGTTCCACAGAATGCCAATGTAGTTTGAATGCAGGGATAAGAATGGTGAGTTACCCAGTTCCAGGATGCAAAAGTCTGTTCAGGAAGCAAACAGAGTCCAGGCAAAGTAACTGACACAAGCAAATAATCAAGGTCCAGAAGTCAGGCCAAAAGGTCAGGGCAACAGGCAAAACAGCGTGGTCCAAGGTACAGGCAAATGATTCGGGGTCTCAGGCAAGCAGGCAAGGTCCAAGGTACAGGCAAATGATTCGGGGTCTCAGGCAAGCAGGCAAGGTCCAAGGTACAGGCAGGGGTCATACACAGAAGTTCAGTCCAGCAGGTATATATCAAATAACACAGGAGCAGGTTAGCAGCAGCCAGGAACAAACGGGATGAACTGCCCAGAGCACAGCTAGAGGCAGGTACTTAAAGCAGTGCAACAGGTGCAGTTCTAATTAGCATCAGACAAGGAGGTTAACTCCTTCAGGCATGTTGCAGAGTTCAGGAGCAGGACAGCAGCAGCACCTCTGATGGATTATAGGTACTGCTGCCAAATACAAAACAAAGGCAGTCATAACACAAATTAAAAGGTTTGACCTTCAAAAATTCTGTGGTCAGAGCCATTGGACATACCGTGTGACTGCATCACTGATAAATAACTTCTGGTATAAATTTATTTAAAGGAAATAGCGCAGGGTGCTTACTAATATAATTGCACATGTACTTATTTTTGATATTGTGTATATTTTGGTAAGGGAAATCTTTAATTTCTGAGACATGGGGAAGAAATTTGTTTCTTGTTTAAACTTGCAAGAGGAGATGCATTATTTCTTAAGGTATATATCTGATACAATAAGCCTTTGTGGATGGAAGTCTTTTGTGTGTTGTGATGTGGGGAAGTGGCTTGTTTGGGGGTTGTACCTTTCTTTGGGAATGTGTATTCTGGACTGTCTGAAGAAAGGCCCCATGCTAATTAGATCTTTTGATGTGTGAAGGTCCAACATTGTAAGCAGGAACTGTTAACTAAGACTGGCTCCTAGATTCTCTGCATCTGAAAACCAGATGTAGGACATCACAGCATCTCTAGAATTTCATAGATAAGTGTCCCATAGATTGTAAGCTTGCGAGCAGGGTTCTCTTACCTTTCTGTCTGTATGTATTACCCAGTATTGTTTTAGTAATGTTTGTTCCCAATTGCAAAGCGCTACGGAATTTGCTGGCACTATATAAATAAATGATGATGATGATGATGATGATCCATGTTTGTGTAAACACATTGCATCCTGATTCAAAAAATTGCCTGTGTCCAAATCAATATAGAAAGCACTGTCTTGTACACTGAAATGTTCTTCTTGTTTCATCTGATCTGATTACTAGTACCTTCAACCAGTGTGAGAGCAAATAAACATCACTTGCTTCAAAGACTTGCTTGAAAACATCTTCAATATTGCTGTATTCCTGTGACCTGCAGATTAGACTCTAAATCTACTTCATTCTCTGGCTATTTCTGAGGTTGGACCCAGCTTTTCCGGTACCACGGCTCTGCCTGCTACCCTGCAGCTCTGGTCAGTGTGATAGACCAATGGGGATCCATCCACAGCACCCCAGATGTCAGGAGTACCAACCCAGTTACCCAGAAGAAACCCGTTACTGGATGCCGGTAAGGAGTCCAGTGGTGGCAGCATTTGTAAGTCCCTCCTACTGTGGCAAGAGAGTGCATTTGGGATAACGAAAGGGAACGGTGGCAAAGTAAGCCCAGCCAGTTCCCAGCAGCAATAGACAGGGTAGCATAGGCGGTCCATCCTGTCACATCGTAGGATCAGGTTGAGCTGGCATAGTAATCCACCACCCCTTACCCAACTGATCAGTTTTGGATTTATGCAGCCTACACAGCAAAGATGCATCCAGCAGACAAATGTTTTTGGCCAACAAATTGAAATTCATTGATGACTCATCTGGTGCAACCAGTTCGTCTGAAAGCGCCAAAGTAAGCCATGGAAAAAGCCATACTAAACAGCAAACCTTTGTAATCAGACACCGTAACTGCCTTGGCTTTCACAATCAACTTGTGCAGCATGTTAACATCCATGGGACGTCTAGAATTTTCAGCTTCAGCAGGGGCACGCTTTGCACTCGTTTCTCTATCCTGCCACATACTCCCTTCCTTTTGCCAAATTTTTAACAGTCAGTGTGTGCTATTCTCAGTTTTCACAAACATTTTTACCTCTAACCTTACTCAATACCTCTGGGAAAAAGGTTTCACACATTCAACGTCATTTTGACCCACTTCACAATACGCCATTGCATATTTACCTTCACAGTACGCCATTGCATACACACCTTACACTTCTCTACTCACAATATACCTCACAGACCCTATCGGGCCTTCTTTGACCTGTACGTTGTTCACATCAGCCATCCCACACGTTTGTTTAGTGTCCATGTGGAAACGTAATCCTTAACCCTTCGCAGCACAAAACTCCCGTTAGAGATTTGTGGTAGCCATGGACGAATTCCATAAGCTGTGTCCACTCATTTCTTCTCAACTGGTTACAACTTAACAATTCATGCAATGATAAGCGTACACAGCGAGATCCCCTAACACAGTCACTTAACTGGGACAATGGAAATATCAATCTGGCAATACCCGACTTTCCAGAAAAAGTGCTTGTTGAGTGCTTTACTGGGAGAACTGAATATTGAAGAATACCCAGCCTTTCCAGCGAATTTCCTCCCACCATCCACAATCACTCAATCATATTACATATGCAACACGTGTGGTCCGATCGCACAGCCTACAGATACTAAGCTATCTGTATTCCATGAAATTACAATTGGTCACTAAATTACCCTGCTTTCATAAACACAGTATACCTTCTTTGCATACCCTTCCTCAGTTATCTTTTATACCCTGTTTCCTCAACAGCAACCAGCATCTTCAACTTTACTTTGTCTTTACAATCACACAATTCACATACACACATACCTTTGTTTTCTGTACAGGAAAATATTTTCCAAATGCTGGTAATAACTTCTCAGAGGTTTTAACAATTCAATTCACTATAAAATACAACAGGACTATCTATTAAAACAACCATTTAAACATGTGGCAATACAGGGCAACTTATGCGTATACTAAGCAAACAAACCATGTTTAAATCGCAAAATTACATGAAAAAGAAACAGCATTTATTTCTTGTCTCTAGGTTTTAACCAGCACCCCTTGGATTACACAAAGCGGATATTCGGTTTGGCAACACTGGATGATATAAAGGCATAGAACTATTTGCGTTCTTACCTGTATATGATGCGTCTCCCACCCTTATTGGTAAACTGAAATCTGTAGGTTTTGCGAATCCTCAAGTAGTGCGATTTCTGCTCAAGAGCCCCCAAATTGTAATGTTCATTTTGTCACTACCAATAAACATTGTCCAATGCTATTATTGTGGTTTCAACGCACAAAGAGATTTTATAGCAAAAGATAGCAGGATTTACGGCAAGCTATGATGATGCATAAAAGGTTTAACAATAAATAGGACAATATAAACCAAATACTTTACATTATGCAAGCGCGTCCTGGGCCCAGGTCCATATTCAGCCTTGTAGTCGCAAATCAGGAAGAGAGATCTAACACTGGCCAGAACTTGCTTATATGCAATTTCAGTTAACAAAAAAACAGTGATGATGTAACAATGTACTCAAAGATAAACTAAGGTCTTTCTTCATTGGTTCAGGGGTCAGGTCAGTCCAATACAATGCAAATCATAGGTCAGTTCAAATGATTCCTCTGATAAGGTGGGGGCCAGCTCATTCCCAACAGCTGAGAACATGTGCCTAAGGGAACCAACCTAATCCAGTTTAAACCAACCTATTTGCATCATTCCAAACACAATATCATTTTGAGCATTAATCCTTTACCCTTTATAACTAGCGATCGCAGGAAGCGATCGCTTCACAGACAGTAGCATATTCCTGATGGTAATGTGCAGATTAAAATGACACTAAACATGATACATTTCCTATATCCTGAGCCTTAGATACCTTTAATGTAGTTTTATATATATATATATTAATATATATATGTAAATAATCTCTAATACATTTTACTAACAAATAGATGTGGTTTGTTACCATAATAAATGTGTACTATTTACAAGTGTAAGTGTGAGTGTATATGTGTGTTTTATTAATCCGTGCAATTGCGTCATTACACGTGGCGTACAAATCGCAATCGCACGATAAAACAATATTATTTAGTTTAGCCATCTTCATCCAATTATTTGACTTCCACAAAATAATTTCACAATCCTGAAGACGATGAGCCCATAGCTCCTTTGCCATAATAATGGAAAAAAGCTCCAAAGGAAGCAAATTGGCAGTCAACCTGGATTAAAACCATTTTGCAGGCCAGGGTGCAGCACGTCACGACCCCTCGAGGTAAGCTCCAAAACTAACTGAACCTGCCGCGTGCATGAATAGCTGTAGCTCCTTATTAGACACCGCCGATTTAATCCAAAGATGAACCATGTTGAAATTAACCAAAAACTGTTCCCAAATGATCAGATTATCCTTAATTTCCCGAGGAAGCCTAACTCCTGTGTGAACTCTAGTAACACCTGCTATAGCCCTCTGTAGCTTCCGGCAAAAAAACTTCCCCATTGGGATAGCACGACAAGCGAAATTCAAAGACCCCAATAAGGATTGGGCTTGTTTAACTGAAACTTTAACTGAACTCTTAAATAATGTGATACTATCCCTTAGTTTTTTTATTTTATCGGAAGGGAGACGGCAGCAACCTATTACTGTATTAATTTCTATGCCAAGGAAGACAAGACAAGTGTCTTCTCATGTGCAATGGGTATAGCAAAAATCTGAAAAAGTGCCTTGACATCAAACAAAACTCTTGAACAGAAGGCTGAATTGGGAGGGGCCACAATAAGAAATCATCTAAATAATGAGATATATCAAAGTGTCCTATACCTGCTATAACACACCAATGTAAAAACGTACTAAAACTTTCAAAATAAGTACACGAAACAGAGCATCCCATTGGAAGGCATCTGTCTACAAAGAAACCCTCTGTAGCACGAAATCCCATAAAACAGAAGGCTGATGGTTATAAAGGCAACAGATGAAAAGTCGACTCAATGTCAACCTTCGCCATTAATGATCTGGGTCATTAATCTAAGCGCAATCTCAAAATCTAGATGGACCACCTTAGTGTGTAAAGGATCAATAGCATCATCTACTGAATAACCCTCCGGGAAAGACAAATGCTGAATGAAACTAAACTGACCTGGGGATTTTTTAGGAACTTCACCAACTGGAGACCATACCATATCTGCCCAGGGAGATGAAGGGAATGGATTACAAATATGACCTAATTAAATCTCTTTATTAATTTTATTAAACAAGATGTCCAGATGTTGGTAAGCCAATTTAAAATTTTTACTGGCTGTTATGTTTACATCTCCCAAAAATGGCATTCGATAACCTTCCTTAAAACCTTTTAATAAGAAATGAGCAATCTATCTCAGTAAATAAGGACATGGCATCCACAGAAGCCGGGGTGGGAGCTCAACTTAGAAGGAGCAGGATGAGTTGCCCTCTTAGGGGGCTGGGAACCAGCTCCTCGACTGTAATCTTATGTGTGGTGTCATCCTTCACATCCAAGTCATGCATGCTTGAACTTACACTGAGATCCCTTCGTGCACTGAAAGTTATTGTATGCAAAACATTTGTTTCCGCCAGGAAAAACGTGGCCTAACCTGCCAGGAAAGGACTACATCCTTGCTTGCCCTGTTGCTTGGCTAGATACATAAGCCTGCGGTACAGCTACCCGAATCTCTATGTCTTTAAAAGCAAAAGGGATACTGAGTTCACCAGAAACCTTTCTATGAAACTCTTTGTTGTACATCCTCCAAACACGACTACCACCCGTCACATACAGCTCATGAAGCATTTCTATGTATTTGAATACTGATTTGTGTTCTCCTGGTCTATTTTCCAAATACACCATACTATAAATCCAGCTAACCAATTATTATATAAATTCTCCTCACCACTTCCATCCTTCGACTTAGCTTGAGCCAATTGTTTCTTTCCCATCTCAGTCACCATAAACATGTCTGCAAAAACTCCTTGATCAATCCTCTGCTTTACAATGGATCTAATATCCCTTGAAATGGCCGTGTTGGAGACTTTCACCACATCTTTACTGCGTTATGTTGACTGTGATGTACGCCCCAAACATTTACTTGATCTATGCCTGCTGCTCAATCTAATGTGTGATTTAAGCAAGCGCATGTTTTTGTGATGCCTCTGCCCTGAATCTGAGTAGTCTTCCTCGGTACTAAGAATAGAATAACTCAAAAACTTCTCTAAAACACCATGTCGGACATACTCACCAGACAATCTTGCATTAGAAACCCTGTGGCCTACTGTGGCCCTTGAGAAATCATGACCTTGACATGACCTAGCATGAGAACCTGATTGGTGCTGCCAGTAATTCATGGGCATAAAGCCCGGATATGTATTGGCATTACTAAATGGGGGTACAGAAGCAAAAAAAATATTCGGACCCCAAGTGGGGAAAAATAGGGTTTTAGCACAAGGCCCTTGTGATGGGGGTACATTTTGCGCAAATACAGCAGGGGAAAAGTTGTCACACTCCGCTCTCTGGGTATTTCCACCCGAGCCTCAGCACACCTACTATCACATTAATTCTCCTCATTGTGCAGGCTGTCAGCAGCAGTTTGCACCTGTGCTATGCTTCAACTGTGTTTTGGCCTGTCTAGCCATTGGTCAGTTCTCCTTTATAAGGCTCCTCCCCTCACCTTTTCACTGCTGGTTCTTCGAGTCTACACCTGGCCTGTATCAGCTTCCTACTCTCGGTTGTATCTACCCCTGCTACCTACTCTGCATGCACCGCTGACCTCCACTGATCGGTTCCACATCCATGTGGTAATAGCTGTGGCTCACCGTCTGCTGCATAACCTGGATACCACTGATCTCTGCTCACATGTTTCACTCATTAGTGGTAATCACTGTGATCAACGTCCGCTACCTACTCTGCATGCACCGCTGACCTCTGCTGATCCGTTCCACATCCCTGTGGTAATAGCTGTGGCTCACCATCTGCTGCATACCTGGATATTGCTGATCTCTGCTCACCTTGTCAACTCATTAGTGGTAATCTCTGTGATCAACACCCGCTATCTATTCTGCAAGCACCACTGACCTCCGCTGATCGCTTCCACTCCCCAGTGATAATAGCCGTGGTTCATCGTCTGCTGCATACTCTGTACTCCTTTGAACTTGGCATACATGTTCCACTCCTTAGTGGTATTTGCTGTGATCAACGCCCGCTATCTATTCGGCATGTACCGTTGATCTCCGCTGATCCATTTCACTTCCCAGTGGCATAACCGTAGTTCATCCTATGCTGCATACTCTCTACTCCATTGAACTTTTCATACATGTTCCACTCCTTAGTGGTAATTGCTATAATCATCATCTGCTATTAGAACTGTATTTCTCTGAATGCTGCCAAATCACTTCTCTAATCTGTCTCACTGGGAACTTCCCTAGAGGGCCGCGACCTGCAGGGTGAAAGCCGCTGAAGCGCAAATCTCCTTCCGGGGATCCCTGGTGAATACCTTCCACTCTGTTAGAATCCACGTCTTTGGGGAAGTCTAGCCAATACCAGCTGAGACAGCAGGATCTCACTCATCCTTCGTGTAGGGTATTGAATGGAAGATGTTCCCGAAGAAGGGTGAGACCAAAATTAGGTGTCTCATAAAAATCAGCAACAGATTGTGTTAACGGGGAAGGGGCAGCTAAAATTGTATGAACAAATGTCCCCGCAGTGGGTATAAACTTGTGGGACCATAATGTGTGCTTATGGGAATTGGAGGGGCAGAAGAATGAATTGCTGCTGTGTGTACTTGAATAGGAAGTTGAGATGGGGGAACCATCCCTGGGGAAGGAAAGAGGAGTGGGAAGAGGGATTGTGTGCTCTGGGTGACAGACTGTTAATAGGTACCGATGAGGCTGTGGGATGTGAGATAAAGGGTTGGCAGGAGAGCTGTTAGCTGAGAATTGTGCATGTCGAGGAGGACTTTGTGTAGGGGAAAGTGTCACTGTTTGTCCAACATCTTGCACATGCATCTAAAAATCTTGCACAGGTGAGGAGTTAAATGTGACAGTTGGAGCCTGTGATGCAGACATTTTTAACAATGTATGAAGACCATGCATATCAGTGCTTACAGTGTTTAAGGGGTTAACCATTGTCATCTGGGCATTAGCTCTCATGGAGGTCGGGGGGTTAATTATCATAGAAAGACTTTGACCAGCGCTGAATGTTACAGGCATACTTAAGATGGCTGTCGGGACTGGGGGCCAGAGCCAGCATGTGCAGGAATGACTGCTAGTGTTGTGATGGATGTATGACTGCTAACCGATGGGGAAGCCAGCTGGCTCTCCCCGTCCTGTACAGGTATGTTTCTGGCCCCAGGAGATATGGAAGGTATACTGGATCCCTTCGCTCCCTAAAACTGTCATCCGTGCTGCCACAGATGTGGCTGTAAAGCCCTGGGCAGTATTGGAGGGATGGGAAGGGAGTGGGGGGGGGGGGGATCACTCCCTAGGCCAGGCGGGCGGCTGTATCTAACAAAACCAAAAAAAGAAAAAAACAGGCGCTAACAAATACAGTAGACTAACCTGGATTTGACTGCAGCTAGATATGGGAAAGAGATAACCCACATACAATCCACACAAGACAACAAAAAAATCAGCGCAAAACACTTAAAAGGAAAAAAATTACAAATGTATAGTTATTATATAGGGAAACCAATCGGTATATAAAAGACAGTAATGTTTATTTTTCTGTGATCATTGACCTATAAACATATAAAACATTCATAGATGGATATAATATAATACTTGAAACACATAAACAAAGATAAATAAAATCAATGAGGTATAATAGCCAGTACTACTAATAAAACATTAAACCTAGTGTGGAGCAGTATGGCTGTTGTTAATACTCCGTTCGAGAAATATATACCATAAAAATGCCAAAGGATCTTACTCAATGTATCAATAAGATATACATAACTAGAGTGAATATTTTGCTAAACGAGAGCCATATAGTAGCTGAATAGTTATTGGTTCATTCCGAATGAATACAGATAAATCCAGCTGATTAATACCAAATTACACTAGGGATCTGGACCATAAGAACCGCAAAGTCTTATAGGGAAATTTATCCCAATCAAATAAATATCCTTAGACCAGAAGCAATATTAAGACTGCCTGAAAACGTCGGGAGCCAAGAGAGACATAACCTTTATAAGTGGTCTTAGTAACTCACGGACTCGACGCTCGGCAGTAATTCTTCCGTTCTCCAGTATACGGCAATCACGCGACTCTTTGGGTGCACACCCTAAAGCTGTCTGGACGGAAACAAATGACTGTCTTTGCAGTTCCTGGTTAATTGGTTCCTTTCACTGAAATCAAGCATGAAAAAATGGTTTAGAGGCAAGGGTCCCTCCTCCTCCAACCCCTCTCCCGCGGCCCTTATCGCTTCACCCCCCTCCAACAAACAACTCTGGTGCTCCTTCTGCCCTACATCAGGCGAAGAAGTTCGCTCCCTTATTCTTTCCTCTTTACCCTCTACCTGTCCTCTTGATTCCATTCCCTCTCACCTCCTTCGCTCTCTCTCTCCCACTGCCTGCTCCTACCTCACACAACTTTTCAACCTATCACTCTCCTCTGGTGTAGTACCCTCATCATTTAAACATGCACTTATCTCTCCAATCCTCAAAAAAAACAATCTCGACCCCACCTCCCTCACCAATTATCGCCCCATTTCACTTCTCCCCTACGCCTCCAAATTACTTGAGCGGATTGTCTGCTGTCGCCTCACCAGATACCTCTTGGACAATTCCATCCTTGACCCTCTCCAAACTCTTCTCTCTCTCTGCCTCTCTGATTCTGTCCACGCCTGGTTCTGCTCTTACCTCGCCAACCGCACCTTCTCTGTCTCCACGTCTTCCTCCACCCCCTCCCCTTTCCCGGTAGGAGTCCCTCAGGGCTCTGTTCTCGGCCCCCTACTCTATTTGCTCTACCTTTATGCTGACAACATTCAACTCTACATCTCTTCTCCTGATCTCTCATCCACCTACCTCTCTCATGTATCTGACTGCCTCTCTGCCATCTCGTCCTGGATGTCCTCAAGCTTTCTCAAAATTAATATTTCTAAAACTGAACTCTTTGTCTTTCCACCCCCCAGACTCCCCTCCCACCACGACCTCTCTATCGTTGTTAATAACACAACCATTTCCTGTGTCACCCAACTCCGATGCCTGGGTGTCACCCTTGACTCCTTTCTCTCTTTTGCCACCCACGTCCAATCCCTTGCCCAAGCCTGTCGCTTCCAACTGCGCAACATTGCCCGCATCCAGCCCTTCCTGTCACAAGATGTCACCAAAACAAACATCCACACACTCATCATCTCCTGCCTCAACTTCTGCAACCTTCTCCTCACTGGCCTCCCCCTTCCCATCTCGCTCCCCTCTGCTCTGTACTCAATGCGGCTGCTAGACTCATCTTTCTCTCACGCCGCTCCTCCTCTGCCTCCATGCCATACACTGGCTCCCCTTCCCCTACAGCAGGCCTGTCCAACCTGTGGCCCTCCAGGTTTTGTGAAACTACAAGCCCCAGCATGCTTTACCGGTAGACAACCAGCTGATAGCTGGAAGGGCATGCTGTGACTTGGAGTTTCACAACACCTGGAGGGCCACAGGTTGGACAGGCCTGCCCTACAGGATCCTTTTCAAACTCCTTACCACCACTTACAAAGCTCTTTCTCAGTCTACTGCCCCCTATATCTCTAACCTCCTCACCATTCACACTCCTGCCCACTCCCTGCGTTCGGCCAATGACCGTCGCCTCTCCTCCACTCTGATCACCTTTCCCATTCCAGAATCCAAGACTTCTCCTGAGCTACCCCCCTGCACTGAAATGACCTCACTCACTCCATCCGTCTCTCTCCCATTCTGTGCTCCTTCAAACGCTCACTTAAAACTCACCTGTTCCTCAAAGCCTACCAACCATCCACTTAACCCCTCATCTACTCTGCTCGTACTCCCCTCTCCCCCCTGGTCCCTCTTTTCTCTCCCCCTTGCTTCACTGGCTCCCTTTTGTGCCTGATTTTGTTCACCGTCTCTTAGGATGTAAGCTCGTATGAGCAGGGCCCCTCTCCCCTCCTGTCTCCATACCTGTTTTTCTGCTCCGTCTTTACTCCATATGTCTGCCCGGAGTTTCTGAAGTATTGGTACTTTGTGTTTATTGTTCTGTACTGTTTCACCCTGTATGCCCTACTGTTTGTACTGTGTATGGCGCTGCGGAAACCTTGTGGCGCCTAACAAATAAATCATTATAATAATAATAATAATAATAATAATAATAACTCGTATATATATTTATAAAACAGACAATGAATGTAATGTAATGTATGCTATACCACCTATTTTAATAAAGTAAATCAAACCTGTTGAGTTTCTATAGTATACTCTGGATACTGTTTGATAATATATACAAGTTTTAAAATTAGAATGTTTATTAACAATACAAAACATTTTAAATGAAGCTACATCTTTAGTATCTACCCAAGCAAGGCTGAAAAAGTGTGTGTGTCCACACCCATCCTTGAATAGATAGCTCAGTGAGAATCTCATTAGAGGACCCAGTGTGAGGCTGTAAGTTGCAGGGCCGTCTTTCCCATTGGGTACAATGGGCAGGTGCCCGGGGGCCCTGCAGCCCAGGGGGGCCTGTCGGAGGCAGCACAAAAAAAAAAAAAAACCTAAAAAAAAAAAGAAGACAATACTTACCTTGCGGTCAGCTGGCGATCCGGCTCCCTCCATGGTCTCCTCCTCCGTGCGGCGCTCGCAGTGCATGTTGGGCGTGATGTCGACATCCATTGCGGAGTGCGACGGAGGAGGAGACCATGGAGGGAGCCGGATCGCAAGGTAAGTATTGTCTTCTTTTTTTTTTCAGGTTTTTTTTTGTGCTGCCTCCAGGGCCCATATACATATAATATATTTTTATATATATATATATATATATATATATATATATATATATATATTTCAATATTCAATATCGGTTTTCAATATTTCATGTGCCTTTACATTTTATATATATATATATATATAGGGGCCCCAGTGCACTTTGCCCGGGGGCCCAAAATGTTGTTAAAATGGCCCTGGTAAGGTGTAGGTTTGATATATAGACTAGACATTTGTGTGTTCAGCAAGGGAAAGTTTGACCTGCCCACTGTCAGCAGCTCCCAGTACCTGGACAGTGTGTGACATCACATACTGTCCAAGGAGCTATAAATCTAGCTAAATTTGGTAATCTCACGAGACTTAGATCTTCCCTGCTTGTTCCGCAGGACCAGCATAGCTTAGGTACGTCTCCTGTGCTGTGTGTGTGTGTGTGTGTGTCGGGAGGTCATAATGAGTCTGTAGGGGGGTTATAATTTGTCTGGGAGTTGTTATGATGTGTATGGGGGTTGTTATGATGTGTATGTGGGTTATTATGATGTGTTTGGGGAGGTTGGTATGATGTGTCTGCGGGGCTGTCATGATGTGTCTGGGGGGGTTATGATGCATGTCTCGAGGGGTTGTTATGATGTGTCTGGGTAGGTTGTTATGATGTGTTTGGGGGATAATGATGTTTCAGGGGCTGGCGTGACTTGTCTGGGGGAATGGCGTGACTTGTCTGGGGGGGTGGTGTTATGTGTCTGGTGGGTGGCGTGATGTGTCTGGGGGGTGTGGGGTGATGTGTCTGGTGGACAGCGTGATGTAGCTGGTGCTTGGTATGATGTGGCTGGGCAGTGGCGTGTTGTGGCTAGGGTTTGGTGCAATGTGGTTGGCCAGTGGCATGATGTGGGTCAGGGGTGACATGATGTGGCTGGGGAGGGTGTGACAAATGTAATGTTTTATTATAATGTATGTATTATATACTGCGTGATCTTTGTTATTTACTGTGTTCACATAATGCTCGGTTTTCAATATTTCATGTGCCTTTACATTTTCCAAACAGCTCCCAACATCCTAGGAGCCATACAAGAATCCAGTACCAGGTTGTGAAACCTGCAATAACATGTAGGTGAGAGCAACACTGTTTTAATACATAATATGTCATGTTTAAAGTGACGCAGCCATGCCCCATTGGCCACTCCCCCAACATTATGGTCACGCCCTCTTCTGCGCTGCCACCCTGTAGCAGCAGCTCAGAGACCTTTACCATCCTATCTATGGAGAGTGGAGGCCCAAAAAATTGCTGTACCGGGGCCCCAAATGTGGCGGCTCTGTGTATACAATGCAGCATAGTGGCACCATGGTTATCTATCTTATCATCATCATCATCATCATCATCATTATCACCATAATAATTTACAATTGTGTTTCAATCTATGCTCATTACAGTTTGATTTTGATTGCTTGTCATAAACATTCAACGGTAATAGACTAATGTAAAATGTATTTATAATGAAGATGTGGTAGGATTGACCTTTCATTTTCTAGTTTTGAGGTAGAAAAACCCA
The DNA here is from genome assembly GCF_038048845.1 of Mixophyes fleayi. Classification (NCBI taxonomy): domain Eukaryota; kingdom Metazoa; phylum Chordata; class Amphibia; order Anura; family Limnodynastidae; genus Mixophyes; species Mixophyes fleayi. The sequence goes on along the minus strand of NC_134403.1, from coordinate 290,624,082 downwards.
ATGAGTCTATCACTGTACTTTTTCTAAGTGCTTTCCTGTAAAATGTTGTCATCTATTTTATCAGCAGGGATGAGGTTTTACTGTCTGCTTGGAAACCTAGAAGACTTTAGAAAACAGCCTGTAGCATTATTGTTACTGTTCTGTTTTGAGGGCCAGAAATTAATTGTTGTCTATGAACTGTGTCATATACAGAAATGTATGACCTATTGTACACTATTTTAATGCAAGTTTCTAAAACACTTTGATTCACTGTTCAGTTTCACTAACTGGTACTGTGTTTAATGTTGTAATTGTATAAATATTGAAAGCATTAAAAAAAAAAAATCAAAATACATAATAAAAAAAAAGTATCTATAAAGAATTAAAATTAAACATTTTGTTCTCAAAATCTGTCAGTCTCTAACAGCAATGTCAAGTGAACCAACATATACAATGACAAGGTTATGATAAAAAACAACAATAAAATTGCAAGCAATTGTGTCATACCATATTGTTTGCCATAAAGGTATTTTAAAGGCAGCACTATGCACAATAAACATGAAATGTTATTGTCCAAAGTAGTCCAGTAAAAAGTTCCTTTAAATAAAGTAGTTGAACCTTAACTCCAGCTGTGCCGTCCCAAATAAAAACAATTATTAATGCCTCACTGTCGAATACATTGAATACATCAAAATGCCTGTATCTAGAATAGGGATGGAGCAATTGGATGGGATATGGAGAGGGGGAAGGACTAAAACCTGTGCCAGTGGAGTTATATATGCATCCTATACAATGTGACCCTATGTTTAATAGAGTATATACAGTATAGACATACAGTGTACAAATACACTAATTATTGCAGATTCTTATATAAACATTAATACCAATTTATTAATAAAGTTAATGTTGCATGCTAAAACAATGTCCAGTTCCACAGGGGTAGCGTGGTAGCGTGTTCCAAAAAATCCCCTGGTCTCTCCATGGTGTCTCATGCAATAAAGGGGAGAGAATAGAAAGGGACAGGAGTACCAATGGTGTTATAAAGCTAGAACATTTTTTCCAGTAGACAATTAAAATAAACTTACATTGAGTAAGTGCTGCAGTGCATATAAAGGTATATTTTCTACCTCTCTGGCTCAGACGTTTGCGCTGGTGTTTCGGGGTTGGATCTCACACTTTCCCCTTAACAGCTCGTCAGTTGCTTACTAACCGCTCGGCGTCTCAGCTACTTCCATATACCTGCATGTTTCTAAGTTTTTCGACTCTATTATCATACTGCTAAGTGACAAACTAACCCTTAAGAGTTATTCATACATCTGCACCTTGAAAGTTTGATATTTTATTACAATCTGCATTATTTATGGTACTGAAAATATTTGGAATTCTCTTAGATGAGGCTTTAATGTATGAACAATATTGGTTTAATAATTTAATAAGCGTAGCTATAGCATACATTTTAATCTCTGCATTGGTAGGCTGTTTTTTTACTAGATGTCACGCTGATTGCCCATTGAACAATAGCCATGTGTTTTAAGATTTATACACTATATAAGAGTCATAAGATTGCTTATTGGTTATTCCCTGACGAAGTCACATGACGAAACGCATGGGGTCCAATGAGTACGAAGGACTGTTACTTGGTAACAAAAATCCGGAAGTAGCTGAGACGCCGAGCAGTGAGGAAACAACTGATGAGCTGTTAAGGGGAAAGTGTGAGATTCAAACCCCGAAACACCAGTGCAAGTGTCTGAGCCGGAGAGATAGAAAAGAAACCTTTATATGCACTGCAGCACTTATGCAATGTAAGTTTATTTTAATTGTCTATTGGAATAAATGTTCTAGCTTTATAACACCATTGGTGCTCCTGTCCCTTTCAATTTTCTCCCCTTTTTTTGCATGAGACACCATGGAGAGACCAGGGGATTTTTAGGAACCCGCTACCCCTGTGGAACTGGACATTGTTTTAGCATGTAACATTGAATTTATTAATCAATTGGTATTGATGTTTATATAAGAACCTGCAATAAATAGTGTATTTGTGTTTGTATACTGTATGTCTATACTGTATATACTCTATTTTACATAGGGTCACATTGTACAGGATGCATATATAACTACACTGGCACAGGTTTTATCCCTTCCCCCCTCTCCAAATCCCATCCAATTGCGCCATCCCTATTCTAGAAATTGCAATATAACTTGGAGGGATTTAGGCAACCCCAAGGAAATATCGGCTGCACCCCATTCCCTTTCCCAAATCTGGAGGAGCGCAGGATAAGCAATTTTTCAGTTTTCATCAAAATGCCTATGCCTCACAGGCACTAGGAGAAAACATCAAAGAAAGCCACAATAGATCAAATGCAAGATTAAATTTATAAAATCATAAAGTATATGCACTTATAGTTGTGCTAAATTAAGAACATTTTGGGAACTTTGGCAGTTGGCTTGCCTCTCTAGGTAACCTAAACCCTCTTCTGGATGCAGAATACAGGTTTTTTTGCATAGATAAAGCATTTTGGGGTTTATGGCAGCCATGAACCATGTAGAAAACAGGAAACCTGTGTCCAAGTATGCACCATATTGGGGACAAGTTACTTAAAAAATAAAATTATAATTATATTATCTTTTAAAGAAAATATATTTCATTTCTAAAATTTCTTTACTTAAGTGTTTGGAACAAAAAGACACAAATAGGGTCATAAACTCATTCAGTCTTTCCACCACACCTCTTGACCAGGGAGGTCATAATGAAAGGGGCGGATGGGGAAAATATATGGTTTTAAAACTGAGAGCATGATATAAGAGAGTTGACATATTCCTGGAGGCCAATCTGTGTTGGGGAATAAGTCCATGAAATTTAGCAATTTTTTTCTATTTCTGTATTCTCCAGTTTTTTTTAAATCAACTTGGTTGCATAATCTTATATTATTGTGTGTAATTTTGTTATCTTAAGCATTTATGCTATTTTGGCATATTAAATTCTATTTAATAGTGTTCTGCCTTAGTGTTGTCGAAGTCGAATAATCAGATGAAGTTGTTCTAAATTAATAAATATTGATTAAAACAGTTTCTCATGTGAATGCGATTAGTACCAGGGTTAATTACGCAATCGCACAGATAAACAGAGCAAATACACTTTTATTCACACCTATATTTGTAAATAGTTCACATTTAATAAAGTTCCAACTCACATTCTTTTATTATTAAGACCTTAGAGATTATTTATACAAAGGCACACCTACATTAAAGATATTTATAGTTCAGGTCCTAAGAAATAAAAGGTGTTTGGTCTTATATTAATCCACATTTTACCAGCAGGAATCCGGTATCATCAGAGAAGCGATCGCACATAGAGGTTGTTAGTAATGACTAGTATAAGATTAATTCTCAAATGTACTCTGTTAAGGGATTAGTTTCAGCCAGATTTTTGGCGGGAAAACATGTATGCAGCTGTTGGAGTGAGTGGACCCCACCTTTGGAGAAGAATCATTCAAAATGACCAATTACCAGCATTCTACTGGAACATCATGAACCCAGAACCAATGAAGAACTTTCTTAGTGTTATCTGTGTGTACATTGTGACATCATCACTGTATTTTTCAAACCATACTGTATCTAAACTGGCCACTCATGCAGTAACAGTCTCTTTGCCAACACAGACATCAGGATTGAAGACTGTTCCTGGATCCTGTGCGCTGCATATGTATCGGTTATACTTTGCAATACTTTGTTATACTTTTTGCTATTAAATTTCGTTTGTGTTTTGGAACCACGCTAATCGCATCAGGCAATCTTTATTGGTGACAAAAGTAACGGACAATACAGTGTTCTTAACAAATTCATGTGCTATACAGTTTTTCTGATGAAAATGCTTCATAACTGAAATATGATGGGAAGGGAGGTAGTTTAACTAAAGGAAACTAATTAATTTAAGGTGAATTGTAGTGGGATATAAATTGTGATGGTATTTTGAGATAAGCAGAGTAACCTAAGAATTCATAAAAAAAATCTTAGTGGTGGAGGTTTTGGATTACTAGAGAATTTTTAGTGGTTTTTAATATTTATTTTGGTCTATCAAAACTTGTGAAACTTATTTACTTACTTATACAGGCTCAGGTAAGTGCAGGTTATGACACATCCTGTACCCTGTTCCACACTTTTTCCCGTGCATCTTTTGCTAATTGATTCTGTTACTGTTAACTTGAAATTCATATAAACTTTTTTTTCAAAATATTTTGCTTATCCCTGCTAGACATTTTAGGCTGATTAGTATTATGCAATTGTGCCCCCCTCTTCCACCCCAACAATGCAAACCATTCCTGGGGTGGAGAACTCTGGGTTGATTCTTTTAATAAACAAGAACTGTCTCCACATGGTGTCAGAGATATGCATATTTCTATATATTGTTATGACAGGTAGCTGCCAGATATCTTGGTCTATGAAGTCAAATAAAATCTGATCCAACAGAAACTCTAGTGGACAGATTGTCAAGAAGTATGGAAGAACTTCACCACCAACTTTTCATATGTGTGGTAAGAAATACAGTATTTAATCAAGACACATTATAAACTAGCAATTCAAATACCCACATATTCAAATTAAAAGTAATGTATAACAAATATATTACCCAACAATAAAGAGTGCACATACTCAGTGTTTCCTTTTTAAATAAAATTTATTTTATAAAATGTAAATTGAAATATTAAATTTTATAAAACATACAAAACAAATAATTTGGCAAACATTTAATTAAACAGTGAGGACCTGTGTGTGTCAAATAATAAAAGAATAGACAGCCGACCTGCTTAATTTCATTAAGATTATTTCTTTTTGACATTGAAATTAATTTTTCATGTCCTTACAGTTACATTCTGCATCGAAGATTTATATCCATCAATCTATATGTAGAGTAACGTGATAATTTGTAATACTTCAGTGGTATTTTTTAATGTTCTATTATCAAAAATGAACATTGCAAATCACAAGCTCTTATATAAATCAAGCACAGTGTGGCTCTAATGCCCATTTCCAAAAAAAAACCATTTAATTAGAGACCACTGTAGAGAAAGAACAGTTGGTTGCTGTTCTTAGAAAAAAGGTTTCTGAACTTCAAACAAAAGCTAATTTAGAAGTAATATAGCATTTCTTTTCATCGCCGTTTCCAGCTTAGGCTGACGTTGATGGACTCATTCTGGTATTTACAAACTGTTCATAGGTAGCTGAATCACATGAAAAAATGGGAACAAGTTTGCTTGATATTGTTGATGAAAGAAAGTAGGAGGGAAATTCCTTTATACCTGATTTTTTTTAGTCTTAAGATTGCTGTTTCACAAGCCTCCTCACTGTGTTGGTGTGATTGCTGTATGTGGGTGTTTAAGTAGCAAAGCCAAGGAGTCAGTTTAATTTATATAAATTCAGATATGTAGAATCATAGGAAGTTAATAGGATGCAAAAGTATACTATGTATTGATTATAATCTTTTTTAAATCCCATTTATCCTCCCTCCCCTCCATGTTTTAACTCTCCATTTATTGTATGTCATTGTGTTCTATCCTGTTCACATGCTCTCTATATTATCATGCCTCTGATGTATAATTTAATAAGGGGATTAGACATATAGGGTCTAAGACATTAAGGCACCGCACGCATACTGAGCGCATCGTGCAGTTGTTCTTACGTAAATCGGCTCTGCGTACTCCCGGAGTCAACAAGGAACGGATCTCAAGATACGTGTGGTGTTGAATATGGGTGTAGGTTCAATCTGCTCTACTAGATATATGGGTGTAGGCAGAGCCGGATTTAGACCACATGGGGCCCTAGGCAAGATACTGGTTTGGGGCCCCCTCCCTGAAAAAATCCATAGCACTATAGTTTTTTAGCATAACATATACCCCTATTCAGGGGCTGGCTGGAAGACTTTAGCCCGGGGGTGCAAGCACATAGCACTGGCCCATAAGTAGTGGCCCATTTTTAAAGGTTGGTCTCACTGCTAGCCCTGGGAGGGCCCTCTGGGGACCGCTGGGCCCTAGGCAATTGCCTAGGTTGACTGATGGTAAATCCGGCCCTGGGTGTAGGTTCAATCTGCTCTACTAGACCAGACACTGAGGGATGCGAACAATACGTATGTGGAATATGAAATCTCAAGAGAGCGCACAGGAAAAAAAAAGATGTTACCTGTCAATAATATAGTCATTTATGATTAGAAATGGAAACTGTATTAAAAAATAAAAAATTTTGCATTTTTTTTCCGTTGGAAAACATTTATTAGGCTGTCCTCAATGTCTACTGTACATAAAATATATTTTTACAGTTGCTCCTGATTGTAGACACATGTTATAGCACGCACACAATACTGACCCAGGAATTAGACTAGACCCTTAGCTGGTACAAGAGTTACGGCAGAAAAACAAGAAACTTTCACAAACGCAGAGCTTCATTTTGACGTGGCTGCATTCGTTTCAATTTGGCACATACAGCCAACATTTCAGACAGCCCTGGTAGAAACGCTGACAGGAGAAAATGCCAGCAGTGTGGTTGCCAACATTTAAAATGGCGGAAGTCACATTGCTGGCATTAAGGAGGCAATGCGAGGACCCGGGAGGTGCCACCCCACTTTAAAAAATGGTGAAAAAAAAATGTACTTTATAGAAAAAAAAAAAAAGAGGAAAAATGCTATAGGTCAGAGGTGTCCATGTTCAGTTCTCAAGGGCTACCAGTTCATGTTTTCAGGGTTTCTTTAATCATGCACAGGTGAAGTAATCTATGTGGCTGGGTCAGTAATTATCCCACCTGTTTCTACAGACAGAAATCCTAAAAACATGGCCTGTTGGTAGCCCTTGAGGACTGAACTTGAATACCTCCTCATATAGGTGATAGATATACAGCGGCAGTACTTGTAACACCACTGTCCATGATTAATAAGCTTCCCCATATGCAAAACCCACCAGATTTATGGCTTTTCTCTCTTTGATAGGTCAACCACACACAATGTAGTTTCATGTGACCATGCCAGGTCCAGTTTAGATTCGTAAGTTCCTGAAAGCAATGTTTTATTTTGGCTGCTACTTCAAGGTGAATCTATTTAGACTTGCAATTAATATAAAATGATTCAATATAATACCTGAAAATATGAAAAGAATTATTTCCTAAGGGAATTTGAGTGCCACAAGGACTGAGGCTATCTATGACTCATGCATTGTATAAGAAGTTGCTTTGTGAATCATTGTGCTCTTGTAGTTACGTGTAAATCTATACATGTTATAACTCATGCTAGTGAATCGCCAAATTAGGTTTCAAATATTTCAAACACAATGAGACCCGGGTCAAGAATTTATATGAAGTTAAATATGATACATTGTTTGAGTCCCAACACCTTGATTTCGTTGTCAGTTACACTCTCAATTGGATCCTCTGTTTCAGTAGCTACATTAAATGAACAACACTGACTGTAAATAATTTGATGCAGGATAGAACTTCAGTACATAGGCTGCCAGCTATGAGCAATCAAAAACAGCTTGAAAGCATTGTCTTGTAAAGGTTCTCAGTGCTTTCACGCTGCAGGACTAGTGACACACCTGTGCTAGTCTTATGGTAAGACACCAGCAGATATCTCTTTATTCTCTGGGAGCTGTAGACACTGTATTCTGGCATAAAGTAAGGCCCATGCAAATGCTACATTGCTGCAAATGTCCCTCTTATTGGTGGGGTTGGGCTGATTGGGTGCAATCATTGCTAAGTGTGTATTAGACATACAAGTAAACCTACATTTGGACTTAAGTGGAAAAATTAGATTTTACTTTGCTAATGGGATTATTTAAATAAAGTGATGAGGTTGAGAAGCCAAATTTAGGGAGTCATTCCCCGTTGTACGGGTAGGTGCACACCTTTTCCTCCCCACAAAAATGCTTTTAATTCTCTTGATTGGATCAGAGGTGCTGGAAACTCAACCTCTTCCCTACACTTAAAATGGGGCGTATTGTGCACCTTCTGATTGCACTTTTGCTGGAAACCAGGCAGCACGGTGGCTAAGTGGTTAGCACTTCTGCCCTACAGCACTGGGGTCATGAGTTCAATTCCCGATCATGGCCTTATCTGTGAGTAGATTTTGTATGTTCTCCCTATGTTTGGGTGGGTTTCCCCCGGGTGCTCCGGTTTTCTCCCACACTTCAAAAACATTCTGGTAGGTTAATTGGCTGCTTACAAATTGACCCTAGTGTGTGTGTGTGTGTGTGTGTGTGTATGTTAGGGAATTTAGACTGTAAGCCCCAATGGGGCAGGGACTGATGTGAGTGCATTCTTTGTACAGTGCTGCGGATTTAGTGGCGCTATATAAATAAATGATAATAATAATGATAACCCATGCGGAGTATTTAAAGGGGTGTGAAGGGACATTTCCTGCTTTGTGGAAGGAGGGACAGCCTTTTTCTTGATCTCTGAGGTTGCAGAGATCACCTTTCATCACTATTCTTATAATTAGATGTTTTTTGCATTTAATAAAAGAAAAGCCTTTAAACACACAAAAGTAGCATATCTAAATAGATATCACACTCAGTGATTGATTTAAGACATACATAAGGCTAAACTGTGCTGTATTTGGGGAGAAGAAGGAGAGTTTAAATAAATAAAAGGAGTGTAGGTGGTACGTAGATTAGACTTGGTAATGACATGTTACCTACCTTCTCCAAAGTATCCCCACAAAACTTAGGAGACGCTTAATTACATTAGAAGCATTTCCAAATACTGTGGGCTTGCAACCTGAAATGGACTTCAACCTGAAATGGTGCACAAAAAGGCCGCCTTATGCAAGAAGAAAAGCAGAGGGGTACCGCATTTTTTTTAGATGAACCAACGTCTCTGCATTTTGCCTAACTCTCTATTTGCACTGCTCTGGTTTCCTCCCACACTTCAAAAACATACTGGTAGGTTAATTGACCCTAGTCTATCTGTGTGTGTGTGTGTGTGTGTGTGTGTGTGTGTGTGTGTGTGTGTGTGTGTGTGTGTGTTAGGGAATTTAGGATGTAAGCCCCAATGGGGCAGGGACTGATGTGAGTGAGTTCTCTGTACAGCGCTGTGGAACTAGTGGCGCTATATAAATAAATGGTGATGATGAATGACAGAATGTGTAGCATCAGAACATTGTCTCATGTAGTGTTCTCCTTAGGAATGCTTTAACATTTCCCTATTTTCCCCTTCCTTATATTATGTCTTCTAATATTGTTCATGTAGCTAGTTCATTATCACTCTACAACTAACTCTTCTCCATCTCTTTGCTTCCTATAGACAATCTACTCCCCGAACTGTTGTATTGTGAAATAACTATTTCAGTTCTAAAGATTTTAAATTGTGAGCAGCAAAATAACTCCAACCATGCTTGTTGTACTCATTTTTATAATGTACTAACGACAAGTAATTATTTTAGTGCAACTTTTATTAGCCAGTTTTTATTAAATGAATTCATTTTTGTGCATTGCTTAAACTCTTTTATGCTGTTGCTATAGCAAATGTTTATCCCATGCAGTCAAAATGCTTTCAGTTGTAATGTGCATTTTAGATGGGCAGTACACATCCCTTTTAGCATGCCAGATTAAAACGTTACCATAGATACATAGACTAGTAAAAATGACAAATGTGGAGGAAGGAATACTCGAGGTATATAATTCATACTTCAAGTGACGTTTTATTTCATGACATGAAAAACACCATAAGATGGACGTGCTCATACAAAAGCATTGCTGCCTCTATGCTAAGCAGGGGCAGGCTGGGCTGTGGGGCAGGGGAGCATCTGCCACCTGGGCTGGTCCCATAGTGGACTACCTTGGGCTGGGTCACTGGGCCACCTGCATTTTTTTTTCCTTTATGATGTTCCTATTAAGCTGCTGAGTTGAGTCTTGCCCCCCGGGCTACAATTTGCCTGCCCTCCCCTGATGCTAAGTGACCTGAGGGAAGTGGAGAGGGGGTTCCAAACTGCTATTTCAAAATCCATCTTTTTTTTTGCCATTTTTCAAACCACTGAATGATACATTGAACCATTTGGGTGAATCCTAGTTGCAAAAAAAAACAGCACTGCTGTTTGCGGTCTGCCAGTTTGAAAAAATGTATCTTGATGTGCGGTTTGAAAAGCATTCAAAAGCATACATATTAAATTGTGGTTTTGAAAAACCGCACTTGGAAGCACCTGCTCATTACCTGCATCATTCTGAACTTGTTAGGAAAAATCTATTTTACAGGGTTATGTTGAACAGTAGATTCTCAATATAGCCCTCATTTACTTAACATTTTGCCTCTTATTTCCAGTTTGGAAATTTTTGTAAGCAGCTGTATGAAAAATGTACGTGAATGGAATTCCGTAGATTTACAAGGAAGATAGTAGTAAAAATGGCTGCATGGCATATCAACACATACCAGCACACTACGATATATGAAATGATATCTATCTATCTCTCTATCTATCTATCTATCTATCTATCTATCTATCTATCTTTGGGATATTAGCTGTGATAACCAGTTGGCACATGTAGCATATATAAATAGCTGCTGATGATGATGATATTACATACTATTAAAGTAATTCTATCGTTTTCAAATAAGCATTGCCCAAGCGATTGTATTGTGTTTCCGAAGCACAAGCAATTTATTTAGCAAAAGCAATTTGTTTAGCAGTTCAATAAATAAGTACAATACAGCCGATACATGATACGTATTAAAGATGTTACATTAAAACAGGAAAGTATAAAACACCAAATACATTACATCTTCCTTATAGGTTTCACTCAGGTTCAATGAATGCAGCCATGCGGTCACATTTCCAGCTTCCAAGAGAGCTAACAAAAGCCAACATGCTTGTATATACTGTACAGATTACAACCCTTAGTGAGGTCTTCATTGGTCCAGGCTTGATGGCATTCCAGTGCATTGCAAGTTATAGGTCAGTTCATTTGATCCTTACAAAGGGTGAGGGGAACATCCCCCACCCTATTGTTCCCATGATTTGACTCTGAATGACCAGTTCAAACTGACCCACACAAAAGTATTTAAGAGCATTAATCTCATATTGCTTGTATCTTGCGATCGCTAGATGCGATCGCTATTCCGTCCACACCGGGTTAATGCTGGTGAAATAAGCTTTAATATAAGACCAAACTCTTTATCTTTTAAAACACCTGAACCATAAAAACCTTTACTACAGTATTATATATAAATAAATATACAATCTAATACATTTTACTAATAAATAAATGTGGATTGGAACCTTTAATAAATATGAAATATATAAATAACCAAATGTTGTAGTGCGAGTGTGTGCGTGCGTATTTTACCGCGCGATAGCGCCATGCCCCGTGTAGCGTGGCATGCTGAGTGCAATCGCACGATAAAACAATATTAAGCAATATACTTTTCGTTCATCCAATTATACGACTTCGACAATACATACAAAAAATTAGGTCAGAGTCCAAAGTTGTTGGTGTTCAGTTTGCATCTGGTTTTATTTAGTATTATAAAAGTAAAAAACCCTAAATGTTACTAATAAATAAGTTTGTTACTGTTCCTGCACAGTTGTTTGTAGTCCATGATTACTACTGGGGAGGCCTTGTGCCTAGCCTACAAAACAATTCACTTTGCACTAAAAAAGGCTTCATCATAGGCCGACTCTCAGGACATCTGCATATGTGCAAAGTATCGAGTGAATGCGCTGGAAGGAAAACAATTACTATTACCAAGTTTTATTTAACCAACATTGCTCAAAGGTGCATATTTGCACTACAACTATAGCAACCATTCAGCAATTCGCATTTATCTAGCTATTGCAAGGTACAGAACACAATGAAAGCAAGTGTTTAATAGGTTGCTAAGTGCAGATTTGCACCTTTGAGCAGTAAGTGAATAGCTGTTAATAAATTGCATATCTCATACATGGGAATACCCTTGTTCAGCTTTGTAAGAAATACAGTAGCAGGAGGAATTCACCTACAGCTACCCGTTTTCATTTTTAAATTATGTGTTGTCCAAACCACAGGAATTCAAAGTCATCCTTCCTTGAATGATTGTTCCTTACTTTGAAGGCAGTTAATCTTCACTTTCCCACGCTCAAAGGTTAATAAATCTAGTTTCGATTAGTCATTTAAGCTAGGTTTCTATTATCATGGCAACCACTGAACCTTATTCACTCTCAAATAGTGATCAGTGGAATTCCTCACATTCTTATAATAACAGTAAAGACAGATAAACAATAGCCAAATGTCATGAAAATTATGTACTGCTTAGGCACAAAATACTGTCCTGGATATGTTTTCTCCTGTAATTACCAACTGTGACTGTACATTATGTAAACGTGTTTTCACTTTTAGGTTAGTAATTACAACTTACAATGAACATTATCTATCAAAGGATCCCCTATACCTAGAGTGAACAGCACACATTTTTCATGCTTTTGTGAGGAATTAATTTACAGCATTTAAAAAGTAGAGTTTTCTAATATACAGCATAGAAATACCATAGAGAACAACTGAATGCGAATATTATTATTTATTGTTATAGTTTACTTATGTCTCACCAATCATATTATGCAGCTATGTACAGAGAATATGTAGTTATTCACATCTCTCCTTGCCACACTGAAGTTTAAAATGAGCTCCACACATGGGTCCTAGGGAGTGTAGGAGTAACCTGAAGTTTCCAGAGGATACCTAAATAAACACGGGGAGAACATACAAACTCCACACAGACACAGCCGTGGTCGGAATGGAACTCATGACCCCAATGCTGTGAGACAACAATGCTAACCACTGTGCTGCTGTGCTGCCCGTGGATCGTAAGTGTTTCAAAGTCTGTGTATTAATAAACTCAACTTAAATGCTCCCTTCAGTTCATACACACACCCATTGACATGGCCAGTGAAATTACAGTAATCATAGCTCCATGTTATGCTTTGACATTTGAGTTCCTCTTTAAACACCGTCTAGGGGCTGTAGGAGATGTTTTCAGCTAATGTGATGACAGGAGAAATTCTTAAAAAACCTTTGCCTAGTTCTTTATAATAAAGTGAAATATATTTTACCTTCATGTTTCCTATTTGCAGTGAAAAATGACTAAAAATAAATATAGGAGGAAAGTGTTTATCCGATGTAAACTGAGTACACAACATTCTTGATATTGATGTGTTTTTATCAGTCCCAGATCCAAACCCTACAGAGCTACAGGCAGGGGAGGGCTGGCAAATATTAGCCTGGGGGGCAAGACTCGACTCAGCAGTCTATTAGGAACATTTTAAAGTGAAAAAAATGCAGGTGACCAAGCCCAGGTAGCCAACTATGGGAACAACCCAGCCAGCCCCTGGCTACAGGTATCTCTGACCTATCACTTTCCATAGAATAAGTGGTCACTTAATTTTAATGTAATATCTTGTTTGTTAATTGGTCATATTGGTGGAGAAAGTGACGTGTGAAGGTGAAAAAGAATAGTAGTGTGGCTCATAGCGAACAATTAGATGCTTGCCTTCATTTTCTATTGGTTGCAATGGCTGGTCCTTGGTTGGAATGGGCAATACCACCATTTCTTTGCACCAATTTTCATCAATGTCCCCCATTATGTTGTTCAGCAGACATGACATATTCATGTTTTATATTGGTGTGTCTATTTAATTGTTTACCTTTCTTCAATATCACTTTGGATTGTTCTAAATATATTACCGTATATACTCGAGTATAAGTCGACCCGAATATAAGTCGAGGCACCTAATTTTACTACATAAAACTGGGAAAACTTATTGACTCGAGTACAAGCCTAGGGTGGAAAAGAGCGCTAATTTAAAAACCTAAATAAAAATGATAGGTTCAATCTATGAAATCATTTTTAGCTAGATGACAAGGAACATTAATAAATGATTATAAAATCATTGGGTACAACCTAACCTAAATAAAGGGGTATATAAGGGGTAGGGATATAAATGTATGAACATGGTGGCTGTATTGTTTGTTCATTATGTAATTACACTGTAAATTAAAAAAAACAAAACAAAAAGGAGAGAGAGAGAGAGAGAGAGAGAGAGAGAGAGAGAGAGAGTGTTTTTCACTTACCCGGCAGTGGAACGCATATGCGTTCCAAATGCCGAACTTCCTGTTGTTGGAACGCATATGCAGAAGTTGACAGCCGAGGGACCGGACACCAGGTAAGTTCACCCGTGTATAAGCCGAGTGCCCTTTTTCAGCATACAAAAGTATGCTGAAAAACTCGGCTTATACACGAGTATATACGGTAATGTTAATGTTTGGAATCTTTTATTGCATTGCTCAAAGTGTGGGGTGGAAAATGGCCAAGTCTCCCCCTTTCCAACATAACAAGGAATTTTCTAATTTATTTAACCCATAAATGAGGCTTAACCAAGCAGAGTTTTAGGAAAAAAAAGGAAACGTTATATTAAATGAAAGGGGGACTCTAAAGTGGTAGGAAGTTTTTTTAAGGTGACACTTATGTAGATTGTGCCTCTTTATATTTTTACACCTCTCGCATACTGAGACACACATCTAGTTTTTGCAGAGATTTCTCCCGAGAGTAGAGAGCAGGCACTTTGATATGAGCTGGATCAATAAGGCACATCTCTGCAAAACCAAGACATTTACACTGTGTATCCAATGCACTTTGTAAATAAGGTTCTCTGTGTTTTAATGCCGACAACACAGGCATATGGTATCCAAAAATCAATCTAATACCATAGCTCTTCCTGGTTCCAAGTGGTTCCAACTCTCACCAAATACTATCTGTGTAAAATAAGTGCATGACTGAAACGATTCAGCCCTAATTGAGACCAAGGTTAAATGTTTATAATATGTAAAAAAAAAAGAAAATGATTAATATACATAGTGAAGAAAAAGAAAATAATGTACAAAGTGAGCAAGATGTTGTCTCTATAACTGTGTCGCCCTAGGGACTTTTTGACCTATTCACAAACTCAGATCTGCTCATAATGAGAATTACTTCTGCTATGCCAAACTGTGTTTGAACATCATACATAAACTCTGTTTCAAAGCTGTCAACAGAAAAAAATTCACAAAGTGCCCTTAATGTAAAGAATAATTTAATCATTTTCTTAGCTGAAAGAAAAAATGTAAACTGTCAAAACCATAGGTCACACTACCGCCAGCTGCTCAGGGACCTTGTGCTATACACACAATGGGGTCCTAGCTAGAGATGCTCCAGCTCAGTTTTCCAAAAACCGAGCCCACCTGAACACCGCAGATCCGAGTACCGAGCCAAGCCGGCTTGGTACTTTTGAGTGCCTTTGTAACTGAAAATGAGGCAAAATGTTATTGTTGAATCGTCGGATCCTGCGAGTTTTGGATTCTATAAGTACTGACGTCCACGGAGATCCAGCGCCATTTCACAGACAGACACAGAAGGAGTAGCAGCATTCTTGGCATTCTCCAGTGCAGTTGGCCAGCATCATAGCTAAAGCAGAAAGAGGAGGGGTGGCAGTGTTCTTCTTATCAGTCTCCAGTGACATTGTACTGTGCCATTGCTCATTCAGAAACAGGAGGGGTGCCGTTGTTCTTGGCAGCCTACAGGGTCAGTGTCATTGGTTACACAGACACAGGGGTAGCAGTGATCTTGTCACTCTCCAGTCACATTGTTCTTGTCACTCTCCAGTCTCAGTGCCATTGGTTACACAGAAACAGGGGTAGCAGTGTTCTTGTCACTCTCCAGTCTCGGTGCCAATGCTCACACAGAAAAAGAAGGGGTAGCAGTGTTCCTGTAAGTCTCCAGTGCCATAGCTCAGTGGCATTGATATGGCACCCAGCTGCTGGTTCCAGTTATGATGATACTAGTCCTTCTACGTAATCTAGTAAAGCCTATGCTCAAGGGCATAGTGGGTTTAAGTCAGGAAAACAGAAATCCAAAAAACAAGCTTTTATATTGGTAAAGAAAAAAACACCTCTCTAATAAAGGTGAAAGTTTACTGTAGAAAAATATAAAATTGCCCACATGCCATTCTACCCAAATTATTGATAAGCATTCTAGCACCAGCTAACTCTCTCAGCTAGAGCCAAGGACCTGCAATCTACACTGTCATCATCCTCACCCTCATCAGTGTGTACATCATCCTCAAACAAAATTAATTCATCCCCGCTGGAATCCACCATTACAAAAGTCTATGTACTTTGATGTATTTGTCCATAAAGTCCTTCCTCGTGGAATTTTTAGTTAATTTTACGGCAGAGCTGTCATGATTTTTGCATCTCTTGAGATCTGGGTCAGTTGGAGAGAAAGAGAAGCACAGTTGGAAAAATGTAGTGATCCAATTTCAAGATGTTGATAACTCTTGGATACTGGCGAAGCAAATAAAATACTTGATCTACAACTCCGACATACTTAGCGGAATTGCTTTGTTTCATCTCCTCCTTCAATCGAGCTGCTTTTCCAAAAGTCTAATTAGGGGAATCACTTGACTCAAGCTAGCAATGTCTGAACTTATGTCACAGGTGTCTGCTTCCAGTGGTTTCAGCACCTTGCACAACACAGAAAGTATTCTCCACTGCACTGGACTATAGTACATTCACCCTCAAATTCTATTCTTCTTGCAGCTGCTGCATTCTCCTACATGCTGTTACAGAATGCCGAAAATGTCCCGAAATACTTTGGGACACAGACAGCATCTCCTGCATGTCCCTGTCATTTTTTAAAAAGCACTGTCCTACCAAGTTGATTGTGTGAGCAAAACAGGGAATCTGATGGAATTCTCCCGGTTGTAAGCTCTAACATATTGGTGGCATTTTTAGAAATCACATATCCTCAGGAGAGTCCAAGTGAGATAAGACATGTCGTAGTGACATCCCTTGGTTTTTCAAACAGGTTGTCAACGGTAGGCCTCCTAGTGAATCAGGTAATACACAGAGTAGCCTGCCTCTGAAAGATCTGACGTTGTTTGTTAGTTGCTGCTGCTGTTTCTGCTGCTGAAGGCGAATCACCAACCCAGTGGGCAGTCACAGTAATATAATCTTTAGTTTTCCCAGTTCTGCTTGTCCACATATCTGTGGTTAAGTGTACAGTGGGTAAAATGGCATTTAATAGCCCAATAATTTTCTTTATTTGTAACCTTTTGGTACAGGTGAGGAATTGCTTGTCTAGTAAAATGGTGTTGGGATGAAATTTGGAAACGGACACACAGAACCTCAATTAACTGTCTAAAACCTGCTGCATTAATTGTGGATATTGGATCCAGATCTAATACTAGCATAGTCACCATGGCGCCTGTGATCCGCTGTGCGACTGGGTGACAGCTGTCATAATTGCTTCCTCTTGCAAATGAGGGAGGGGGCGGGCAGCTCAGATCACGGGGGGGGGGGGGCCCTCACGGGGGAATGGAGGCCCCCTTAGCCTAGGGGCCTCCATTCACTTAATCCGGCACTGCTTAGTATACAGCCAGCTCGCTGCAATCTTTGGCTGAAAGTGAATGAAAACAATATTATGACCTGTGTGGACAAAATTGCCTTGAAATTACCGGAAATTTGTGTAATTAATGCTAATAATAATGTAGAAACAAAAACAGATCAAAATTATGTGATTTTAGCATATTTTAGCAAAAAATCTACAGATCCAAAACCAAGAGTGTTTTTTCCAAAACCAAAACACAAAGTTAATACAGATTGAAAACCTTTACAAGGGACTCAGTGAACATCTCTACTTCTAAACCATAGGTGTGACTACACTACATATTAAAAGTACATTGTGCAGAAAGCCACACACTGCAGGTACATGGCACACAGCATCATGTAAGTATGACAAGTATTTGAGTCTTGTGTGGTTCTGCCACATACATCTCTCACCTGGTCATGGGTCAAGCTATGTCCCCTATATCTCATTGTTGCAGATTATGACCCCAACCCCCCCCCCTCCACTTGTCACATAAACCCGATATTTATTTAACTTCCTTTAGAGGCTCTTCTATCTTATTTGTTTACAATTCTGGAAATGAGAAAAATAAATTATCAATATTGATAATATGTTCCATTTAAACAAGACCTGTAAAATCCTCTGTTCTTTGTGCTGTCCTTACCCCACATACACCCTTTACATAACTATATACCCATTCAATATTTAATATAGGAGACCTTTAGGTCCCTACTTACTTTTTATCTCTGTTTGGATACAACAATATGCTGATGTAAATGCCAAGTTCATGAATATTTCCTATTTACCTGTCACTGGTGTTCTCAACCTATTGGAGCAGTACAAGCCCCATTCAGCTTTAAGATCAAGAAAATTCAGAGCAGAAAGGGGAACAGAAGATCCACTGAGGGCTGTAGAGTTGCTTTGTTTAAATATGGAGAGGGTCTTCTACACCCTGCAAAAAAAAAGGACCACTATTATATAATAAAGTTCTAATGACAGGTTCTCTTTAATGAGAGGGATGTCTTATTATAGAAAATGGCCACTAGATGTCACCACTGTTCTAAATATATTGAACAGCAGCATTTTATTTGTGATCAACTTTTTGTAAAATTGCTATTGTGACGTTATCAACATGATAATGTAATGTAGCTAAATGCAGAATGTGCCTTTTTCCCAAGTGCACTTTATTGCTTTAAAATATTAGTATTCATGTCACTTACAAACATATGCAAATATTAAGCAATGTTAATACACAGACTATGTAGAATATACTGAGGAATGAGCGAAGTCGTCATAATCATCATCATCAACATTTATTTATATAGTGGCAACAAATTCCGTAACACTTTGCAATTACATTTTAACGTGTTTACCTCCTACCACCCATATGTGAATGTAAGAAAGATAATGAATAGGGGAGTTAATAGATGGCAGTGGTCAGGGCCACCTTTTCATTGGGCACAATGGGCAGCCGCCCGGGGGCCCCACGGGCAAGGGGGCCCCATAGGCACTGCTCTTAATGAGAATAAATAATCCTGCAAAAGAAAAAAACCTGCAAACAACACCTTCAAGGGTCACTGAGCAAGTACATCTATCTATCTCTATATATCTATATCTGTATCTGTATACATCTATATATCTATATCTATATCTAGGGGCCCCGGTGCACTGCTTTGCCCGGGGGCCCATAATGTTGTTAAGATGGCCCTGGCAGTGGTTATTTAACTTGCTATTTAAAGGACAAAAAAACTATGCGGGATTGCTGCATTAGGTAAATAAAATATAGGTTTCTTACATTGTACAGACAAATATAAACTAATAAATATTTTGGATTTAAATACCTGCGTGACATATCCATAATTTTGGTATGATTGTTCCAATTCTAAGACCTTAAGAAAGGCAGTTAGGAAGTCAGTTTACTATCCACAGACTGACGGCCTAGTAGAGCAATGGGGGCAAATTACTTTGCTTCTTCCTGTATGTAGTTCGGGACGGTCCCCATGCTTCAATCAACTTTTTGCTATTTAAACTTCTATATGACACGAAGCCTTGAGGTATTCTTCATCTGTTGCTGTAGTAATGGGAGAAACAGGTTTTGCAATATGTGTTGAATTGGCGAAGCCGCTTAGATTTAATTGATCAGTTGGCTCAAGAGAATTTAAAGAATTCACTGTGAACCCAAGAGCAATTTTGTAATCAGAATTTCCACTTCTAGGTATTAGCTTCAGTTGACAAGGTGTAATTATTAATAACCATAGAGGAGAGCAAATTGTTGGCCAAGGAGCAGGGTCCATTCATGGTCTTACACAGAATAGGGGGAGTAAATTACAGCCCAAAAGTAGAAAAATAAAATAAATATACCTTGCTAACCTTTTAAATGCGTTGAAAGAGCAAGAGGCTCTATTTTGGCACCAGATTGTGGGTAATGTTGACTCTAGCCCTTAGGTTATGGGAAACCTATTGTTAGAGTACCAAGTCCCTCATTAGTTATTCCTCTCCCGGGACCAAAAGGAGTCATTAAGTGATTTGGTTAAGGAATTTCCAGATGTATTGTCTTACACATCCATCTGGTAAAGCATAACATTGTTACACCACTAAGGGTTGTGGTTTGCCAAAAACCTTATAGGCTCCCTGAAACAATATGGGACCAGATAAATACATACACTTTCAAAAATCATACAAATGATATGTGGCAGACATTTCTTTCAAAGATCATAAAAAGGAAATAAAACAACATATCTGAATATTCCAACATACATTCTGAATATTCCAACATACATTCTGAATATTCCAACATACATTCTGATTACCCTCTCCCTGTTGGAGTCCCGCAGGGCTCTGTTCTTGGCCCTCTACTCTTTTCACTCTATATTTCCTCCCTTGGTACTCTCATTTCCTCCTTCGGTCTTCAGTATCACCTGTATGATGACGACATTCAACTCTACATCTCTTCTCCTGACCTCTCTTCCGCCGTCCTCTCTCGCGTGTCTGACTGCCTCACCGCCATCTCCTCCTGGATGTCCGCGCGCTTTCTAAAAATCAATATCTCTAAAACGGAAATCATTGTCTTTCCTCCTTCCAGACTCCCTTCCAACCACGACCTCTCCATTGTCGTCAACAACACCACCATCTCCTCTGTCACCCAACTCCGCTGCCTGGGGGTCACCCTCGACTCCTCTCTCTCTTTTGCCACCCACATTCATTCCCTTGCCCAAGCCTGTCGCTTCCAACTACGCAACATCGCCCGCATCTGTCCCTTTCTCTCTCAGGATGCCACCAAGACCATCATACACGCACTCATCATCTCCCGTCTGGATTACTGCAACCTCCTCCTCACCGGCCTCCCCCACTCCCATCTCTCCCCCCCTCCGCTCTGTACTCAATGCGGCCGCTAGACTCCTCTATATCTCACGCCGCTCCTCAGCTGCCTCCCCTCTCTGCCTCGCCTAACACTGGCTTCCCTTCCCCTACAGAATCCCTTTCAAGCTCCTCACCACCACCTACAAGGCTCTCTCCCACTCTACTGCCCCCTACATCTCTAACCTCCTCTCCACTCACACTCCCGCTCATATTGAACTACTATTGAACTACTATTGAACTGTTTCAGTGACTTTTCTGCTGTTGCTCTGAGTTCAGGGACCCACTCACTCTCTCTCTCTCTTGAGCTGGATAGACAAATTACTTGCACCATTACCAATGGTCCAGGACGAGGCAACTTGTGTCACAGCAAAACCAGCTTTTACAGAGAGGAAACTAAGGGTGTCAGATATCCTTATTATATAAGATATAAACATAATCAAGAACTTTTAATTGGTACAGCAGAAATTACATGGGACATTACAGTATATGCGCAGTAAGCACTGGGACAACGCCTAGCTGATCTATGTATATAGACATATCTCGGCTTTGCCTTGGTTACATTAGCATTTCATAATACACACATACATGGACAGGCAGAGAACCTTAAGAAGACATTAGCTCCCAGTTATTTTTAGAGTGATATTAAGAGAAATGAGTTGCAATATAAGAATCCAGATTGTTGGTTGAATGTATGCCCAAATGGTTTCTATGAATGTAGCAAACCACGATGTCTTACGTGTAATTTTGTGGAGCATAAATGTACAGAGTTTGTAACATTTACTTTTGGAGAGAAATTTCTCTCTGAAGGATCTTGTTGATGTAATAAAAATGAAAATGAGCAACGCTATCTTTCTGAGCGCAGTCCACATTTAGTATTATACGCATGTATTTAGGCTTTTCGTACTCCCGAATTCATCACGGATCTCCAGATACGTGTGCTTTTGAAATTTGGGGGCAGGTCTGTTGTGCTCTACTACACAAGACACTGCAGGATATGTCCAATATTTATATGGAATATAAATTCACAGAAGAACGCACAGGAAAATAAAAAAATCTTGAATTAATGTCACCTGTTGGTAAAAAAAAAAGGCATTAATGAAAAAACAGTTTAAAAAGTGTTGTTTTTACATTCTTTTTTCCATCAAATACATTTATTAGAATGTTGTTATTGTCTTCTGAACTTAAAATACATTTTTACAGTTGATTGTGATTGCAAACACATGTTTTAGCATGCATGTGAGACTGTCAACACTACTGAGAAGGACAAGTAACTTTAAGACACTCAGAGTTGGATTCGGATGTCGCTTGAATTTGGCACTCCCCTACTGTATATCAACTACAGCAACACGCCACTTCCCCGCCTAGTTCACTCCCCAAAATCATAGGTTGTAATAAGTGTCGTTTGCATACGAAGAGGCAGTGGACAGGGCAGCGTTCATGGACATATCTGGGCATGCACAGAGTGATTTTGCGGATGAAACACTCAAGATCGGCAGATATGTGCCTTTGTGAATCCGGCCCTCTGTGTTATGTTTTTAATGCTCTGTATTTTGTTTAGCTGCTCTGTTGTCTCAGAAATCCATACCAGATTTGTCTGAAGATCAGAGTTGTTGTGCATCTGTTGCTGAGCAACCTTACTCACCCTACTTCCTGAGCTGCTAACGAGGATTCCACATTGAAGTTGATTACTAGCTCTTGCTAGGCTCATCACTGCTCAATACCTTGCAGCTGAGCAGTCAACATTCTCTGCTCATGTGATTTTATTCCCAGCAACTGTTTCATCAGGACCTACAGAATTACAATCATTGCCATTATTGCATTGCTGGTGTTAGGTTTACCTAAGCTAGTTCCTCTATCCATATCCTGTATAGATTGGTATATCTTCTGCTGTTGGATTTCTGTGTTTGACCATGGCTTTGGTTACTGGACCTTGCTGTTGGATCTCTGTCTGTCCTTAAGCTCTCAGCCTGTTTATTGACCTTGTGTACCTCTCCTGTCCTCTGACCCAGCTTGCCAATTGACCATTCTCTTGTGTCCTGTTTGTCTTGTTTAGTCTGTGTGTTACCTCATAGCTACACGTTTCCCTGACTCTACCCCATTAACAAATATTAATAACTATACACTACTAGTAACAAGCTTAAGGGGCATTCGAGTACCAGTAAACAGTGTGGTACCGGGAAAGGTGGCTGCTAATGGTGAAAAGCATAGTTTTTGTATAGGGGTTATCAGTTGCTGATTGTGTAGCTTATAACACTCTGGTGGTCTATCCTTCAGTCTCATGATATGATACCCCCTGTCCATCAAGTATCTCTGAGATTCATAAGTGAACATTTTTAAAAAGCGTCATCATATATGTAACCAGTTCCAATGGAGCAATTTCCTTCTGGTCTTCCTTGCTTGACAATTTTAGCTCAAGTTAGTCACATTTTTCTACCAATTGTTATAGTATAGAAGAAGGGTCGATTGATATTTAATTATTTCTGTTAGGAGATTTTCTAACATTTCTGTTTTTGTGACTAGAGTTAGAACTAGAGTCAGTTTGTATTATAGCAACAGATTCAGTAAAATCTTGTATATGGGACTCTTTTAGATCCACATATTTTTTTATCAGACTGCCGCGCTTCCTCCATTTCACTTGGCAAGTTGCCAACTTGATTGGTTGATCCCTGCTGCAGCTGGATGTTGAAGTAGGTTGCATTCACTCTCACTAGTTTTCCCCATTGTGCTGCTATTCAATCATTCTTATTAATGCCACTTAACCTTTGCAGTAGTAGTAGTCTGCTGCTTCTTTGTTCTCTTAGTCCAGGAGGTCTGGACTCCTGGACAAGCGGCCTTCACATTCGCACGCTAGCCACACCTCAGTGTTTTAGGTCGCTGCATTGCCCCAAAAACTGCATACTGATGATCACCTTGAAAAAGACTTTTGAGTTCAAATGCATTGGGGGACTGATAGGACAGATAGTCTGATTGGGACTCTGGACCACTGACGATGTAGCTACTTGTTGTATTGTGTTTGATCTACAAGAGATTACAACTATGTGTTCCACGATAGACGAACACTGTTGCTGTTACCATTTACATCTGTAAACAGAATTAGATATTTAATTAACTAAATATCCTCTTTGTTTACTTCAGTTTTTTGTGCACTGATGTTGTGTGAGAGGAGAAAGATTTACTTTTGGATATACAGAGAACACAGTTTTCTGGTGAGCAATCCTCCTGAAAGACCAATTAGTCTCTACCTATTTGTGATCTTGGATGATGCACTCTGTGGTCTATGGTGGCCTGCAGGGTCAGCCAGGCACACATTCTCCACTGCTGACATCTGTATGGAAGAAGATAAGTGTGGGTGAGAGAGAAGGTTCTTAATGTAATTGGCATGGTGGTGTGGGCTATAATTGAATAGTGGGGTGCCATTTCACATCTCAGAACAATTACATGTTATAAGATATGCTTTGTATTCTGGGCAATTTTAATGCCTTACCGGGTGTTTCTTTGGGGGGAGGGGGTTAAATACTGTTCAAACTGTATGAAATTAAAGGAGAAAAATAACATCTTTTCTCAACTTTTGGACTAGTTTTGCAAGAGGTTAATCATTTAGTGGTGGAGATAGTGGCGGAACTACCATTCGTGCAGCAGGTGCGGTGCAGCAGGGCCCATGGAGGGAACTAGTGAGCTGTGGGCCCCGATTCCCTCCTTCCTGCTTCTCGGCATCGGGGCCCAGAGCTCGCTAGTTCCGCCTCTGGGTGGATGGGAACTATTAATTTATTAGTGGGAGCTATTTAATATAACAGTGGCGTCATGGTGGTACCTATTCATTTAAGTTGGGCTGATGGAACTCTAAATTTAATGCTGGGATGATTTGGGGGCTATTAATTGAATGGGGGACTGAATTTGGGGAGAAGGAGGGATGTTTATTAAATACAATTGAACAATATTTATTTAATGTAGAGGCTATTTGAGATGGTAATAGTATTTACATTTAATAAATAAACCTTTTTAATGTTGGGGCTGGTTGGAGGGAAATATTTTTATTTATTAAAGTTGAATATTATTAATTTAAATGTCTGGGTGGGATGGGGGTGAAATAGATCAATTTAGTATATTTATATATGAATGATATTAATTTAAGGTTGGGGCTGGTTGCAGAGAGAGCCCTAATTATTAATCAAGGGTGCTATTGCTAGAATTTCCATATCTCCTGTACCAATCAGGACTCCAACATTCCATGATCCAAACAATAGCAGTTTAGGACACCAGCAGTCACAGGGACAGTCGAGAGGGATGTACTGCTTCACACTGCCCTGGCCATAAAGGGAAAGCTGCCTGCTCCTAACAGTAGTGTACACAGCATTGTCCATGTATTTGAAGGGAAGGGGCTGCACAGTCTACTACAGTCTAAAATGATAGCCACTCCTCTTGCATGATGGCCATTTCCACTCTGGCGGCATAGCACAGATACTCCTCTCTATAAATCCTGCTTTTAACCTGGAATAATAATTGCAGAAGTGATGTGTGTGGGAAGAGGGTATTGGGGGGGAGCAGGGGCAGAAGAATAAAGTTTTGCTGTGGTATAGAGAAACCTTTCACTAGCCTGCTTCTAGGTGTGTGTAGATAAGGTTTTATCTGGGTCTCTAGCGCAGTGCTTGCACCTGAATATTGCTTGCTGTACTTAGGGCAGTTGTATTGTATACTATGGATAATAGTTACTCAGTAATGGAGACACACACCTGATGGGGGTAAAATCAATCTAACATTTATTAGAGCAAAGCTGGAAAGGATAATGCCAGTGGGCTTTAGTAAATATAATTGTGAAGGTATGTCAGTAATTGCGAGAGTAGCTTGTATTCAAGGTATAAGTGTTTAAAAATCTCATAGCATAATATGATAACAATGAATGCAATTAATTAAGTTATATGCATACACATTAGCAGTATCGCTATTGTAAAATATCATCAGCACCTGAAGCTCCATAACTCTTAGTCATTGGATCACTTTACACTCGGTGGGTCCTCTTACTAACACTCTACATATGTTCGTATGCAGTTTAATATCACATTAACCAGCCTGTCACTCTTTTCTCACAAAATGTGGAGTATAACAACATGCCCTTTTTATTACCCTGCTAGCGTTTCCCAGATCCCCCCAGTGCAAGGTCACAGTAGATGGGGATAATGGGACATTGTAGCCCTGCCTATATTGGTTGACTTGTTCACTATCTCTTACTCTTTATAAAAAAAAAAGTAGATTATTGCAATGATGCTGTTATACATTGCTCTTAAATTGAAGCCAGGTGGGTTATGGGTAAGGATTGGGTGGGGCACAGTTTCAGGATACAGGTGAGGGGGCGGTAGCTACATTCATTCTCCCCCTCCTTTCTCTATAGGAAGTCCTGATCAGCTGGAAGTTAGATCTGGCTGAAAAAGTTTGTAAGGGTTTAATACTGGGAGTATAATTTAATCATCTTGGCCTTGCCCCTTAATTAAACTGAGTATGTCCCCATTGTCTCAAGTTGTATTCAGCCAGACAATTTGGTGTCAGCCCAGCAGGGGACCAAGGGATGTATTTGAATGAGAAGGGACAGTCCTGTAACAGCTCCTTTTGACAGATAGCCACTCTCAAAGGATCCTACTATCTAATGCATCCCTGACCCAGTCCTTGGAGTGTGGAAAATACAGGGCATAGAGGAAACAGTGAGAGCCAGGAGAAGTTGTTGCTGATCTTGGGAAAATTGAAGTCTAATTTTCTGCTGGACTTAGCATTCTTTTGGGACATCTGCAGCACAGTAGAACTCAGTGGGTCTTGTTATTTGGTAGGTCTCATATAACGAAGACCAAGGGCTAGACTCTTATCACGCTGGTAGAGGAGAGATTGTCAGGCCAAGTGGCTGGGATTCAGCAAGTCAGGACAACCAGGTGACTAGCATTTATTTACTGTTTGTATATAGAATTCCAGTGATTGTTTTTATTACAATAAATGTACTGTTGAATATTTCTAACTGCATTTTCCTGAGTGACTATAGGATTCTATTAAAGTAATTCTATTGTTTTCAAATAAGCATTTCCCAATCAATTGTATGTGTTTCCAAAGCACAAAGTGATTTATTTTAGCAGATGTAAATAGTCAACAATTCAATACATTATTATATTATGATAATTGTACAGTACAGCCAATACCAAATGATAAATACATACCAATGCTATCGCATGCGCTTGCTGCGCACCCACGGAACCTGGTGGACAGTATATCTGTTAGAATACTGTGTCAGAGTTAACTGAGAGCCAGGGGGTGTGCAGCTATGATTATATACAGTACAGTGTTACACAGTGAACAATAGAGATGACGTAGATTGTTTCTATAGGTCCAGACGTTGGGTGGGTCCAGGGTAAACAGATCATAGGTTGATTCAATCTAAGGATTCCAAAGGTGGGGGTCGTCTCTCCAGGGGGTCTGCTCCTTTCATAGCCAGCATCATACAAAGGATTATTCCCTAATATCAATAATTAAAGTATGCAATGTGCGATCTCTTCGCCGACTGCACCGGACAGCTGCTGATGAATAGGGTTTCAGTATGATACCAGACATGCCACCTTTCCCACAACCTGAACCATATATATCACTGAAGCGTACGTATAATCATTATATATATATATGTATATATATATACTACTAATAAACCAAATATTATCTGCTCAAAAATTACAGTGTAACGGTACCAATATGAATACGAATTATATAGATAACTAAATGTTGTAATGCGAGTGTGTGCGTGCGTATTTTACCGTGCGATCGCACCACGCCACGTGTTACGTGGCGTACGGATCGCAATTACACGGCAAAACAATATTAAACCAATATACTTTCGTTCATCCAATTATACGACTTCGACAATTCCTAGAAGGTACTGACTGGGTATACTTCCCTGGTAAAGTAAGGCACCCCTGAGAGGCAAGCCAGTGTAAAGTGGGTATAAGTGGGCCAGATGAACCCGATTTCTTCACACCGGGGCTATGTGTTGAGGAGTGAGGCAATTCTTAGCAATATGAATACACACCTAGGGACACAGTTCAGTAGCAGCCTCTCATATAACAGATTAAATACTGTTTGTGCAGGGCTATCCCAAACAGATTAAAGCTTGTTTGACTGTAAAAGTCTCTGGCTATTATTTTGCTAAGGATAGATTGAATAGTATTCTTCTTTAAGTGCAAGTCGTTCATAATTGTAGACCTCTAATTCAGAAGAGTTAGCAGTCAATATTATTAATAAAAGTGTAGTAGTATGAATGGTTTATAAGGTTATCCACACTGTCTTGGGGCTTCTGCCAACTCTGCTGTCCTGCAGGATACATAAAGTTGGACACATAAGACCCTGTCCAAAGTCTCTGGCCACAAGGCCTATATGTTGCTGGACTTGCAGGCTGTAGGATCACTTCACAAGGCAAGATGCTTGGAAGCCTAATCGATCTACATGCTGGACACTCTCTAGCTGCTTAAACTCCTATGGGCACCAGAACAGGACACTCTCTAAACTCCTGGACACCACTAGAAATCGTAAAAAAAGTACTGGTTGATGGCATAAAGGAGGCTTTGTACACAATAAAAATAATACACCAAGTAAAAGAGGACCAACTGAAGGGGGTGTGGCTAAAAGGGATCAGAAATGCCTCACTGGAGCTGCTGCACCAGTAAACCCTAACTAATTGGGGTTCCATCAGTTATTAACCAAGTGAACCTGTTACCTGACTAGTAAGCAGTATTGAGGTAAGAGTAAAAGCGAACAAAAGCTAAGAAGAGTCACTACAGGACACTCAATGGAGGAAGGCGAGAAGGGAGCAGCATAGGCATTTCTGCAGTGCATGCTTAACCAAGTAATTTCGTAAATAAATCATACAATCAGCTCCTGATGCAGCAGGGACATCTCCACTGAACCCTGCAGCCGCACACAGTCTAACGTCTGTGGCGGGAGAAGCAGTATGCCCAAAGCCAGTGAAAGTCGGGCAAATTAACTGTTCATAATCCCATCACTATCCAACCACTCTTAGACAGAGTTCCCAAATTAGGTGAACCCTTTCTTTCACCAACACTGTGGAGTACAGAGTCATGCGAATTGAAAATTGAAACTGCAGTCTGGGCCTATTAATAACACCCTTAATCCCGGGCAGTTTCCCTTTCTGCGCCCTGCACCTTCTCTAGGATAATAAAAAATAACAGACACCTTAAACTTACCTGCTGTCCACCATATTCTTTGACTCTGCAGAACATGTGTGGGGGCTTCAGTTACAATAACCTGAGAATCTGTGCCAAATAAAACAACTTAATAAAATAATTCTTATAAGAAAAATACCTATCTACTGATACTGTTGCTACGCTAGCTTGAACAGTGGTTAGCTTCCTCTTGATAAGTGTCTCAACCCAACTATTCTGACTGTTTTAATTTCCAAAATCTTCCATTTTTCTCTAAAATAGGTCTACAAAGGTTCATCTCTGTTCTTTGTCAAATTGTGTAGCAGCTGCTCCACCTGCTGGTGTAAAATCAGTTAGCAGTTAGCTTCACTGTGAAAGTATAAAACAAGCTGAAACAAGCCGAAACCATATAACCTGATGCCCTAAGAGAAAAGGTCGACCACCCAGAGCTTTGATACATAAGCAAAGAATATGCAAACATTTACTGTGAGCCATGTGACATGATATCCTATTTTAAACATGCAATATGCCCCAACCCAAACCAAGAAATGAGGTACATCGGAAATTATCCAACACTTATCTAGTCAAGAAAATCAAAGAAGTGACACTGGGAACTTCTGACCAAGAAGATGGAACTCCTTCCACCAAGAGAGACATCTTTAGTCTGCATGCTTTCATCATGGACCTTAAAAGTTCCTTTGTTACTTAACACCAAATCGCAACAGGGGACCTCAGGACTGACACTGCTACTCTCAACAAATGGTTGTCATAGAGATAGACCGATAAATTTCGAAAATTCCAAGAAGAGGCGATCAAAGACATGTTCTACCTTAATAGAGAATTGGAAATTCTTAAAAAAAATAAAAAATTTAGATAATAGGGAAAGACGGAATAACCTACATGTGAGAAATAATTTACAAATGAGAAATATCCAGAGTCAATCAGTGTATCAGAACTTGAAAATTATTTAAGACATCTCTTTACCACATTGATTCCACCACTGGAGATTCAGTCATTCATTATAGATAGAGAACATAGCCCCTTTACCTGAAAACAAAGTACTCGACCCTGCCTAAAATTCCTCACATTCATGGCAAAAGTCCAAAGCATTATTGCAAAGAAACACTAACCACATATTTTTTGAAGGGGCTAAAACCCTAATATGTCAGGACCTAGTTTCCACAACAATTGCTAAACAGAAAGGCTATATTTATATATATATATATATATATATATATATATATAGAAAGAAGGGAAGAAGGAAGGGCAAGTAAAAGGTGAGAAATGAAAGGAGGCTGAAAGGGGCAGTGTAATATAAGGGAAAACTGATGAAGGGGCACATGTGATAATGAAGGTGCATGTTTGACTATAAAGTGGCACAGTTTGATTGTGACGGTACACAGTGTGATTGTGAAGGGGCATACGTGATTATAAAGTGACACAGTGTTATGATGATGTAGGTACATGTGATTGTGAAGGGGCACTGTATGATTGTGAAGGAGCACATGTGATTATACAGTGGCACAGTGTTATGATGAAGGGGCACAGTGTTATGATGAAGGGGCACAGTGGGATGGCAAAGGGACACAGTGTGATTGTGAAGGAGCACATGTATTATAAAGTGGCACAGTGTTATGATGAAGGGGCACAGTGTTATGATGCAGGGGCACATGTGATTTTTATACGGGCATAGTGTGATGATGAAGGGGCATAGTGTTATGGTGAAGGAGCACATGTGATTTTAAAGTGGCACAGTTAGGGTGAACAGGCACATTGTTAAGATGAAGGGGCACAATGTTATAATGAAGGTACACAGTGTTATAATGAAGGGGCACAGTTCTATAATGAAGGGGCACAGTGCTATGATGAAGGGGTATAGTGCTATAATGAAGGGGCACAGTGCTATGATGAAGGGGCACAGTGCTATGATGAAGGGCACAGTGTTATAATGAAGGGGCACAGTGTTACGATGAAGGGGTATAGTACTATAATGAAGGGGCACAGTGCTATAATGAAGGGGCACAGTGCTATGATGAAGGGGCACAGTGTTATGGGGAAGGGGCACAGTGTTGTGGGGAAGGGGCGCAGGGAGATGAAGGGGTGCAGTGTGATGAATTTTTTTACATATTGTTGTTTTATTTTGTTTGATTGTATTCCTGTTAATGAGTGCTGTAAAATTGTTCTTTGACAGAAAAATAATTGGGGAAAAAATATAGAAATATTCTGTTTCCTTGAATTTATGTTAATTATTTTTGCAAACAACTTAATAAGTATTTCTGTCCTGACCTAAATACTTATTACGTTATTTTGACCCAACTACTTATAAAATGGGACTGCTTGGTAATTATTTTGAATTAGAGGTGCCCTAAAAAAAATTATGGAGGCACTAAGGGTGCCTCGAACTAAGACATTTTGGGAACCACTGATCTAAAAGATAAAAATGAACAAGAAAAAACTTTCTGAATGTGTCCTAATACGGAAAGCTGGTGAAATTGAAGTTACCTCTGCCTAGCACCAGTCAAATGTGAATTACATCTTCCCACTGACCCTGCACAAATGGTCTTGCATTGCTTCAGAGGCCTACCCCTTTCCAACACAGAAGGTTGTGCATATTCAACAAATATTGTGCAAATTATCTAACTAGCTATGTTACTGTTACCGTTTCCTATACCTTTACTATACTCAGGTTTTCCAACTGTTCTATTTAAAAGGTAAAGGCCTTTCAAAAGAAGGTAAAGAGCTCTGGGTGGGAGACACCTACTCGCATCCAGACCACCAAGGAGCTTGGCAAAGAAAGACCAGGATTGATATATTCTTCAACTGTGCCTCATTATCCCAAACCTCGGTCAACCGTTCATTCAAATACCTGGCTAGTTGGATAACTCAGCACAGAAGCTTAGTGGTAAGCACTTCTACCTCACAATTCTGGGGTCATGAGTTCGATTTCTAACCATGGCCTAATCTGTGTGGAATTTGTATGTTCTCCCCGTGTTTGCGTGGGTTTCCTCTGGGTGCTCTGGTTTACTCCCACACTCCAAAAACATACTGTTAGGTTAATTGGCCGCTATTAAATTGACCTTAGTCTCTCTCTTGGTCTGTGTGTGTATGTTAGCGAATTATATTGTAAGCTCCAATAGGGTAGGGACTGATGTGAGTGAGTTCTCTGTTCAGCACTGTGGAATTATTGGTGCTATATAAATAGTTGATGATGAATATCATAGAAGAGAAAAGTGGGAGGCCTCCATGGAGATTGACTAAGATGTTACTAAATACTCAGTTACAAGCCATAATTTAAGATAAAATTCAAGAATACTGTGAGATTAACTCATCTCAGGACATTAATATACCTATGGTTTGGGAGGCACATAATGTCATCATTAGAGGGGAAGTGATCAAGAATATTTCCCACCATAAAAAAGGGGACACTAAAAATCTAACACTAAAGAAGAATACAGTATACAAGAACATAAAAGCACTTTTATAAAAAAATAAATCCTCATACATCTGACTTACAAATAGAAAGGAAGATTACAAACTGTCCTAACCGAAAAGCAGAAATGAGCTTTCACTGGTTTAACCAAAAATTCTATGAAAACAGCAACAAAGCAGATACCCTTTTGGCAAATAGACTAAAAGCTAAAAAAAAAAGTGTCCCAGGCAATAAACGCTTTAAGGGACAAAAAAGGAAATTTAACGTAAACCCCTAACATAGTAATAACATTTTTAAACGATTATATAACCTAGAAAAACCCTGTGATGCAAACGAACAGGTAAAGATAACAAACAATACCTTGAATCAAGTTGCCTCCCTAAAAATCAGTCCCATCACTTAACAAAGATATTATGGAGGAATAAATAAAAATAGCATTGAAGGCTCCCAGACCCCAGTTGGCTATTATATGGTCTATTATAAAACATTTGACACCTATCTCCACATCTAGTTCAGCTGTTTAATGATATACTCCATGGAAATCATTTCCACCATAATTCTGCTATATCCAGAATAATTGTAATCCCCAAACTTGAAAAGACCCCATGATTTGCTTCAAATTTAGACCTATTTCCCTCCTGAATACAGATCTCAAGCTTTTTACAACATTCTAGCAATCTCCTTGCTTGACTTAGACCAAGTAAGGTTTATTCCAACTAGACAGGATATGGATTCTGCAAGGAAAACCACCAACTTGATTCATGAAATGAATAACACTAAGCTCCTCATAGTCATCCTAGCACCACATGCTGAAAAAACATTTAATTGTATTTCATGGCCATTTATGTTGTCTACACTAACAGCTATTGGATATCAAGTTAATTTTGTTAAGACCATCCAAGTCCTTTACTAAAACCCTCATCAGATCAGTTCAGAGAGGGAAATAGGACAAGACAGGACTCTGTCTTCTATCACCACTACAACATCTCCTCCCATTATCAAATCCCCAAATATCACTTCCTAACCAATAACACAACTTTATTGGATAATAATAGTACAGGTTATGCGGGCATACAGTTCACCAGGTTCACAGAGGTAAGCACATAGTCACAGGGACTTCCAATGACTCTTCCAAGGAACTCGGCTGCTCTGCCTGATAGTTACCCCTCTACTGCAAGGTAGGGTCAGCGCAATGCCTTTCCCCTTTTGGCATATACGCAAAATCACAATGAATTAATTAACATATTGTGTTTTTTTATTTTAAAGCGCACGTAATTCGGGCATTCGGGCATACGGACATCTGTATTCAACTACTGCGGATCTGAAGAAACATCTCTTGTTGAACATGAGTCCATGTACTCTCTGCATAAACAGTATTTGCCATATTGAGACAGAAACAAAACACTGCATGATACATACCATACATATGTGAAATATAAAGTCCCAACAGAATGCACAGGGAAAAAAAAGAATTTAATTATTATCACCTATTAATAATTAGTCATTAATGAAGAAACATTAAGAAAAAGATTGTTTTTTTTTTATCATTATACCCCCCCCATAAAATACATTGATGAGGATGCTATTAATGTCTACTGTACATAAAATCAAGTTTTACAGTTGCTCTTGATTGCATAAACATTTCCTAGCATGCAGAGGAGACCGTCATCACTATCACTCAGCAATTGCACCTGACCTGTAGCTGGCAAGTGATATGACTGAAAAACAAGTAACTTAGAGATGTCCAAAGCTAGAATTGGATACTGCTGAGTGCGCTCGAGCTTGCCCTGCCCTTAATGTACATTGCATACGTGCATGCGCACCTTCCCTTCTCCATTCCACCCATGAAATTGTAGGCTATCGTGTTTGAAGATTAATTGGATGTTCTAGTGATTAGTTTGTGTATAGTTTATTTCTTGGCAGTGCGACTTAACGCAAAATAAGGCACTTATTGCCATTTACATTCCTTAATGAATCAGGCCCTATGTATTCACTAGATAAGACGCAAAGGCAACATTTAAGTTATATGTCATTATTTTATCTCTGATACCTGCTTACACAAACCTCATGAGTATGCTTGAGAGTCAGAGAAATTTGGGGACATTCTTGGATGATGAGGGATGGACTGTCATTAGCACGGCACAGTCATACTCTAAAGATTCAATCAGTACAGGAAAAAAGTACACCTTAGTTTAATGCGACAGGTGTATGCCTGTTAAAGTTAATGAGGAAGTGGGACTTTGAGGACACAATATCATTGAGTTTCAGGGCCAAGATAAAACAGCCAATCAGATAAAGGAATTATTTAAAAGCTGGCTCTTTCATGTTTAGATACTGCGACACACCTTTAGCGGTGTCTAGCCCCCCCTGCCGGCTTCTATATTTTGTGTATAGTCTAGTTAGTTTGATTCTTTTTTCAGGTTTAAAATGGGTATTTGTATGATTTTTAGAACAGACATACACCTATCTGACATTTTGTTTTAAAAATTAAATTACAGCTTGTGGAACCACCTACTGTACTGTGGAGTAGAATGAAAAAATGCATTTGTGATATTTGCCTAAAAATCTAACAATTTTCTGCTGCACTTTTGTATATTATAAATTACAATAAATAGAACCTTTTACTGAATATGTGTTTTGCCAAATACAAGAAATGCCTTTCCATTATGCCTGGTTCTACCTAGTTAGTGTTAAAGGGTATGTCTGCTTCTCTCTATGTACCCCTAGACCACCTTGCCCCATGCTACAAATGTTTATATATAGCTCTTTTGCCCATTCACTTGACTAGCTGGTTAATCAAATGCCTTACTTTCTGGCTGAGGTTACCAGGTACCTCTATGAGTTTAAAATCAATTACTGAAACAACTGGGAAAGTATAGGTATACTTTATTTTATATTAAAAATAGATATATCTACAAACATGCATGAATAATAATAAATACCAGTAACAAAAACCTGGGTGTTCTTCTCATATAGCCTACTGTCCAACCCTATCCTAAAGGGGCTATAATCAGTTTCCCTTGGAGTGCTGTCCCAATAACTAAGCCACAGTATTTACTCCTCTGCCATTTGGACAGGGACCAAGCCCATGTCCTCCTACTTTTGACAGGTACAGAAAGTAACATGGTCCACTAAAACTTTCATGAGCAGAGCAGCAGGCATGATCTTCTAAAGAGCCTAGTGGGGCCGTATCCCCTAGTCAGAACTGCCCAGGCAAGAAACAGCAATGGAGCGACATGGGCTCTTGTAAAAATGCCAATTCTTACAATACAGTTACTGCATTGCAATATTATAGCAGAAACACTGCACTAATCATAGGGATAACTTTATATATTTGAATCCATGTAAAACACCAAATTATAAAATACATACAACACAAGTTATTCATACATGCAAGTACTACATTACTTGCAGAAAGAGGTTGTCAAGCTGGACTATCTTTTATTTACAATATGCCTGACACCTTGGTCTCACCACAGAGCCATTTATCTGAATGCAGTCTCTACAGCTCACAGCACAGTTGCACTAAATACATCTAGTATGACTCCATACGGCAGAATAGAAGCACTCTATAGGTAAGGCAGAAGGAAGGAGCTGACTGCTGTTAATAGAACTTATTATTTTCTTTGACAAGTCTCTCATGTTTTCCATACATATTCTACTATTTGTCTGCTTGTAAGTAACTTTCAAAAGATCAAATATCAATAGGGCAAAAGACTACAAGACACATATCAACAGTTAATCTGCACAGAACTGTAAGGTATTTTATTGTCTATTTTGTACTAGATATAAAGTCATCCTTTGTGTTGACTTGGTGTGACATGGAAAAAATCATTATACAGTTGTTACTGCAATAATTAGAGCCTGTAAACCAGTGGTGGCCAACTCTTTGTACTTTAAATTGTGTCTCTGAGCCGGGAGCAAAAGCTTTACATGGTGTGCCGGAAGGGGCAGATCAGCCCACAGCCAGCCTGACTCCCAAGTCATGTGACCTCTTCTGCACAATGCAAGGAGATTACAGTGTCGGCTAGTACAATCAGGGAAGGAGGAGGAGACAGTGTAGTGTGTTCTCCTTCTTTCCTCTGCAAGGGCTGCAGTGGCTGTGTGTACAGGGTGACAGGTAAGTAAGGGGAATGTTATGAGATTTGATGAAATTTGGAGAGATCTCATGGCATGTAGGGAGGATAATGGGTATGTGGTTATGGCATATGAAGGGCATGTGATTTGATCTGATGTGGCATGTGGTGAGGTCTGATGCCATATGAGGGGCATGTTGGGTGATCTGATGTGGCATGTGGGGAGGTCTGATGGCATATAAGAGGCATGCGAGGTGACCTTGTGGCTGTGTTGCTCTTGTGGCACGTGGGGAGGTCCGATGGCATATAAGGGACATGTGGGTTGATCTTGTGGAATGTGATGATATCTGATGGCATGTGGGGAGGTCTGATGGGCATTTACAGGGCATGTGGGGAGGCTGATGGTATGTGGAGAGATTTGGTGGCATGTGCGGAAGTCTGATGGACATGCAAGCGACATCTGGTTAGGTTTGATTGCATGTGGGGGGGATCTGATTACATGTGTAAAGATTTAATGGGTATGTAAGGGGCATGTGAAGAGGTCTGAGGGGCATGCGAGGAGATTTGATGTGCATGCAAGGGGCAGTTGGTTAGGTTTTATGGCATGCAGGGAGATCTGATGGACATGCAAAGAGCGGCATGGTGGCCATTTAGAAAGAACTTGCACATTACCTTACTTACTACTTTAGATTAAGGTCTGCCCTACTCTCATTGTTCTGCGGTTCCTGCAATCCCTTCTGTCAACTCAAAGGTAATAAGGGGTTTCCTGAGTTATAGCAGCTTGTGTGCCCATCAGACTGCCACTAACAGAACTGTACCAGCTGTAGCTGCAGCACATCTTTGACCTCAGACCAGTGGCTCTCACAGTAAGTGATTCATTAATATCTATCTCTAATAGTCTCTTGCTAACTGTTGCATCAGATTCTCAAATATACCTTCATAGTATTTGGAAACTATTCCTGCAGTTCTGCTGCCACCCTGTGGTCACTGGTTGGTATTGCACTATGAGTCTTTGTATGTACTACATCAGCATAAAAGACTTATCTATATGTTAACATTTCCACTGCTGTGGCCATTAGATATTCTTTTATGACAGTACAGATTTACCTTCCTCACTCCAGCGCTGTTTCTCTACAGGGTGGTCCATAAATGTGGAGACACCCTTTTAAAATGTAAATGAATAAGGAAATATTAATCAGTGTCTACAAATATGATGGCCGCCATTCCGGCCACATACCCTATAAAAGATTTCCACCACAACCAGATATTTTTTGTAGACACTGGATTACTATTTCCTTACTCATTTCCAATTTTTAAAAGGTTGTTTCCACACTTATGGACCACTCTGTATTTTCACCTGCTCTGACACTGCAGCAGTGTCAGAATGCAGCTGGCTGAGTATTTCTGCCTATAGCCTTTTCACACTCACCAATTCTGATTTATCATTTGAAGTTAATGTGACAGGATGGACCACCTATGCCACCCTGTCTATTGTTGCTGGGAACCAGCTGGGCTTACTATGCCACAATTCCCTTTCGGTATTTCAAATGCGCCCTCTATCCTCAGTAGGAGGGGCTTACAAATGCTACCACCACTGCACTCCTTACCGGCATCCAGTACAGGGTTAATTCTGGGTAACTGACGCTGCTAGTGTACCCCGTTACTGGTGTACCTGGGCTGGTACCCCTGACCTCCTCCTATGGATCAGGGTTGCTGTGGATGGATCCCCCTGGCCTATCACACTGGCTAGAGCTGCTGGATAGCGGGCAGAGCTGTGGTACTGGAAAGCTGGGTCCAAACCTCAGAACAGCTGGGATAGAGAAGTTTCCAAGCCGGTCTTTGAAGCAAATGATGTTTATTTGCTCATTATTTGTTTATTTGCTCACACTGGTTGAAGGTACTAGTGAGCAGGTCAAGTGAAACAAAAAGAACAATTTTCAATACAAAACAGTGCTCATTTATACAGTTTTGGACACAGTGTCACAGGGTAAGCCAGCCCTTAGATGTCTGAGTTATTTTTAGCATCAGGATGCAATATGTTTACCCAAACATGGATTTACATGCAATGCAAAACTAACAATATTTACACTTATCTGTGATATCCTAAAACTTGCTATGATTTCCTGCATCTTGTTTTAAACACAGGAAATCTAACAGCAAGACTAATTAAACCTTCCTGTGCCTTCAGGTGCTGGCCCCTCAGACATCTAAAGGTCTAATTAACATGAGATTAGCATGAGTCCATTCTTCAGACAATTGCAGAATACACATTCCCAAAGAAAAGTTACAAAACCCCAAACAAGTCATTTCTCTACATCAAAATACACAAAAGACTCAACAAATGCTTATTGCATCACATATATACCTCAGAAATAATGCATCTCTTCTAGTAAGAGTTAAAAGAAAAAACAAATTTCCTCCCCTGGTCTCAGAAATAAAGATAGTTCCTTTACAATATCTAAAATAGGTAAATTTGCAATTATATAAATAAGCGCCTTATTTCCTTTAAATAAATTTATATCATTAGTGATCCAGTCACAGTCATACAATAAGAATAATTCTACCTCTCCCCCACAACCATTTTTATGATACTCAAAATGCCAAAATATATGAAACCAGACATGTCTCAGGATGTCTGAAAAGTGCTTGCAAAAGGTGGGGGGAAAATCCACAGCTACGGAACATCCACTCATTCACTCTCCCTCAACTAGATCTGACTCAGAGCCAGAATATGGCTCCTCAGAGCACTGTACAAATTATGACATAGCAAGTATCCTCAACAAAATAAGGTCACATTCCAAGGCAACTACGTAATACATTGATCTAAGACTTACTAATAGTGTTTAAAGGTTCACAGCTGGATGATAACAATGATAGCTGTCGAAGTCAGCAAATTGGATAAAGTCATTTTAATTAATATCGAGCAAACTTGGTTGTCTTTGTCTGAAAATATGCGTAGAGCACGCTACGGCGTGGAAGGGCATATCCAGCCGCAACACGAGGCAATAACAGGTTTTTACACTTTTACACACATTCACACAAACACACACACATTTGTAATTAGTACACATTAATTGTAGTTGCAACACATAGTTATTTATGTCAAAATACAGCAGTATTTATGTTTAATATTATGAGATATATGCATTTTATTGAAACCCAAGGTTCAGGTTGCAGGAACTGTGCCATGTTAAGTATCATTTTAATCCCCTATTCATCAGCAGTTGTCCGGTTCATTCGCCAAAGAGATCGAACATTTCATACTCTAGTTAGTGATGTTAGGGAATAAATGTTTAAAGTGATACCAACTGTAAAATCTAATAGACTAGTTGAAACTGGATTCTTGTAGGGAAAGTCAGAGCACATCCCCTGGAGAGATGACCCCCACCTTTGGATATTTTGGTTTGAACTGACCTATGACCTGCAGTACACTGGACCTTCCTGAAGCCTGGACCAATAGAAGCAAGCCACATCATCTGCATTGTTTTACTGTATTTCTGACTGCATATAAGCAGGAGCTCTGGGCTTAGTGACCAGTCTTCTTTGACCACAGCATTCAGACCTAAATGACTGTTCACTGGATCCAGGGTGCCTGCGATAAGTAACGGCTGTACTTGTTTTTATTTCTCTTGAATTATTCTGCTACTTTTGGATAATAAATTACTTTGTGCTTTGGAAACACAAATCGAGATTCGACAATCGTTATTGGATAGCGACAAAACATGCATAACATAACCAATCAGATTATTTCTGTCTAATTTAAGTTTGACAATGTAAAAATATAGCTGATTGGTTGCTATGATTTATTGCAGATTTGCACCATTGAACAGTGTTAGTAGTAGTCTTTGTCTTGAAACTATGACATTTCTAAATCATGTAAATATATTAACATCTACCTATGCTTAGGCTAGTGACGAGACATGGCACAAGGTCCACCACAAAGCATATCTCACATATGCCACAGTAATATTACAGTGTGAGAAATAGCAAATGAAGTGAGAGTCAAATTCTTCCATCAACCATGCACTACATTTCGTAGTTTGCATCAAGGGATCCATATCTGTTTGTCTCTTTTGTTTTCGCCAATGTTTATATTTCACATGGGGGAGGGTGGTTATCATACAGTGACACTCAAAGTGCATAATAACTTTAATAAAACCATTTCAACCTGGTATGTTATTATGAGATTTTTGAATTGTATGATTATTTGTGCCTGGATGTTTCCCAAGGTGTATGTATGTGTATTTAATGCGAAAGTTTTTATCTACACTCATCTTGTCTCAGCTGTGCCCTCTTCCACTTAGAAAGTCAGCTCTCTCATGAGCAGGGCTCTCCATACCCTTTGTATGTCCCTGTTTTATGTATGTCCTGTTTTGCCTACTGAATCGCGCTGCGGAGCACTGTGACGCTTTCCAAATCTAATAATAATAATAACTTTTGTGATTATATAGTAATTATTTTTGTATGTCTGCTTACAAACACTATTCTATTCATTTTATTATATTGCTATTATGGACAAGCCAAAATAACTTGTTATTTTTAAATTTCGTTTGAAAACAAGTCATGTATTTAGACATGTATTTAAACTGTTTTCTGCTCTCCAGTTAACTCACATAAGAATGTTCTCTCCTTACATAGAGAATTAATAAAACCTGCTTTTAATTACCAATACGTTTGTGTCATCAAGTCCCAGACCACATCAAAAGATCACTAGTGTTAAATATTTTGAAAGCTTTATTTATAGTAAGAAATATGAAACTTTATTCTAAAACAAAGGGGAAAAAAAAGGGAGAGTTGGCACTTTGTTGTTTATTCAGTATTATAATATGGATGAAAACATTAGAATAACCAGAAGAAAAATATTAAAATGCATGAATAAACTGTAAACTTTTCCATAGGGGTACTACATACCCAGGTCACCATTAAATGTCTAGGCAATCTGGTACTTAAAGTACTACAAGTGCCAACATACCTATGGCTGCCAGGCAATGTGAACCACAAGTTTTAGCATGCCCTGGCACCCAAGGCCTGTAATGCACCAGGGAAGAACAAAAAAAATATACTGTTTTAAAAATAATGGCATTGAAAACAAAAGACCCCATACACAACCTCTTTTCCCATGTTTATTGCTTAATAAATCCTGGTGGTCAATAAAACCTGGCCGGGCCCTTTCTTCCAGAATACAAGTGCTGTTTTTGCCTGGTGTACTTTAATTATAACCGTGTTTATCCAATCCCCTTGTGGATGGTTGTGTAGGTTTCTCTACCTTGGGTATAGCTGGCCCTGTCTCACCAGTTGATGTGAGTTTATAGGTCAGCCTTTGATAATAGACTGGTAATAGTTCATCAGTAAGCCAGCACGGTGGCACAGTTGTTGGCATTGCTGCCTCACAGCACAGCATAGCAATTACGTTTGTTAGTATGATTTTGACCACTTACCCAGCATCCTGTAGGTCTGCTGTAATCTCCCAACCAATATGTATATTCTTACCTTTATAATCTTCCAATTTATTCTTTAAATCTTTATAATCTCCCCACCAATATGTATAATGGTTATAATATTTGTAATTTCCCACTCAAAATGTATGTGGGTATGAAAAAAACAAAACATAGCCTAGACTGTAAGAAAACTAGAACACTTTATTGCTGTTACACAGAATAGTAAAACAAAAAATTGAATATGCTCACAATAAAGCTAGAAGACTGTGGGATGAATGCAGTTCATTAAAATCCGCTGAGTGGCAGCATGTGCATAAGCCATGATTTCCTATGTCTTGTAGTATGGAGAAGGTATGGACCCAACGCATTTCATCACATAAGGGGGTGTGACTTCTTCAGGGGTTTACTGTGTGTGTGTGTGTGTGTGTGTGTGTGATATTTAAAGCAAGTATCAAGTCATCTGACCATTTCAGATCAGTTTCAGCACATATCCTAGCAATCTTATATTTCAAAGCCCTCTTAACTCTTTCCACTACCTGTTTGTCGATGGTATAGGGTGTGTAATTGTTCAACAATTCCCAATGCTTCACAAATCTGAGTCATCGCATGTCCTGTGAAATGCATCCCTCTGTCAGGAGAAACCACATAAGGTATCCCAAACCTATGAATAAGTTTCCACCCACCCAGATAATAGGTCAACATATACCAATACATATTAAATCAATTGACACTTTGGCATCTAAAACAAGTAAATTTGTAGATTTATGAATGGACCCTTAATAGTAGGTAAATGTACCCATCTCTTTGGGTATCAATGAACTATGACAACTCATTCCTCATTCAATTTATGTGACATATGAGCAAAAAGAGCATAGGAGGTACATCAAGGTGAAGTGCATGATTTTTCCATATATTAATTGGAGTTGCAATCATCCAATATCCATTGATTATGGATAACAGTATCTGTGGAGGCTTGAAGCTGAGAAAGAATTGAGATATTATACATAACGGCTTCTGTTTTCTGAGTAATGGAAGCGCAAGCAATATATACAGGCAATAAAATATATGCAGATTTATTAGCTGCCTTATCTGTAGTACTGACAATATCTTTCATGTTTGTAGTGCTTG
Organism: Mixophyes fleayi; assembly: GCF_038048845.1. Classification (NCBI taxonomy): domain Eukaryota; kingdom Metazoa; phylum Chordata; class Amphibia; order Anura; family Limnodynastidae; genus Mixophyes; species Mixophyes fleayi. Next base: position 290,581,106 of record NC_134403.1, on the reverse strand, counting down.
ACATTTGATGACATTAAGAGCTATAGGAAGCAGAAGCTAATCTAAAATGTATTAAAAATTGCATATGTGGTTACCAGCAGAGGTTTTGAGGGAATGCATGTTGTTGGTCTTGTGTTACACCAAATGAGTACCTGAAGTCAGTATAAATCTTTACCGTGGCATTATATCCTAAGGTACATGCCCATAATAGTTCAAAAAGTTCAGGGACTTGTGAAGAGGTTACATAAAGGGACCCAGACTCTACTGTCTCATTTGTTGTGACTACTGTATAGCTAGCCCTCAGGCTGTTTTCCTTGTCTGGGAGACAATTACAGATGTCTATATGCACAATGAAATTTGCATTTGGTATTAGAACATCACTGAAGTTGTCACCCTAGGCTTAGAGTTTACATCATATATTTTACATCTCACTTCATAGACTTATAACCTAAATGTATTAAAAATATTTTATTATAGCAAAAAAACAGGGGGGGTCACTTTTCCATTAGACCTTTTTTACAATTTTCTTTCCATAGAAATAAACCTTACAAGTTATTATTATTTATTTACTTGCTTATCTTAATCTATGTAGCATCAACATACTGCACAGCTCTTTACAGATAATGCTTCGTCATTCACACACAAACACTAATCTACTGTATATGTTCTTCTTCCTGTGGGAGAAAACACACAGATCATCATCATCATTTATTTATTTATTTATATAGCGCCACTAATTCCGCAGCGCTGTACAGAGAACTCACTCACATCAGTCCGTGCCCCATTGGGGCTTACAGTCTAAATTACCTAACACACACACTCTCAAAATTTGGAAAACACACAAACTCCACACATATAGTGTCATTGTTGGAACAAAACCCAGTGATCCTTGTACCCTGGTAAGGTACCTTTTGTCATTAGCATTCCACTGCTGAATGGTGTAATTACAGGGCCTGGATCAAGGGCAGAGCAGTGCATGCCACATCTCCATAGCAAAATTTGGGAAGTGGCATGGCCATGCCTTTTTCACCTGCAAAGCCCTTCAGTCTGCTCTTTTGAGAGCAGAACGTGGGCACAGGGGAAAACAGGGGCTTCAAATGGGGGGTGAATTACACAGCACTGCCTGGCTCCCCTCATCTCCGGGACTCATAGCCACTGCACCCCCTGCACCTGCCCCATGGCCTGGCCCCTGGCAGTGCCAGTTGGTGCTTTAATGTACACTGTTCCGCCCCTGCACAGCATGCGTTTACAAATTTAAATACTGATCACATTTTAAGTACTTATTTTTGCTGCTCCATGGAGACATTTTAATTGCTCTTGAATTATTAAAGTACCAGAAACACACTTGCCATTCTTTTAGTTCTTCTTTTTTTCCTCTCAACTTATTTTCAACCACTTAGCATACACATTTTGGAATATTTTTTAAAAACATATCAATACATAAAATATTACACAGCATGTATAAAACTGCAACCATTCCTTACAGTTCTTGTGCAAGTCAAAGTCGATAGAAACAGGAATCCATTTTCTATCACTACTCTGCTACAACTTCAGGCTGTCCGCTATAGTCAATTGTTTTAATTGACTTTCTGCTCTACAAATAAGATAACTAATTTATCTTTAGTACAATCAAACCATTTCATAATGTATTTCACACAATCATTACATGCATTAATTTTCCCAAAGCCCCATTTGGTAGTTCAGTAATACTCTTTTGACCCATATCTCTATGAGACTTCTGCCCCATCTCTCACTCTGACACTAACAAAACAATATACACTTTGCACAGAATGTTTTACCAACGACAATTATCTCTGATCTGTAGGAGATAACTGAATCCACACATTGTACATGTCCTCTGCTGCAAAAAAGTTTCTAAACTTACAAAGTAACCATTCTGGAAGCACAAAAAAATTATGATACCGAAGGACATGAGTACGCAGAGCTTACCTTTGGTTTTAAGTGAGTGAAATTAAGCGTAATTGGGGACCTTCTCAGAGATTCAGGCAGAAGCAATACATTAAACCCTAAAACAGATCTTCATTTACACACTTTTAAAAGGGAACGTAGTGACTGAAAGCATACAAAAATAAAATAAAAAATAAAATATAAAATAATGCCTGTATACATAACTTTGTGCAGTCTTTTCAACAAACAGCTACAAGGTCATTGATTGGGAGGGTACATATATACAATTTCCATAGACAATTGAGGTTGACAGATTATTTTATCAAACATAATTTGGGTTCTTTTTGTGGTAAAAGTACCTTTGATCCAACTTCATTGAATACTTCTGACACGTTTAATAGATTGATGAAGCAGGATACTGTTCTATATATTTACTTCTTCTGTAATCTTACACTATGATTTAAAATTACTTTGAAATCACTCCAAAATAATACCCAATTTGTTATTTGTCAAGCTGACAAAAGAGGGGGAGTTGTGCTCTTTAATCGAGAGGCTGCTTTCAATGAGATCAGGCACAAATTATCTGATAGTACGTGTTATAAATGTAGAACTGTCTGAGTTGAAATCAAGAAGAAGAGGCTGGAAAGCTGTGAAAACATGTCTTTATTATGTGGTATATACTGAGAACTGAAAATGACTACCAGGTATCTCCTGTCAGCCAGCACTTCCTGTGTGTTTGATGGAAGTGATGTCACTTCTATCAAACACATATAGCATACATCTACAATAAACCCCATAGATTCTAGAAAGGGATTGACAGTATTATTAATCTCGGTTTGAGCAATGGGTGAATACAGGGTGAAATTGTTGAATTTCTCACACAGGAATTCCCTAAGATACCTATGTGCTTCTAAAAATATATATGAAATTGGGTAACCCTCTTGGTAGACCCAATTTTTCTGCCATAGTTTTTATGTCAACCTTTGTCCTAGTACATTGTTTTTTTTCTGCCAGACTGTTATTCAACATACATCTTTTGTAAATGATACTACATATATAAACCAATACTACAGTACACTTATGAACTGTTTATTTTATTATTATTTTTTGCTATTGTCTGTTCCTGAAACATCACCATCATCATCATCATCAACATTTATTTATATAGCGCCAGCAGATTCCGAACCAATTTACAATTGGGAAACATGTCTTTTAGTCACATTAGATGTCTGTAATCTATAGCTTAGTATTTCTAGTTTAAACGTTTAGGCAATATATCATCTCCACTATTATTGATTTTGAAAATTTGTTAATTGAAGTTATATATAACAACTGTTTTTGTACGAATATTCTTTTTATTTGCAGCTACAGGGCACTGCAATAGTGTCAAATATGATCCCGTCATCTGTCAATCTTTTTATGTATCAATTACACTTTAGTGCATCCTATTTTCATATTTTTTCTATGTACTCTATGTTAATGACCTATGTATGGTGGGGACTTGAGATGAACAGCAATTGATCACTTTTGTTGACAAACTTAATTATTTGAATACTATACAGGTTACATTAGGGCCCTCTTAAGAACCTCTTGGGCCCCCGGGCACAGCAGTGCACCGGGGCCCCTATATATACAAAAAAAAAATGATGATATATATGGGCCATGCAGCCCAGGGGGGCCCTCCGGAGGCAGAAAAAAAAACAAACCCTGCAAAAAAAGAAGAAAATACTTACCGTGCTGTCAGCTGGTGGTCCGGCTCCCTCCCTGGGAATGGATGTTGGGCGGGCGTGATGATGTCACACCCGACATGCACTGCCAGCGCGATGGAGGAGGAGACCAGGGAGGGAGCCGGATCGCCAGCTGACAGCACGGTAAGTATTTTCTTCTTTTTTTGCAGGGTTTGTTTTTTTTCTGCCTCCGGAGGGCCCCCCTGGGCTGCAGGGCCCCCGGGCACCTGCCCAGTGTGCCCAATGGGAAAGACGGCCCTGGGTTACATTATCTTATACTTTATCTGTAATTAATTTTTGGGATGTTAGTGTTATGTGATCCGAGGAGGGGTTTTCTACAGTAATTTATAGAAATCTAAAATAAAAACACTGCTGGCACTAAAATGGAAACAAAGTAATCAAGCGCAATTATATCATAACAAGAAATATAGAGTTAGATTTGCCATCTTAAAAAAGAGGCACTTCAAAGCCTCAAGATGGTGAATACAATCAACAAGAGATATGCTCAACACTGCTCTAAATTTTCACTAATCAAAGAATGTCTCTCTATCAATATATATTAAAGTAAAATACTTTTAATAAATTGCCATTAATAATATCAGATACAAATCATCACAAACGTTTCATGTCAAAAAGATTTGTTGTATGAAATCAATAATACCTAGCTTATGTGTACTGTTTTATTGCAACCAGATCAAATTCCACAGACACAATTATACGATTAGTCCTTTATTTGTGACCACTTATAAAGTGTAATATGGGACCATACAAGTTCTACTTCTTTTTGTGTTATATTGGATAAATGGTAATTAATTGTTCCTCTAGCATGTGTGTAATATTAAAATACCCACTGGGTGCAGAACAGTTCCTGATTTCTGAGAAAAAGCGCTTTTCAATGCCGGAGTGTTATATTCATGCAAGCCGGCAACCAAACCAATAATGTCAAGCTCATTCAAACTGTTATGACTGCATGAAAAAAAAAAATAGTTCAGTGAGTTCAGTTAATCACCAGTTCAGTGAAAAAGACTCATCCGTAATCAAGACAATCCCCACAGAGGTTCTTACTGCAAATCAGCATTTAGGCAATAATAATAATTGAGATTTTTAGTCAGTGTCACCATGGCCTGACCCATTTTTCTACCAGCAGATCCAGAGGGCGGGTGTATGAGACCTCCACCTCAGGGGGTTTACATTTTTGTATCAACCAATCAAAGTGTTAATTCCAACCATGTAAATTATACATTAAAAACTTTTGACAATTTACAAATAAAATAAGTAGTCTTATAAAATTAAATGCTTGAGAGATGATCGTGATTTTTATTTATATATATATATATATATATATATATATATACAAGTTAACCCGTGCATGATACTCATGCATTCTAGTCAAATCAAGCTACTTAAGGTGTTAAAAAGGTTCTTGTCATGCATTTGGGTCATAGCCCAGGCCTCCTCAGGGGAAGAGCGTTACTTCCCGACGTAAGCGCCCTTTTTTAACGTGGTTTTGTCCACATGTCACCACCTCATCATTCTTCTCCATCACCTCATCCTTCATTTTCATCGCCACATCTATCCAGATGTCTATCTGGACACAGGGATCTCTCTCAGCGGTCCTGAGTATCACACTCCTCTCGCTCTGTCACCCCTGGCAACCACCAACCACTCCCCATTGTCACCCCCGGCAACCACCAACCACTCCCAACTGTCACTTCTCCTTCAAGAAATATATATATTTTTTTTAAAATCTTTATAAACACTTTTAACACTTAACAAATTAAATTAACAAATTAAAAACATCTTAGTATACCAAATTTCAGCCCTTTCTGAATTTTTTTTTCCACACACACTAAGAATTTAGTAGGTTAGTGTATAACTCCGCCCAACAGGTGGCGCTGCAGCTTGGTTTTATTTTTTCCACACACACACACACAGACAGACTAACACACGCCACTAGACATTTATATTATAGATATATATATATAAATATATATATATATATATATATATATATATATATAGACCATCCATATGTCCACACAGGGACAAACACCTGCAAAATAAAAAAAACTGTAAAAATTGTATATACATATTGAGTGTTACAGAGAAGGGTACCCACGACCATTTCAGTCAGATATACTGAATATATATTTCTCACATTTATATATACATGTACATTTATATATATGTATATATATATATATATATATATATATATATATATAAATGTATATGTATATATAAATGTATATATATATATATATATATATATATATTCCCTCCTCACATAACATTAAAATCACACCAGTCTTCACTGTGATAGTGTTGACCTCAGGGCTGTAAAGGGTGAAATATTTACTACCATAGTTGATAAGGAGCAGAGCCGGATTTAGACCTCAGGGGGCCCTAGGCAGGATACTGGTTTGGGGCCCCCCTACCTGAAACAATCCATAACACTATATTTTTGTAGCATACCATATACCCCTATAGTTGAGTAGAAGGGAAGCTATGTGCCGTAAAAGGAGGGGTGGCCATACCATTGGGTGTGTGACTTGCATCGTAACATGTGAAAAGAGCTAGACCACCCTCCTACAGAAAAAGGCAACACTAAATAATTACAGAGCAGTCCCGTTTTTTAAGTAGTTGGGTCAAAACAACCTATAAGTATTTAAGTCAGAACAGAAATACTTATTAAGTTGTTTGCAAGAACAATACGAATAAATCCAAGGATGTGCCCCTTGTAACTTTTGTCCCTCTATCATCACACTGTGCCCCTTTACAATAACACATTTGCCCCTTCATTGTCACTTTTGTCCCTCTATCATAACACTATGCCCCTTCATTGCCACATTTGCCCCTTCACAATATCATCTATGTGCCCCTTCATAATTGTGTTTGAAACAACTTGTTTACCCTTTATCATAGTGTGCCACTGTGCCTCCGCTAGTTTGCATACCTTTCTATTGCTTTCTTCTCTTCTTTTTTCTGCTCTCTGTTTTCTCATCTTCTGTTCTGTTTTGTTTTCTTGTTTGCCCCACCGGACGCGCTGCTCCTCTCCGCTCCACGGAATATAATGTCGGGCGTGATAACGTTACACGGTGTGACTCATGCTGGGTATCCAGTGGAACGCAACAGAGCAGGGAGGAGGCTGCCGGGGGCCGCTGCAATATTTTTATTTGTATTTTCTCCCTCGGACACAATATTTTTTTTATTGGCTGGCATATCCCACCACCCGCCTTGCTGCTGGGCCCCCTGGAGACCACCGGGCCCTAGGCAAGTGCCTATGTTGGCTAGTGGTAAATCCGGCCCTGATAAGGAGACAAATAACTCCATCAAAATTAAAATGAACTCTGGCGCCAAATGCAATGTCACGTGAACTCTTCGAGCGCACAAACCCCAAGACACCTATTGACTGTTCTCACACAGGGAATCTAATTGTTTACGGTGGCCAGATAATCAAGACTGTGGGTATGGCCACGTTTCACTTCACAGGTGTCCTGCTGCAGTTTTATATTGTGGATAGTAATGTCAAACCTTTGCTAGGTCTGCTGGACAATATAAGACTGGGGTTAATGATGTTAAATGCTGACGTGCACGTGCTGCAACAGGATATTCCAGAATTAAGAGACTTTGCTGATCTGTTCAATTGTGAGACCATTGGAAAACTCCCTGTCATGTATCACATGCGTCTTGATGAGAATGTTCCTCCTACAGTGTGTGCTCACAGAAGGGTGCCTTTATCCATGAAAGATAAGGTGATAGCGGAAATAATTTGTATGACAGCATTAGGTGTCATTGCTCCAGTGATAGAAGCAACCCTGTGGGTGTCAGCCATGGTTGCTGCAGTTAAAAAGGATGGTTCAGTATGCATCTGCATTGACCCTGTGCATCTGAATAAAGCTCTGATGAGACCGCATCACCCCCTCAGAACTGTGGAGCAAGTCATTGCCGATATGCCAAATGTAAAGATGCTTTACCACTTTCGATGCCAAGTGCGGGTTCTGGCAGTTCACATTTAACAAAGAGTCATCCTTACTCACTACATGTATGACACCTTTGGGCAGACATGCAGTCCTCCGAATGCCCTATGTTATCTGTACTGGCAGTGAAGTGTTCCAACGCAGCATGGAACACCCCTTTGAGGGATACTCTTATGAAATCATCATTGAGGTCACACCATGGAGGAACATGACATGCTCCTCCACAAAGTCCTCCACAGGATTCGTGAAATCAACATGCAGTTAAACCCTGACAAGTGTCATTTCAGAGTTACTGAGGTTCCAAACGTTGGCCACCTTCTAACCTCAGAGAGTGTCAAGCCAGATCCAGCCAAGACACAGGCCATCCAGCAAATGCCCAACTCCACAGACAAGCTGAGTTTGCAGCGATTTCTAGGTATGACAAATTTCTGCTTCACTACAGTGACGACACAGCTCTGCTCCACTAGCTTTTACACAATGAATGGTGTTGGTTGGACTGTCATATTGATGCTATTGCTCTTCTCAAGGTTATGATCACTTCTAGCCCAGTGCTCCAGTTCATTGATGTACATGTTCCTTTGGTCATCTCTGCTGATGCTTCCCAGCATGGTCTTGGTGCTGTCTATTTGCAGCGCAACAGACCAATTAGTTTTGTGTCCAGAGCCCTTACAGACACTGAGTCGCGATATGCTCATATTGGAAAGGAACTGCTTGCCCTTGTCTTTACCTGTCAAAAGTTCCATGAGTTCATCTACGGATGTATAGCGGTGGTTGAAGCAGATCACCATCCACTGATCACTATTCTCCGCAAACCTTTGCACACTGCTTTGGCACATATCCAATGATTCATGCTCAAGCTCCAAAGGTACCATCTCGATGTGGTCTACAAGCGTGGAAAGGACCTCCACATAGCTGATGCTTTATCACATGCTCACCTTCCAGACCCAGGTTTCCCTGATGCTGATGATGACATGGATGTTATGGTGTTTGATGTCCTCTCCTCTCGGCGCATGGAAGAGCTGCGTGATTTTACACTCAGGGGTGACCTTTGCCAATGGTTGTCGCATGTCGTCCTTCCTCCAGGGAATTGCCTCGTGACCTAAAGTAATTTTTTGCTTTCCGGGACGAGTTAACTATCTCAGACGACATCCTCTTGCATGGTCAGCTGTTTGTAATCCCATATGCTTTCCAAGGATTTTTTGCCCAGCAAGCCCATCAGGGGCACCATGGATGGGAGGCCACTTTGCGACTGGCTAAGGATGCATTGTATTGGCCCGCTATGGCTGCTGACATTGAGCGGGTAGTCTCTGCTTGTGCCCCTTGCAATGCTCTACGGCCCCATCATGCCAAATTACCGCTCACTCTCCATGAGGTACCTGACCTCCCTTGGTCCATCGTTTCTGCAGATCTTTTTGTGTTGAGGGGAAAAGAGCACATTTTGTTAGTGGACTCATATTCCGTTTGGTTCGACATAGACTTTCTTCCTAAACTGACTAGTGCTACAGTCATTAACAAGATGAGAAGATACTATTCTACCCATGACATACCACGCAAGATGCTCACTGACAGCTCCATGCATTTCAAGAGTGGTGAGTTCCAGTCTTTTACCAATGAATTGGACATCTCACATGTCACTAGCAGTCCACGCACAATACACAATCTAATGGACTGACAGAAAGGGCAGTACGATCTGCAAAGCACCTGTTAAACAAATGCTACAGAGATGGTTAAGATGTATTCCTGGTGCTCCTTAATTTGAGAAATATCCCAAGGGATGAGCTTCCTTCTTATCCTCAACACCTTCTGTCCAGCCGCACTCACACTATCATTCCTACCACCAAAGCCAAGCTTAGACCAACCATTGAGACCAATGTGCAGAGTGCTCTGGAGAATTCCAGGTTACAGCTCAAAGCCAATCGCGACAAAACCTCTCATCAACTGAGACCATTGTCCCCGCACCTAGACCCCAGTTGGGTTTGACAGAGTCGGAACTGTTCAAGGATCCTCCAACAGACCCAACAGTTATGTGGTGCAATCCAATGGTGCTTTGTATGAGCACAACAGGCATCACCTCTTAGGGGTGTGTGAGCCAGCACCCCCACCCCACAGAACACCACCTGAGGGTGTCAGAACACCTATCAATGTGGACAACAGGTCATCTGAAGAAGCATCTATTGCGGTGCAGGACAATCCTATACGCCTGACCAATAGTGAGCCCTGTTCAACACAGGACACATCACTACCTCCCTTCTTCATCACGAATTCTGGTAGAATCTAAATTTCAGGACTTTGTTATGTAACCAGTTGGTTTCAGCATTACCAGTTCCTGTGTATTTTCACTTGCACACTGTTCTCACATCTAACATCTGTCATACTGTCTTGCACCTACACACCTGTTGATTGTTATTTTGCTCTAAAAAACGGAAGATGTAGATGTATGCTATGTGTGTTTGTTGAAAGTGGCATTACTGAAATCCACTTGCCATTCAGGAAGTGCTGGCTGACAGGAAATACCTGGCAGCCATCTTCTCTTTCTAATATATACCACACAGTAAAGACATGTTCTCACAGTTCTCCAGCCTCTGCTTTTGATTTGAACTCAGACAGTTCTACTGTAGCAGGGGCGCACAAAGGATTTTTCGGTGGGGGTTTCCTCCCCCCCCCCCCCCGAAAAAAAAAAAATTCCTAGAGACCTGCCGCGCATGCGACCGCGCATGCGCAGCAGCTCTGTTTCGGCTGCACTGTAGTATACAGCAGCCGCGGCGCTGTCAAAGAAGCATCCGCGGCGATGCTGTATACAATACAGCACCGCCGCGGATGCTTCTTAAACAGCGCCGCGGCTGCTGTATAATACAGTGCCGATATGTAGGGCACTTTTTAGCTGAGGGGGGTTTTTTTTCTGGAGACCCAGAAACCCCCCCTGCGTGCGCCACTAACTGTATGCAACTAAGATATACTATAAAAGAGCATTGTACGTACAGCACACATTGAAATATTATTTATTTATGTAATTAATATAACAAATAGACTTGAAAATAAATATTTATATAAATGACTATACTGTTAACAGTATTTACTTTAATTTTTGTTAACATAAGTGTTTATGCATTCTGATGCACAATTTTATTATACATGCGCATATGCGTATACTGCAGTCTGTTATGTGTGTCTACGTACGTCAAGTACTGTTTTGATAGAGTATACTTACACCCACATTTAAATCATAATGTATCTTGAAATACTTGGATATGAATACGGATAGAACTGCACTCAAGTTGCATGCTCTTTTTAAAAAAGTTGAGTTTATATATATATACAATAACTACACTAGACTAATACTCTATTGCTAATTGGTAATGTTATTGCACCTTTAAGCATGTCTTTGCAAATAACAGTTAGAAGATGTATGATGTTGGCTGGACCATCATCGTTGACCTAATTTTTCATAAAATATTATAGTACAAATTCCTCCCTATATAATGCACTTTGTGCCTCCAATTAAATCATATTTCTGTGTTGTGTGTTTACCAGCATTCAATCTTTGCAGCAACTTTGTCTGATCAGGATGTTTAGATAACATGTCAATAAAATTATTTTTGCAATTTGAACTGTGTTGATAATAATAGTCCATAACACTTAAAATGTATTATATAAAATTAGTCATCTCTTTATTTAATGTATTTTTGTGGCACAACGGCTGAAAATGGATAATAGAATAACATGCAGGATACAGTGGCCTCTATCGAGGAATCAATCCCCCATTTGTTCTCTTTGTAGATACAGATGGAAAATTTGCTTTGGCGTCTGTTCAATTAATTCCCGGAACAAGTTTTTCCCTAATGAATGCTTTGCGAATAGTTAACAAATTGCTCCAAAATGTTTAAATTATTGATTTGTAATTAAACTGTTGGTGTTTTGTTATCTTTGTGTGTACAAAACACAAGATACATGGATAAATATAATAATGTAATTATTATTATTATTGTTATTATTATTGTTTTTATTATTATTATTATTATTATATTATTATGATTATATTATTATTATTATTATTATTATTATATTATTATGATTATATTATTATTATTATTATTATTATTATTATTATTATTATTATGATTATTATTGTTATATTATTATTATTAATAATAATAATAATAATAATAATAATAATAATACTAATAATAATATTTATATAGTACAAGCTCAACATTTTTTTCAGAATTGGGAACAAACATTGATAAACAGGACTGATTTCTAACAAACCAACAGTGGTAACACCATCCTATGAAAATGTGTTATTCAAACTAAGGATCAAAATAAATCTAAAAACTATTAATTGCTCCAGTTTAAATGAAATGTTCCAATTACAGAGAAAGAAAATACTCCTTAGTCTTATGACAAACATTAATTAGAAAGGCTGCACAATCTGGTGCATCAGTTCTCTGGTAAACAACAGACATCCAAATAACCCTTACACTTCATATGGCACTTAGAGCTCATGATCTCTTTGCAGCAAAACATCTTTGTTTGATTTAACCCAATTTAACATTTATACAATCAGAGAAAGTTTAGCAATATTTTAACTTTCGGTAAAGTGATATATTATATTGTTGTGTAAAGTCAGAAATAAAGAGCTGAATACTGCAGAGATAATAGATATAGTGTATATTCTTGGCACAAATGGGTGTACAGCAGAGATGTATTGTGTAATACAAAAAAATATTTTATTTTTATAGTAATTTTCTACAAATGCTACAACAATAATGCAGCCAACCCCACATAAAATCACACTTTCTCATACATACATCTATGTACATAAGTAGTACAGTGTCTAGCAGAAAAGTGAATATATAGAAGGGTGCACAGAAAAATAACAAGCCAGATGTATGAACCCTATTTTGTTTTGTGTTGTATCTCAGTGCAATTATGGAAGAACAAGTCTGTGGCTTTCTGCAACCTTTGGTTTGCTCCACACATCATGACATTGTCCCTGCCACATGCAACCCTGTACTTATTCACACAGTGGGGTGAACATAGAACTACTGCCCAATAGATAAACACACTCAATTCCTGCAAAGTCAAATGCACTTAAAGGGGTAGGTAACCCCTGGTTTCATTGCAACATTTATTGTAGCGAATAGACCAAAGGTAGGGTTTTATTGTATTTAAACCAGTGTTGTTAATTTGTGCAGGGTGACCAATTCCAGCAAATTGGCCGATGACTAGGCAGGTAAACTGTGTCTAGCTAAATTGAGGGTCGCCTGGGATCACCCTGGCAAAAGTCTGCTGTGCTATTTGTGACCTGAACAATAAAAAAGCACTGTTTGTCCAAGTACGAAGTTTGTCTGTCATCTGTGTCTGTTATCTGCCGGGTCTCAGTATCACTATATATATATATATATATATATATATATATATATATATATATATTGTTACATAACTCCTGTGAAAGAAGTGAAAGGCAGGTACAAAGTCCTAGATTCCTGTCATTTGTATGTTAAAACACCAGGGAGTAAATGTATAAAGCTCCGGGTTCTTCAACACCCGTGAGTTCGGCGTCTTCAGCGCTTAAATTTAAAGCGAAAGGCAGCGGCCTTATCTGTGTGGAGTTTTTATGTGCTCCCATTGTTTGAGTAGGTTTCCTTCAGGTGTTCCAGTTTCCTTCTACACTTCAAAAACATACTAGTAGTTTAATTGGCTGCTATTAAAATTGACCTTAGTCTCTCTCAGTCTGTGTGTGTGTGTGTGTGTGTGTGTGTGTGTGTGTGTGTGTGTGTGTGTGTGTGTGTGTGTGTGTGTGTATATGTTAGGGATTTAAACTGTAAGTTCCAATGGGGCAAGGACTGATGTGAGTTCTCTGTACAGCAATGTGGAATTAGTGGCGGTCTATAGTTCTGCCCACTTTAGTGAGGATGCTTCTTATTGTATTAGAGCCAGACAGGCTAGGACTTTTGTTTATGTTTTGTTTATTTCTGGAGCTGCTAAATAAAACTAGATGCGGCTACTTGAACTGAGGCACTGGACTGGTGTGCTATTGCTTGGCTGATGCATGGGAATTGCAGATGTTTACTCCAGGAAACGGCACCCCTTACCTGATCTTGCGACAATATATATATATATATATATATATATATATGTTCAAACAAAAAATAGATATCAGATGCGCATAACTCAGCAATGAGAAATGTCCCAAAAGTCAACATTTGAAAAACACTTGCCAATGTCCAGGCGGCTGTCAATTCCCATTAGACCAGATGTAGTGTGGTGGAAATCTAGAACAAAACATATGGGATAGGGCGCCAGAATAGGATATCAAAAAAATATTAATTTCCTCCTGATGAAGTCTGAACTACACAGATGAAACGCATTGAGGGCTTATGTTATATCTTCTTGGACTTTTATGGTTTGCCTGGACTAGTTTTGATACTTGCTGTGAGTGGACTGGTTTGCTTCACCCGAGATCCATCTACACCAGATCTAATACACAAGACTACTATCCAGGTAAGCTGATTTGTTTTAATTAAATAACAACAGGGAGAAATCTGAAGTCTTCGTGACTACAATCAGATAAGTATTAAAGATCTTTTTTCTGGTACGCACAATCACTATTGGAGAGGCCTGGTGCACAGGAGTTTTGCATGAAAACTATAATTCCTTCTGCTCTTACTGTCCACTCTGTCTGACTCTGCTATGATATTTGGAATATCCAAATACATAACACATATGGATTATTCTATCTATTGGTACACGGTTTCAATCACTACAGTATTGTTTATGATCTAACAATACTACACTATTTTGGCGCCCTATCCCATATGTTTTGTTTTCTCTCTCTCTCTCTCTCTCTCTTTCTCTCTCTCTCTCTCTATATATATATATATATCCAGGGCTGCCGAGAGGGGGGGGGGCGGGTACTAATTACCCGGGCCCGGGCATGTCAGGGGGCCCAGCCCGGGCCCTAGCGCCGACGTTTTTTTAAAAAAAAAACAACATTTTTTTCTTTTCTTTTTCTTTTTTTTATTTGTGGGGGGGGGGCTCGGTCATTGGTGGGGGGAGCAGGGTAGTTAAAATTAAAAAAAAACATACTCACGTGATCGCGGCGCCGGCCTCCCTCCTCTCTGCTCCTCTGTGCTCCATTGCTCCAGACTGACTGAATGCCTGGTGTGACGTCATCATGTCACACGCAGCATTCAGTCAGTCTGGAGCAATGGAGCACAGAGCAGCAGAGTAGACCAAGAAAGAAGAGAGAACAAAAGGTAAGTGAAGGGAGGAAAACGGGGGGGGGGGAACAGAGGGGTTAAAAAATGAGGGGGGCTCAGATGGGTAAAAAAACGAGGGGGGCTCAGATGGGTTAAAAAACGAGGGACAAGCAGCATGGCACTGGGGGTTAAAGAAAAGAGGGACAAGCAGCATGGCACAGGGGGTTAAAGAAAAGAGGGACAAGCAGCATGACACAGGGGGTTAAAGAAAAGAGGGACTAGCAGCATGGCACAAGGGGTTAAAGAAAGGAGGGACAAAAGCAGCATGGCACAGGGCGTTAAAGAAAAGAGGGACAAGCAGCATGGCACAGGGGGTTAAAGAAAAGAGGGACAAGCAGCATGGCACAGGGGGATGATGAAAGGAGGGGGCAAAGGCAGCATGGCACAGGGGGATGAAGAAAGGGGCAAAGGCAGCATGGAGGGCGCAGTGTGATCATAAGGGGGCATAGCATGGTGATGATAAAGGGGCACAGTAATGTGTGTGTGATGGCACGGAGCTTTTGGCAATGTAGTGTGTGTGAGGTAGATTGTGGCTACTTAATGGCTGCTATTTTGTTTGCGGGGTAATGGGAATACTATTTTAATGTTGCGGCTAGAAGAAGGCCTAAATATTATCATGGATGCTATTGATTTAACGGTGGGGCTGGCTGTAATTTTCTAAATGTAGCCATTTTTTTCCCAAATAGGTTCTCCAACATTCCAGGATCCAGACAAGCCGCAACTAAAGAAACCAGCAGCCACATGTGGTAAAAGTGAGAAGAACAGGTAGGACAGAGCAGCATAGTGTGTGAAATGTTGTGATTCTAGTAGGGACAATGCCAATGTTTGGTGAGTGTTTGGTGAGCTCAGTGGGCGCAGGCCAAGACTAAACTCTTTCTGTACACACTGCATTCTTCCTATACTACACAAGGGTGCTAGATGTCCTGAAAGTCAGGAGTGCTTGGACAAATGTCACGCTCCTGGGAATTCAGGACCTAGTGATTTTGTTGTGCTAGCCCACGCCCCAATGACGCATTGTCACGCCCCCAATTGTGTGACCACACCCTTTAATTTTTTTTTTGCTTACTCAATTTGTTGTACCGGGGCCCTGAATTCCTCTTGGCAGCCCTGTATCTATCTATCTATCTATCTATCTATCTATCTATCTATCTATATATATATATATATATATATAATAACACAAAGTTAATGCTCATTATTATTCTATGTATGAAAAGATCTCTGTAACCTGTTAGGGTTGCGGCTATTTGACGGATTAGTAGCTGTCTTCACCATTAGCACTTGCCTTTTGTAGAACTAGACACGTTCAGAGGTACTCGGATGCCCCCGGGACTTAACCCTATGGTAGTAGAAGCTTATCAGAATAACTGCAGCGCAGGGCAGGGAAGTCGAATTACTGGAGGCAGAAACTGGCGACAGACCTAGGTCGTGGGTCCGTAGCAAGCAGAAAGGTAAAGGTACAGGACCAAAGATCAGGGCAGGTAGCAAACACAGAATATCCAATAAACAGGCAAAAGTCAAAAGGGCACAGGAATACAAGCAAGGTCCAGAAAGCAAGTCAAGGTCACAGCAGGAAAATCAGGTCACAGATTGCCAAATATCCAGAGGTACAGAGTAGCTGGTCAGCAATTTGTGTCATACACTGAGTGCTATAACCGGCAAGGAGGCAAAGCTCTTCCTGCCTTAAATAGTAACATGGCCCAATTAGAATGTCAGGGCATCACCCTGTAATCAGCCACCGGAGGCTGAATAATTATTGCGCTGAGCCCCGTATAGGTTAATAAATAATTAACCTAACATTATCTTGTGCACGTGCCCGACTGCCATTAATGCCGAGACGCTGCGCTTTTACTCAGACCCTCCCAGCCGTTGCTTAGGAGAAGGCCAGAATGTGGAGGAAGGGACGTCCTGGTCACCATAACAAGAGCTGGGGCGTGTCTCAGAGGAGAACACCTAGCCACCGCGGCTTGGGGGACATGTAACATGTACCTCTCTATGATATCCATGTTGTGAATGGGAATACGATTTCTATGCTGGTCAGTCATTGTACTATTGTGATAAAAAAGTATTCATTTTCAAAGAATTGATTTTATGTGACTTTTAAGTTTTCATATACATTGTATTCCTGTGATTAGTCACTATTTGGAAACAATTTGAGTCCCACAAACATGCCCACATTTGTGAATGAGACTCATTAAGTTCCAACACAGCTTTAGACTAAGTAATTAACTGATGAGACACACACTTTAATAAAGTCTGCTGAGTGCAGATGAAATGCGTCAGCAAGAGAGAAATTAGAATGATGAATTTTAAAAACCCTCTGCTTATTTGAAAAGTCCAGCTCTAGAAAGTTATTGAAACTTAGCCGTGTGAATGCTACCAAAGTAAGTTTTGGGGACAAAGAGCTCCTAATTTTACAGTTTGAGTATTCCCGGAGTTCTCTATTGTACCATATTGTGGCATAAGGGCACTCAACCAATCCGTTACTTACTTCTACCTCTGCATGTGTTTATATTTTGATATTGTTTTAATTATTTTATGTAATTTATATTGTGTGAATATGTATGTTCTATATGTCATTTAAAGGAATATTATATATTGAATTTTATACAATACCAGTGGATTGCCAGCCTTATCGGGCCCTTATTAGGACACATTGTACTTCTAATCGGAAGAAAGTTTATGTATTATGAACACGCTCCAAGTCTCTGTGACTTTGGGTGTTTGCTGTATGAGGTTACACACGATTCCAGCCTGCAGTCTCCCTCTCTACCTATCACACAGGTTATAGATCTACTGAATCACCCCCACACAGCACTCTCACACCCCCAAACACTCCAATTTTGCCACCACCTATTGAATACGGCCAATAGAATCCCAATATACTGTCCCACACTGGCACACAAGGCTTCTAGCTACCCACAGGTTAGCAAGGCCCACACCAGCAAACAAAGGATTAACTCTTCACACCTCCAGACTGTTACACATATGTAAATGCAAGCACACACTAGGCTTGTAAAGCTGGGTACACACTACAAAAACTTTAGACCAATCTGTTATCACTAACGATTGTATAAACGACTGAAGTTCCGATCAGCCTGTCGATTCAGGTGTACACACTATACCAATTACCTTCAGATCTCTGCTCTTCTTCTGTCATAACCATCAGCTACAAGTGACAGCTGCCCTGGGTGTCAGTGGGTAAATGCTCAAAGAACTTTGTAAGATTCAGAAGCCAAGATGATAATTTCCACACTGCTACATAAGATAACAGTGTTTCAGCAAAGGTTGATTGCAGGTCAGACACCAGCTCCGTACTCATATTTGTTTTAGCCGCTGATACTGATAATCATGCCGCCACCTTATCACCAGACTCTGTGTCAAGAGTATAATTTATGCGCTGCAGTAACTTCTCCTAATGCGCTATACACTTCGTTTGTGCTCAGATCTCCTGCTCTGAATACGCTGCTGTCCTAGCTGTTAATTTAGTCATTCCTGACAGTTCTCACTACCTCCCGGAGCCCGGTTAACCCATTCATTGCTGGCCTAAGTTACCTAAAATAACCTTTGAGGGAGTGAAGATCTTCCAGCAGGAAGTGTTGTTCAGCTGAATAGAACGGCGTGTGATGGACACAGTGACAGGCTGCATACATGTTAAGATAGATATGCGGTGGAAAGGCTGCACACAGTGACAGGCTACTATCTCTCTCTCTGGGTAGACAGTGATTGGAACGACAAAAATCAAACAGTACGACCAACCAGATGAAGCGATGATCAGCAGTTTGGGACGATCATCGGGTAAGTATACACACTCACAGATATCTGACCAATCAGTCATATATCGTTTGATTGGCCTGATAATCTGCTGAAAACAGTGTAGTGTGTACCCAGCTTTAGTCATATGCATTGACAAAACACACACCGGCATTCAAAGGGTTAACTTGGTTGAGCTATATTCTTCTTAACAGGCTAATGAATTTGTTAGAGTATCAAGGACGGCACTTACTAAATTTATAGATTTAATATACAGAGGTACAGGGCATACATATATATATATATATATATATATATATATATATATATATATATATAACAAAATTAATAAACAATTGACATAACATACACAAGCAAAACAGTTTAAAATAAAAGAGGTTATATTCAGAGTAAAACTTTCATGAGTTGTGTAATCTGTACCATGGGAAATTGGCTAGGAAGATGGATTAATTTTCCCAAAAGACTGACAATTGTAACTGGTCTGAGCTTTTTAAAGACACCTTTATACTTTTCCCCACCTCCCAGGGGGTTGTGGTCTGTGACACTTTTTTCAACCACCATTTGCATGTTGTCTGATTTACTACCCAATTCTACTATGTGACCAAACTTTTCTGTGGAGCGTCACACAGACCCTTATGAATTTACCAATCTATTGATACCAAACAAGCCTAGGTACACGGTGTCAGTTTAGCTTATACTCATTTCCTCAACTTCTTTGTGTGGCATAATTTTTAAATTGACATATGAGCTGCCCGTCATCATTGAATAATATGTGGTTGATCACTGCTTTTATTGATTTTAAGTGGCATATTTTAAAACTGAATTATTTTTGTCTATAGAAAATACAGCCAAGTCAGCACATGGGGGTAAATGTATCAATATGCGGGTTCTTCAACACCCGCGTGTTCAGCCTCTTCCGCGATTAAATTTCAAGCGGCACTGCATTGTAAAGGGAAGTTAACCCTTTACAATGCAGCGCCGCTTGAAATTTAATCGCGGAAGAGGCTGAACACACGGGTGTTGAAGAACCCGCATATTGATACATTTACCCCATGGTCTCTTTGAGCCAGGCACCATGCTGAGCGGTTCCTAAAAGTCTATTCAGGTGTCAAAACTCCATCCTAGACCAGGGTATATCTCACCGCAGGGGCCTTTGAAGCTGCTAAAAGTGACACTGCTATCTTCTAACACTGGGATGTGCAGAGACAATGAATACACACACAGCAGACTCTAGCTTCACATTTTACATTTTAGTAGCTCAACTTATCAATGGATTCATTTGATATACCATATTTACACTGCAGATATGATTTAGGCCTTATTCCCCACAATTATGTGATGGGTTAACCCTTATAAATAACTGTAAGTTCTCTATGTTCACAACACTGTGGAAACCGATTTTTCTTTATTGCCAGCAACTGTATAAGTTTTGACAATTCTTTGTTATAATCTTCTGCAAAATGACTATGATTGTACCACATTCATTTGTGCACTATCTATTTGTGACACATTTTCACTGTTATTATGTAATATATTATTATCCATATGTCTCTTTTAAAACAATAAGCACACATCCTTAAATAAATATCTGCATTACAATAACTTATGATAGGTCAGTGACACAAGATCTGAAAGTCCCGAGCAGTTCTTAGATGCAGCTCTTTCTCTGTGTAGAAAATAATTATCTTCTGCTTCTCATTTTTGCCAGCACGCACTGAAATTATTTGTCCACAACCACAAAAATGTCAAAAACAAATTAGAACAACATGCGCGCACAACACTCATACATACATATAGCAACATCAGAACTCCAGTGAGAATTGTCAATTCTGTAACATTTTAAATAGAAAATAGAAACAGGCTTGTATTTAACTTTTTCTGCCCTCACACTCCCCATCGACACAGATTGTAAGCTCACATGAACAGGACCTTGTTGCCTCCTTCCCTCCTCTTCCCTACTTTGCTTCCTATCCCTCTCTTGTAACCATCTGCTACCCTTGCCACCCTTGGAATTGCCTTTTGCAATATGACTTATGTTACCTTATGTTACCTTTCTTGCATTAGTGCTTGTATTTGTAACCCACACTTTTTCTGCTTGTGGTATGTAAAATTTTGTGAACTTTTATGAACTCTGCCTACCTTGCTTGTACTACCGCCATGTACAGAGCTGCAGAACTTTGTGGCATCCATAAATAAAAGATAATAATAATGTTCATGCCTCCAATCTACCCTAGTGCTATCTGTGTAAAATAACTAATTAGAGAAATAAATAACTACTATTACTATTAAAAATTAACATTTTTTTTTTTTATACTACTAGCAGAAATACATAAAAAATATAGTAGACTGTAGTGTGTCGACACCTATATAATAACATGGCATCTGTCAGCACCTTCATGTGGTTAGGGGTACATCTTGGCGTAGGATCACATTTAGTTAGAGTTTAATAAACCTATAGAGGCAAGGTCCCGTTTCTACCTATAGCCTCCCCAACTTCCCATAGTATACAATTCGCTCATCCGTACTGACTTGTCCTCAGGTCTTGTGTGCATTAGTATAGGTTTATTTGTGATGCAAACAAGGATATATAGGAGACTGAACCCAGAATAACAGTAACTGTAAAAGACAGATCTGCCAAAGTGGGAAAACTAGAATTGACTGGTGACAGTGGTAGACAGATACTATGATGGGTAATATGAAGTAGGGATAGGGAAAGTTGGGAAGGGTCGCACCAATTAGTGGGGAGTTATCATACCCTGATATATTTTAAAATGACATATTATATAAATATTGTTCTTTGATCAGGGGTGCATCAAAACCTTACAGGGTTAAATTTGAACAAAGAGAAAGAAATGGTTTTAAATATGATGCACTAATCACTCCACATACGCATATTGCTTGTCTAAAGAAATTCTAAGTTCTCTAAATAGTATAAAATTTAACCTTTATTAGTTATATTTAAAATTAACAGCGAAATATGTAAACTGATTAAAAAATTAAATAATGATATCTTGTATAAAAACTGGTTATGCCTTGTATATCTCCTAATTATATATTACTGGGGACAAGTTTGCCCACGTTAGATCAAAATCTCGTACTTTGACGATCTCTGAGGTGAAATTCCCTCTCATATGTCCCCTTTTATTCTACAGTTGCAGCGTGTATGTAATATCTCAAGGCAGCTATAGAATTAAATGCAGATCCTTGACTTATGGGTCCGCATCTGATGTGTTAGCTGGTATAATTGTATTAGCTACAAACGCTGTAACAATTGTATCAAACAGCATATGATCTCAATCATCTGAGAATCACGGAGATGGTATTATATTTCTTATGCCATATAGGGGCATATTTAACAAATCAGGGTAGTGCTCTATTGTGCACTTACCGTGGAATTGAAGTCCCGATGTGCCCTCCGCAAATTTATTAAAGGTGCATCGCAGCAGATATCATGGATATCTGCTGCTTTGCACTCCTGATCGTTTTTGCGAGCAGTCACCATTCAACAGAATGGTGACTGCTCTGGCCGCAATCTAACAAGTCCCGGAATTTTTTTTTTTCGGAAACTTGTCTTGATAATGTGGCGTACATTATCAGAATTGAAGAAATCCACTGCTGTCAGCTCTGCTCCGAAGAGCAGAGCTGGACAGCGCATGTGTGGAGGGATCACATGATCCCTCCCTGTCACTCAGCGCGCTCTCTCTGCAACGATAGTTGCAGAGACAGAGTGGGGACTTTGTGCGCATGTGCACTGCACATGCGCAATTAAAGGAAGAGGAGGAACGAAGAGGAGATCCCGAGACAGCGCATCCGAAGAGGGAGGTAAGTGTGATTTTTTTCTATCACAGAAACAGCAGTTTTTCGGAACTGCTGTTTCTGTGTTCCCTTTTTAATAAATTTGAGAAATAGTTCAATCCTTATCCTTGCGATAAGGATTGATAACTATTTCTCACTTTTGCTGATTAATGATAAATGTGCCCCATAGAGTCCCCAGCTTATCTCAATCATCTGAGAATCGCGGAGACGGTGTTAAATTTCTTATGCCGTATAAAGTCCCCAGCTTGCATTCAATAATGTCAGTGTATTTATATGTTATAGGGAATCATATCCGCAGTTGATAATATGGCTGATCCGTTACATATTTTAAATCATCATCATTTCACACTAACTATCACCTTATAATGATAGCTGCCTAAAAGGCAAGAATAATAAAGCGGATCTTCTGAGGTAGGAGACTGGATTATGTATATGTATACGGAGGGAACTGATTCCATTAAGTAATATGCCGATAGTGTAGAATTAGATAAATTACTGATAGTTATAAGGTCAGATGATTAATAAATGCAGATCTTCCACATATAGGTCCGTATCCAGTATATACTTATGCTAATATGCAAACATAGCATATAACCTATATCATCTGAGGATTACGGAAATGGCAATAATTCTTATATCATATAAAGTCCCCCGTTTGTATTCGATCTTATATCGTATAAGTTCATCCGTTTACATTCAATAATGTCAGTGTAGTTATTTATTTTTTGGAAATCAAATTCACATTTTATAGTGTAGCTAGACCGTCCCTTATGTATTATGAATCATCACCATTTCTTAGGTTTATTTTAGCAAGTATAATTAACACCTTATAATAAAACCCGCTTAAAGGTAAAGAGAATGTACAGGTCCTCTGCTAAATAGAGGTCTCGATCCTATCTCAGATTGCTAATATCATTGCTTATATCTTTCCAGTCATATTTAACATAAGATCTGAGACTAGGTTCTACATATATGGAAGGAACTGCTTTCCTTGAACTCTGTCTCAAAAGTATACCGGCAGGTGAATCGCTAGCTACCGTTAGATCAAATAATTGTTTCTTTTCAAAGCTCTATGGCTAAATGATCTAATCTTTAAACTTAAACTGCAACTGTAACTAAATATTATTGGACATTTCGTTTTAGGCATAGCCAGTGAAAGCCAACGCGCATTTCGCTGATGTGCTTGTTCACGGCAAAAAAACAATAGAGCAGTAGAAGACCCAATCTGGAGTAAGGGCGGTGGCTAACAGGAGGAATGATAACAAATAGAGGTCAATACATGCATCAGACAGAAAGAGCTGTAAGAAGCAGAGGTAGGTCCAGGTGGCAGTCAGGATAACCAATAACTTGCATATTTTAAGGCAGGAGGCAGATAAACTAGTGTAGACAAACACGAGCAGGATCATTAACGATCAAACAGGAAAACAAGACAGAGCATGGATACCTAGGCTAGATAAACAATATCACTGGCAAGCAATGACGCTGATATCTTAATATCTTAAACCCCTGTGACCAATCCCAGCAATGGGAGCAGAAAATGAGTGTGGACGCTCTCATATGCTCTCATTATACAGATATTGTGAAGAATAAAGGGGTCTAGTTGGGAGATATTTTGAGCCAAGTGCAGAGATGTAAGTGGGTGCAGTATTGTTGATGACCAAAATTTTACGTCAGTAGTATTTTATATTGGATTCTGTAAAAAACAGACAACTAATGTAGAAACTGACAGAGCAAATCAGCAGAGGAAGAGCAAAAATCAATCTATCCTCTGCTTATAAAATGAATTATAGGGGTGAGAGTCTGATTCAAGGAAGACCAGAAAAGATTTATTGCAATAGTAAAAGCAGGAGATGGTGACTGCATGAATTAAAGCTTTTTGCAGTGTCTTAAGTGAGATATGTGCTTATTCTGAAAATATGTTTTAGATTTATGTAACAGGATTTAGATATAGATTGCATGTGGGGAGCAAATGATAGTTCTGAGTCAATGATCACACCTAGACAGCAAGCTTAATGGGTATGATTTATTGTCATGTTGTCAACAGAAATATCAGGTAAGTAACTTATGTGGGCTGGTAGGAATATTATTAGCTCTCTTTTTGAAAGCTTGAAATTGAGTTAGCAAGAGGACATCCAAGATGAAATGGCAGAAAGACAGTCAGTAATGCATGCCAACACAGATGGTGAGAGATACGAAAAAGATACATTTGGGTATCATCCGCAGAAAAATTATACTGTAATTCAATTTATCTTATTAGTTTTCCAAGAGAAGTAATACAGATAGAGAAGAGCAGAGGATCTAGGAGTGAGCTTTGTGGAACGCCAAATGATAAAGGATCGGAGACAAGGTGGATCCAGAAAAACAAACACCGGACGAGTGATTAGATAGGTAGAGTGAGAACCGGTTAGGACAGTGTACTGAAGAGCTAGATTGGAGCATTTGTATGAGGAAACAGTAATTAACAGTTTAAATGCAACAGAGAGCCAGGAGAATTAGAAGTGAGAAATGACCTTTAGATTTAACAGTGATAAAATCATTGACAATCTTAGTCAGTGCAGTCTCTCTAGATCATCATGAACATCAACATTTATTAACATAGCATGAGCATATTCAGTAGCGATTTACTTGGAAAGATATTGTTAGATATAATGATTGCATTAGTTACTAGCTATTATTTTGTAAAACTAGTGAATGTGAGTAAAACAGATAAGATTCAATAGTAATCAGTTGAAGCAAGTAAATAAGTAAATTGTTTGGCCTGATTCATGTTCGGATGTACATCCATTTGCGTAGAGTATCGTGCATGAAAAAGCTCTGAGCATGCTCAGAAACGGACCTTTCAACCAATGAACACAATTTTATGCAATTCATATCTGAGCGCAAATGACACAGCAGCCTACGAGTTGAGCGGAGGACAGGAAAGGAAGGGTTGAACTAACATAGGAAATGCACAATGAGGGTGCACCAAGGGCGTTCCAACAAAGATGTAGCTGATTCATGTCCTGGGTCCTTATATTGCACATAAGCTTGTTCATATACTGCGGTCTGTTCGGTCTGTCTATGCAAGGCAAGTATCGTTTAAGCAGAGAGTTATAGCACCCAGATTTAAATGCATCTTGATGTACTGTTTCAAAAATTGTTTAACACTGTTTACAAGTTATCTTCCTCCTTAGATATATTCCTTGCTGGGTGCGGATTAAGCACAAGTGCACTTATTTTTGTACCCACAAGCAAAAATAACTTTTCTTGTAGAACACGATTATTATTATTGAATGAGGGACTGGAAGGAAGCTTTTGTGGTTTTGGGGGGTGTATCATGAAAAATACTTGATTTTTCCACCACCGCTAAGGTGTCAGAGATAAGGGCTTGTACTATACTTTGAATGGGATCCAACTTGTACCTTTTAAGTGCACTTTTGCTGAAAAACTATTTTTTAAACACACTTTTAAACGTAATTAAAACATTCACAAATAAAAGTGACACATGTAATAAAGCCAGTTCTTATGTCCCCTAACTCATGATTAATTTTAAGAATAAGTTAGGCTAAACTGAGCCAAACTATAGGAAAAAAATATAAACATTTAAATAATGAAACAGGGTGGTGCTAAAGTGGTAGTGGGTCAGATTTTGAAGTACCTTTTCACACTTTTCACCATGGACATTTCTAAATGGACCAACAGGACTAGAAACTGGCTGTGCGCATTGAAATGTGCTTGGCAGACAAAAATGCGCACTTACGTAATTTAAGAATTAGTATGTTTCTAGTTGGTCAGATGTAGTTGCCTGAAGATGAGAAGAGGGGTCAATTTTGATTGTGCAAGAAAGGGCAAAACGGTTATGGCACACTTTGTCAATGGTTTTAAGGACTTGCTGACGTGGCATCTGTATTGGTGGTGTGTACTTTCCCTACTGGCATCTAGTTTGCTTTTCCTTTTTTGGTATCTGCCTGGGGATCTTCAGTCCCAACTAAATCAGTGCACACTTATTTGTGGGGGGGTTCTTCCTTCTGGTCTTTTTTTGCCATCATGTAGAGAACACAAAATGATGAGCAGTTTAAGCAGGGGAAAGCAGCTCTCCCAGGTTGAGACATTTTGGATATTATCTTATGGATGAGATTGGGTTCTCTTAAAAAAGAGTAACGCCATTTCCCTGGGCGCTTAATGCAGGCAGGACATCTGTGGGAAATAAGTGAAGAGTGTACTGACAGTTTAATCAAGGCCAATGCAAATGAGAATCCTAGCAAGTTATGGCATGAGTGTTCAGGTAGCAGTGGAGAGCACCCCCAAGCAAGGTATTTTAAGAGAGGAAAGTCATAAGTGAGGAAAGACATAGTTAGCCTGATAACACTGAGTATGATGTAGGTGAAAATCACTGTCCTAATTTCTTGCCTTAGTTGTTAATGAAATAGGATAGACTGGCAGCACACTTGTTGGAATTGCAGTTCTATGGTGGACTTTCAGATAACTTGTAAGAACCTTGGGGCTTTGCATGTGCATGATCATTTAAAGTCAGCTAGGGATTATGGCAACGTGATTAGAGACTAATTAATAAATTACACATTCCAGGAGCATTTGCCATGGACCAGTTGATTGTTTGTGTATATTCCTCCTTTACGATTTGTTCTCAGGATTAACTGGGTACATTATAATATTTGTCATTCCCTAATGGTGACTCAATGACAGCATAAGTGAGAAGGCATATTTGATGTCATACATATCCTTTCTTGTGGCCATCTGCTTTTAGTATGAATAGTCTTTGACTATTTCGCCTCCAGCTTGTTTTGGACTTTCCTTTAAACTTGCTCTTATTTAAGATGGCCAGTACTGCATTTGAATCCATCCTGGATCAAGTTTCCTGTTTGGGCTTAGAAATAATGATTCAAGCTGTAGCTTGAGTATTTTGTTTGCTCAGCTTCTGCTACCTGAACCTGAACATCTTGGGTTAATTACTACAGGCTAACGTTTGAGTATCTAATTGTGTGCCAAACAGGCTTACATCTCAATATCTGCTCCCAAACTGTATTTGGGACACTATTGAGATGCTTAGTATACACACTCTGTTAGCATAAAGCTCTATCGCCCATTGTACTTAGTTAACAAACAAGCATTGTGACATTCGCTGGTTTTGGCATTTGGGTCAAGATACGTTGCTTGCAAAAAAATGGTCATTGAGTCCACTTTTTGTTTACTCACGTGCTATACAATTGCTTCTATATAGTTGGGTGGATATGGAACGCACATGGGTAGGTTTCTGTCTGTGGGTTGCTTAATCTCTTATGCCTGTTTCAAAGCTTCAGCTAGTTCTTTCATGTTACTAAAAGCCAGAAGTGGAAGTGCTTTGGTTGATGCATTGTCTCACTTCCAGATGGACAAATTTCATTGGCAGGCGTCAGACACAGAGTCACCTTTCTGAAGATGGCAGATTATCTGTGGGGAAAATAGTGGCATCAGAAGGCCAACTCTTCTCCACAAGCAAATCAGCATTAAATGGTTCAGTATGGAATGAATGGCATTGCTGGGTTGTGCAAGCTGATGATTATTCCAGCATATAGGAGTGCCTCAAACTATTTTTCTGGTTCTTAGGGATTTATTTTGTAATATCTATGACATTAGTGAACTAGCGCTTGTGGGTTTAATTTTTCTTTTTAAGCTCCTGAGAGTCAAGGGCTTACCTAAGTAACTTGGTGGCTTTAGAGCAATATTTGGACACCTATGTTTTTCTGCACATGATCAATGTTTGTTTCAGTGAGTATTTCCTTTGACCATTTTGGAGCCTTAAGAATAGGGAATTTGTTTTGCTGGCCAAAGTCTGGTAATAACAGTTTGCCATGGCGGGCTATATGTAGGTCAGGAGAAGCTTTGCTCTTGCTTTTCCGGGTGTTGAAAACTGACTGCCTCAATAGGGGATTGCAGATCTGCATTTTTTCAGTGACAGATTGCCTCATATTCCCTGTCGCATACTGGCGAATTATGCACAAATTTGCTGGTCCCAGAATGTCCCTTTACTCAGATACACAGGAGTTTTTTATTGTCATTTCACTTCATTGATATATTCCAAAAATGTATGACAAAGCAATATCAACAATTTTACAATGTTTGTTTATTAACATATAGTGCACAAATATTATTAGTACGTCATATGTAAGTGTAGGATAAGTAACCATTAGAGGTATATCTATATGAGTCCACATTTTGAGTATCAAATAAGTGAACTTACTGAGCTGTAAGTTGTAGATACACAAAAATCTTCATATATATGTATGCATTTTTGTGCCATTCTAAAATCTGAATCTTCCACAAAAAAATCAAACACCTAAAAATGAGCACCTGGAATCTACTGGCATTTTCATGTAATCATGACTGTTTATGTTCCATGTAGGAATTGAACATTAAAATGCAATTTATTGGCTCAAGTGTTACATTAGCTGATTTTAATTTTAAAACCCTTTTAAATGTTGGACTTTAGCTTAAAAACTGAGCTCTGAACTTCAATTTGTAAGCAACCAGTATCTATATAGAACATAATATAATTTATTTCTTCTTTTATAAACCTAATTTCCTGTGTGTTTTGCAGTTTAGATGAAGTGATAAAGTGAAATCTGTATGTGTCTGCATGTGAACTGTGAAACAGAATAGAAATGATGAGTAAGTCCCATCCCAAATCAGACATCAAAGACAAAGTTACTGTGATTAAGATTTTTGAATACTTGCCAATATTTTCCATCATGGGACAGTGCATCTATAAAAACTTTTTAGAAGCCAAATGTCACTTGAAATGTGTATTGACAGTAAAATTGGAAATTGCTTGGTCTGATATTACTACCTACAGACAACAACAAGAGCATCATGGGACATAAGAAAGGTTTATCAGTATAACAAGTTTTACAGTGAAATAAAATGCAAGTATATTGGGATATAACAGTAAAAAATATGTATCAGATGCATAGAAAAAAACAAAATTCTATTTTTGCACATTTAACCAACAGGCATTACATAAGGTCCATACGAAAGATAATAGTGAAATTAACAAACCCAGAATGCATAATCATACCCTGTTGTGATTTTTATTTTCTGTTATTTAGGACAGCACAGTGGCTAAGTGGTTAGCACTTCTGCCTCACAGCGCTGGGGTCATGAGTTCAATTCCTGACCATGGCCTTATCTGTGTGGAGTTTGTATGTTCTCCCCGTGTTTGTGTGAAAAACATACTGGTAGGTTAATTGGCTGCTATCAAAATTGACCCTAGCCCAGTGGTGGGCAAACTCAGTCCTCAAGGGCTACCAACAGTTCATGTTATTAGGATTTCTTTAATCATGCACAGCTGAGTTAATCTATTTGGCTGGGTCAATAATTATCCTAGCTGTTTCTACAGACAGAAATCCTTACAGCTTTGAAATTTGCTTTGCCCAGTCCCCTGTTCTACAGGCCCCAGATTTCAAACAATGGTTTATAATACAGACTCACGTGTCTAACTATGGACTAGGAGCTGTCCTTAGCCAGAAGACAATGCAGGGGGAGGAGCACCCTATAAATTTTTCTAAGTAGAAAAGTGCCTTGCCATCGTATGGGCACTGCAAAAACTACAGTCTTACCTGTATGGACGGGATTTTACCATTATTACCCACCATAATCCTCTAAGCTGGCTGAATAGAGTTTCTGGGGATAATGGAAAACCGCTAAGATGGATTCTAATTCTGCAACAATACAACTTCACCATTCAGCATTGAAAGGACGCACAACATGGAAACGCAGCATGGGCAGCAGGGTGGCTCAGTGGTTAGAACTTCTGCCTCACAGCTCTGGCGTCATGAGTTTGATTCCCAACCATGGCCTTATCTGTGAAGAGTTTGTATGTTCTCCCCGTGTTTGTGTGGGTTTCCTCCGGGTGCTCCGGTTTCCTCCCACACTCCAAAAACATACTGGTAGGTTGATTGGCTGCTAACAAATTGACCATAGTCTGTGTGTCTGTCTGTCTGTGTGTGTGTTTGTGTGTGTGTGTTAGGGAAGTTAGATTGTAAGCTCCAATGGGGCAGGGACTGATGTGAATGAGTTCTCTGTACAGCGCTGCAGAATTAGTGGTGCTATATAAATAACTGGTGATGATGATGATGAACACAGATTGCCTGTTGCGGCAAGGGGCAGTAGTGGTTAATGGACAGGAGAGACAGTAACAGGTCACAGGTTAGGGGGAGGTGTGACAAAATGTATTATATCTAATGACTGATTGTTATTTTCTGTTGAATTTATATATAACACTGTGAATATTTTATGTAACCTTTCAAAGTGTATCTTATTAAATGACCTGAGTCTGACCTAGGCAAATGTCAATGGTCTTTTGAAAGTAGCCAGGCCCAGAGACAGATAAGATCTTTAAGTAGTTTGTGTATGCAGAGGAGTTAGACTTAGGCAGGCCGAACGAGCAGAGGTGAACAACTCAGGTCTTGGGAAAATGCCAGGTCTCAGGACATCCATAATTTACATTGAAAGCCCTCTGTCTTTTTGGGAATCCATCTAACTTAGGTGAAAATAAAATTCCTAAGGTGGGGGGTGAAGAGCCAACATGAAATGGTTTAAAAATAAATTGTATCAGTAGTGTAGTGTTCATTTCTTTGAGGGAGTCTATCAAGACTGAAATGTCCCATTCATCTCAATTGTGTTCCCTCACACACCAGGGGGTAAATGTATTAACCTCCGGATTCTTGAACTCCCGCGAGTTCGGCGTCTTCAGCGTTTAAATTTAAAGCGGCGCTGCCTTGTAAAGGGAAGTTTCCCTTTACAAGGCAGCGCCGCTTCAAATTTAGGCGCTGAAGACGCCGAACTCGCGGAGTTCAAGAATCCAGAGGTTAATACATTTACCCCCAGGTCTTAATTAGTAAGTAGTAACTCTGATTTTATTTCCGACTTTATTTTCTGGAACTCATTTGTGCAACATATTGTATGTCTTTGTTATTAATTTTTGTAAATAAGCCTTGGAAATATTTTTCAGATTAAACATATTTAATATAGCGTATTTCTCTGTAATTCTTTGTGAACTTACCAAGCCCAGGGAGGCTCATGCTACATGTGTATGTGATTTAAGTGTGAAACATTAATAAGTGGTTCTGGTGAACGTAAGGACACCATAATAAATCCTTCATGGTGGCAGAAAAGGTGTTTTCATTGTTTATTAACTAAGGTAACACCAGTCATGAACAGCTGTTAAGATTGCTGTTTATGAGACAGGCTGGGGTGTTCGTGACACCTGTCAAAATCATTACCTTTTGTCACATTACACCATGGAAACTTAAACAAATTAAATCAAAATTTTTCCAGCTGTATTTACACACTTTACCTTACAGCATTCAACTATCAAAATTAAAAGGCAACAGTTCTAAAAATTCCTAAAAAGGAATAGCTAGAAAAACAGGTTTGGAAAAGTGATAAGTCCCCTGACTTTGTAGAGCTACCATTTGCTGTAATTACAGCCATCAGTCTGTCTGGATATGTCTCAACCAGCTTTATGCACCTAGTTTGGGGAATATTTGGTCACTCTCCTTTGCAGAATTGTTCAAGTTCAGTCACATTTTGTGGTGAGTAGCAATGGACTGTTCTCTTCAAGTTCATCCACAGGTTATGTAGCAAATTTAGGTCAGGGATTTCATTTGACCACCTTTCTATCCTTCAGCCACTAAGTTGTTTTCTTGGTGGTATGTTTAGGGTAGTTGTAATGCTGGAAGGTGAACCACCTGTCCATCTTCAGCTGTCTACCTGAGGGACACAAGATTTCCTAAAAAATTTGGGTGTACTTGGCAGCATCCATCTTCCCTTGAATCCTGACCAATCGTCCAGTCCCTGCTGAATAGAAACACGCCCGCAAAATAATATTGCCACCACCATGCTTCATAGTAGGTATAATGTTCTTTGGGTGGTATGCTGTGTTTGGTTTGCTCCAAACATAGTGCTTGGAGTTCACTCCAAAAAGTTTTATCTTGATCTCATCTAACCATACAACCTTGTGCCTGACTGACTGAATGAGGTCAAAAGACTGGATAGTACTATACATACCGAAGATTCAAGAAAAATTCAAGGTTAACAAATTTCTTCACACATGTCTTTTGTAGTTACATGCCCGAGTTATTTTACATTCTGTCGAATTAAACCTCATGTGAAATTGTATAATTCTAGCTCACAGACCACTTTTTTACTCTAATTATCCGTAGTATGATAGATATGTAACCACCAGATCCAGTAATCTTCTTTGGGGGTCTGGGTTCCAGGAGTTGTGTATTGTGATTGGTGCTGTAAACATACTTCTCTGTCTTGAAATTGTAATCGTCACTCTTCTATTTGTGCCTTTTTAATCCCTTTTGTGGTTTGGAGAATATAAACATGCCAAGATTCCTACAAGTAATTTGCTTTTAAGTTAGTAATTTTATTACAATTGCAATGCAAATCTTATTTCATATTTATATTGCAAATGTATCATATGTATTTTGGGGATGACATACCTATATAACTGCTTTTATAATTTTTAACTAAAAACTAAACAAGCTTAAAGATGCATTTAAAAAAATAAATAATAATCCTGTTTTATTTGTAATGTTTTAAAAGTTTTAAACTACAATGTTTTTTTCTTTTTCTGAAATATAGAATTCTCTTGCCCCATGGCACTGCTGATTATACTTTGGTGGTGTTGCAACTGCAGCAACAAAAACAACAAAGGCACAGTGTACAGTGTACAGGTCAAGTGTAAGCCTCTTAGAGATGTCTGACACAGAGAAACTGAAGCTTGTGACCTTGATTGACTGTAAACAGAAATACCATCACTGACTAAATTGTTTGTGTTATATTTCTGTAAATCTGGGTCATTCCAGACCACAGTAGGCGTGGCAGCAGGGATGTCACAGACTGCATTTAGTCTGGAATTAAAACGGGTACTACAGTCATTCCTGTCGCACGTCAGGCGGTTTATTAACTTGCCATTGGATGAGGAAACTCTTTTGCCAATAAAGTAGCAAGTTTGTTCCTCTGCTTAATTTCTGCATGCCATAGGAAAAGTAGATGCTAAACATGAAGCCCTAGTATCAACAGGAAAAGAAAAAGAAATCAATCCATGTTTTAGAACAGGAAACATTTTAATTCCTTTAATGTACAGAGCTGAATTAAGGCTATGGGGCCCCTTATTGTCTAAAATTAAGGCATAGTGTCATAATTCACAAGAGAGAAAAAACCGTCATATTGTTACCCTCATACCCCTCTCATTGCAGCCCCATCCATGTTGCTCTCATTGCAGCCACCTGTGTTGCTATCATTGCCGGTGCACTCCATGTCACTCTTATTGCAGCCCCCCACTACCATAGGTCTCTTATTGTAGCCCCCTCTGCTATAGGTCTCATTGCAGCTACCCTCTACCATAGATATCATTGCAGCCCCCCCCTCCTCCATAAGTCTCATTCATATAGTTTGTCACTCACCTTTAGTAGTGACCTCAGGCATCATTCTGCAACTCTGCTGTGCACTCCTTGCTGCAGGCAGGACATGATTACACTTCCTCTATAAGCGCTGGATTGTGGGGCAGTTACAATGCATGACATTAATCTTTCTGTGTAGACTCTTTGGAACACTGTCCAGCCACCCCCCCCCCCTCCCCCTGCTTCCCAACCCTTAGTTGAGCTCTGGTCTCGCTTTAATCATTTAATAATTGCACTTGTTGACAAGTTTAATGGGAGTACTCAGCAATATGGCGTAGATTACCAGAGAGACAAAGTAAACACGTGTCTATTCGGTAATATTTTGTTTGTATAAAATAGTGAAAACGACTTTGGTTTCCTAACTATTAATGTATACAGAGTAGTATAATTTCCACAAGGCTCTATGTATTTTATTCTCATTTTCCCAATGCAGCTAATAATTTTGCAATTATGTCTTTTAAAAATAATTTAGATATTTTTTCCCCTGTAACACTAAACATTTCAGACACTTTAAAGCAGGGGTGTCCAACCTTTTAGCTTCCCTGGGCCACATTGGAAGACGACGAGTTGTTTTGGGCCGCACATAAAATACACTAACACTAATGAAAGCTGATCATCGAAAAAACCATAGAAAACATAGTTAACATATTAAACTTACTTGGAAATGAAGTTAGTAAGAGTTAGGAAACCTGTTGCAGAATCATGATTAAAGCAGTAGTCCCATTACCAGCTACAATTTAACTTACCTGCATCTGCCCCTTAGTGGGGTTCGGGGAATTAAATGCCAAAAACTTTTTTTCCTCTCTTTCTGCATCCATGAATCATTTTTTTTATTGACCAGTTTGAAATGGTCACCGATATAGGTAGCATCAGGAGGACTAATAGAAATCTACAGAGATTTAAAGATAGTGTGGCGGGAAAAATGGCTCATGGAGCAGCCTCTGATGAGGGTAACAGTGGGTGATATTTTCACCCTACTCAGCACTGCACATTTAAAATATTAAAAATACAATTATCTCTTAATATTTATATTAGATACATACAGAGAACACAGCTAGTTCATAATTGAATGGTGCAGAAAGTCCAAATTCAGAGTAACAACAATAAGATACTGGATAATTTTTCACTGCTGCTGATCGCGCGGGTAACTCCTCTGTGCTGCGCTACGCAATGGATGTCGGGTGTGATGACGTCACCCCCAACATTCACTGCGAGCGTCACACGGAGGAGGAGACCAGGGAGGGAGCCGGAGCGCCAACTGACGTGACCGCAAAGGTAAGTTTTTTTGGGGGGGGGGTTTTTTGCAGGATTTTTTTTTTCCAGCGCTGCCCCCTTGCCACAACCAAAACTCCTGCTGGGCCACATTTACAGGCATGCTGGGCCGCATGCGGCCTGCGGGCCGCGGGTTGGACAACCATGCTTTAAAGTATCTGTAGTAAGATATCGCTGAACCAAATAGGTTACCAGCAGACTCTGCAAATTTTTCAAATTTTCAAATACCTAATTGAAAAGTTCCTTCATTTTTGAAACTCATCATTAAAAAAAGTTAACATTTTTTAAATGTTTTCCCCAGGGTCTATGATTGATCAACCCCTCCACACCTCTCTCTGTGTGGCCTCAGCAGTGGGGGCAGGTGAGGAGGTCTCTGCTCCCTCTGGCTCAGGTTCACTGGGTTGAGATGAAAGATGGGAATTGTGGCGACTATAGAGCTGAGGATGGCTACTAGTGCTGTGCCAACCTCCTCGAGGGTCTTCTTTGCTTGCTGATAATGCTGCATCTGCAAGTCCTTTATCACCTGGAGCAATTACTGCAGGGAAATAAGCAGCTTTGTGTTTGTTCTTCCTGCAGCAAAGTCTTCTTCTATTATGAGGAGATGCACTGTTGATGATCGTGTCAATACTCAAGTGGACAAGAGGTTTGTGTCTCTGGTGATGCATCCTCAAGATCTTCCTTCACAGTGGGCGGTTGCTCTGTATCTCGGAAACTTAGAGAAAAAATAATATTTAAATTTATTTGTTTGGCTATTTAATTACATTTGAAAAAAGGAATCAAATGTAATCAAGTTACTTGTTTGGAGTTGACACTTAATTATTATAATTTGAAATTATGTAGAGAAAACCTAAAATTTTTTAAACTAACATGATGTACCTTAAAAATGTAAAATGTTCCAGTTGGCCTAACTCATGAGCACACGAAGGAACAAGTTGTTTCAACTAATATTATTAATAACCACCAGAAATAAATTTTAATTGCAATTATACAATTATTATGACATAGTAAACATAGTAAAAACCTTTTTAATGTTTTATTCTTATAAAAAAAAAAGATTCCCATGCAAAAATTACAATGAGTGTCTCTCTCTCTCTCTCTCTCTCTCTATCTTTCTTTCTCTCTATATATAGATATTTTCGATATAAATTTATATATATATTCTGTATATATTTACATTAACGTTTGGGATGGGGGATTCAATTAGACACGAGGCACCGTGAGGTGTCTCCGGAACAGTTTGCGGAGATATATCGCGGCTGAGATTTTACTAAAATCTCCACTCATTTTCTCTCACAGCTTTATGGGATGACATTGAATTGACCCCTTAAAATGTCGAAGAAAAAATTACATGCACGCATGCAAAAGTTTATAATCATTAAGAAATGTCTTGATTTTTAAACATTTGATATTTTTTTTTGTTTTTTTTACCACGATACCATTAATTTGACCTAAAATTATAGTCAATACATAGAAAATAACATACCGTATATACTCGAGTATAAGTCGACTCGAATATAAGCCGAGGCACCTAATTTTACCAGAAAAAACTGGGAAAACTTATTGACTCAAGTATAAGCCTAGGGTGGGAAATGCAGCAGCTACTGGTAAAAAAAATTTTTTTTTTTAAAAGCTCACTTCTGTTTAATTACTGTAATTTCAGTCAGAGTTCTAAACAATCAGGATAATCACAGTCTTAACAAATGATTTGATAACTCAAACATTTCTATAGGTATTCTATGCACATGGAAACAAAAAAAAGAAGATAAGATCATTTGGAAATCACCTGGCAACTCCAACTAGGTAAAGAAAAAAACAGGGCAAAACAGCGCTAATTTAACCACAAAAACCTAAATTAAACTGATAGGTTAAATCTATGAATTCATTTTTAGCAAAAGCATAAATAACAGTACATGACAAGGAAGATTCATAAATGATTATAAAATCATTGGGTACAACCTAACATAAATAAATGTAAGATAATTTAAGCAATACCCTAGGAGAAGGGGGGAGGGGAGAGAGAGAACCCCTGCAATTTTTTCATCAGAGCTATGTTGCTCTTCTACAAATCCAAGCTACCTATCACCTTCTATTAGTGGATTCGCCTTTGACCATGGGAGAAGACTCCAAGATCTTTCATTAAGAAAAACACTTTGGTGAAAATATGTTTAAAAATTTCATTATCAGTTTCTTATGTTTCTAATATATATTTGTTTAGTGTAATAACATTTGTGTATAAAGCATAATTGCCTACTTTTTTTTTGCCTACTTTTCCTAGCTCACATAGATGCCAGAGGCAAGATAAGAGACAATGAGATGGGTTGGGCTTCACGAAGTGACATGAGCATATCGGGTTTATGCTTAACTCTTTTACTGCCCAGAGGCAGCCTTATCTATCAGCCTGACAAAATCACCTAGGAAAATATCTTGACAAAAGCAACTGTGCTTTATTGTGAAACACACTCAGCACTGATAGGATTACAAAGCTTTAAATTAACAAGTACCAAATAATCACAACCCTATCACAGGGAGAACTTATAGTCACCAGTCCCGGAGTGCTGTCTACTGATGCAGTCCTTGGGTCCTTCACTTGTCTGCCAGCGTTGTGATTAAACCCAATGTCAAACCGCTTTTATCAGGCACACAAACGTAGTAGATTCAGTCTTTTACTTAGCCCCGCAGTGGAACGCATGCTGACAGGAAGTTCGACATTTTGCATTCCAAATACACCACTTCCTGACAGTGGAACGCACATGCGTTCCACTGCAGAAGTTAACAGCTCAGGGACAGGAGACCAGGTAACTTCACCCGTGTATAAGCCGAGTGGCCTTTTTCAGCATACAAAAATGTGCTGAAAAACTCGGCTTATACACGAGTATATACGGTAACTTATCCTTTTTATTTCATATAATTGTTCTATTCATTAAACTTTACATTCATCAAAGAAACCTCCATTTGCAGCAATTACTGCAGAATTTAGCATCCTAGCTGTCAGTTTTTTAAGATATTCTAGTTTGTACCCATGACTTCTGTAGCTCTTCCCAGAGGTGTTACTGGCTTGTAGGACCTTCTAGTCAATCTGCAAGAACTCAATAAGCATGGGATCAGACGATTGTGCCGGCCAGTCCGTCAAACACGGTAGTCTGGCTCCCAGTTTCTTCACCAAATAGTTTGCAAGTATTTTTGTCTTGCTGCATGCTGAAATTTGCAACAATCAAGTACTAACGACAGGGAATGGCATGACATTGGAAAAGAGTGGTTACCTTTCTGGTTCATTATTTCTTGTACTAAGTACAACTTACCAGCACCAAACAGCCCCATACAATTACATTTCCTCCACCATGTTTGGCATGAAGCACTCCTCCGGCATCCTTTCATTTGATCTATGTTTCAATAATATAGAAGCAGGGATTACTCCATAAATTTATACACATTACAATAATAAAATCTGGTCTCTTCTAGAAAACAAATGTAACTCCCCTTAGTGCTGTTTTAGTAAACTCTGCACCCCAGGTGGGTTGCTATGGTGACAACCCAGTCTGCTAGTTACTGAGAAGTAGGAGGGGGCTGTAAAAAGGGGGGCAAAAGGATAAGAAGGAGACTAAGAGAGGACAGAGATGATGTGAGAAGCTGGGGACCTCCCAGGCTCCCCCGGCATTGCCTGGGAGCACGAGCGTGGTGACTGCACCAGGGCCAGGAATGTGTGCCCTGAATAGGGAGAGAGTCCCCAAAACAGAGACCCCTGGAGAGAAGAGGGGGGATTGCTGCAAGTGGCAGCATGCAGACACTAAGGGATGTTGGAGCAAAGACCGCTGGAGAGAGGGTTGTAGCAAAGAGGGGCAATTGTGGAATTGTGGGAAACCCAGAGAGGGGCACAGAGAACACTAGAGAAGAGTGTTATAGCCCAAGGGATTTTACCACTGCTTGCGTGTATACTGGAAACAGACAGAGGCTGAATTGTGAGTAGTTGTGGAACAACTGTGACCAGGAGAACCTGGTATGTACTGTGTCAACAACAGCAGTGCAAGGTTTATGCAGGAGGAGAAGGAGAGATACTTGCAGCCACATTCATATTGCTCATTAAGAACTGTACTGGAGAGAGTAAGGAGCTGTATATATTTCTTTATTGCTGCAACCATTATGGTTATCGTGCTGGAGGAAGAGGAGCATAAATTAAGAGTTCAGTTTGTGATAGAGATGGTCTGGCACCCAAATTACTGTGGCTTTTATTGCACTGCACCACAAAGTGAAATCACCTGTGTCCCACTAACTACAAAGAAACACCTGCATGTGCAGGGACCCAGTTTCATACTGGGACATGAAGGGCCCACCGGGGTATACAATGGTAGGGGCCCACCAGGGGAGGTGTGGTCAGCCACTAGAGAGGCGTAACCGAACTACTAGAGGGGGTGTGGCAAGCCCATGAAGGACAGCTAGCACCATAGTGTAGTATTTAAAGAATGCAATGTGTGTATAAAGGGTACACAGTCTTGGCCTGCCCCTTAGATTGGGCAGAACAGTCACCAAAAATTGGGATTGTCCCACTAGAATCAGAACAGTTGGCAGACTGTCCTGCTCTCTCCTACCTGTTCTTGTCACTTTCACAACCTGTGGCTGCTGGTTTCTTTAGTTGTGGCTTGTCTGGATCCTGGAATGTTGGGGTCATATTTGGAGAAATAAAATGGGCACATTTAGAAAATGCTAACCAACCCCGGCGTTAAATCAATAGCACCCACGAATAATAATTAGGCCTTCCTCCAGCCCCAACAATAAAATAATAGCATTCCCATTTAATAAATAGATCTATATCTCTCCAACCAAACCCAAAATTAAAGTAATAGTTTTCCCAATTAATAAATAAACCTATATCCCTTCCTCCAAACAGCCCCAGCAATTAATTAAATAGCATTTACGTTTAATAAATATAACCATTTCCCACAACCACCCCAGGTATTAAATAATTCATAATCACTTTTAATAAATAGACCTCATTTTCCCCAAACAGTGCCACATTCAATTAATAGATCCCAAACCACCCCAGCAATAATTTAAATTAAAGGTCCAATCACCCCATGTTAACTTCAGAGGCCCCACTATTAAATTAAATTGCTCCATCATCACAATACAAATAAAATAGCAATACACACACAATACACTGGCCCCTCACTCACACACACATAATACACTGGCCCCTCACTCACACACAAAATACACTGGCCCCTTACTCACACTCAAAATACACTGGCCCCTCACTCACACGAAATACACTGGCCCCTCACTCACACGAAATGCCCTGGCCCCTCACTCACACAAAATACACTGGCCCCTCACTCACACAAAATAATAAATAGACCTCACTCTCCCCATGCTCATCCCCACATTCAATTAATAGGGCCCAAACCACCCCATCTTAAATTAATAGTCCCCACTATAAACTTAAATTGCCCCACCATCACCCCACAAATAAAAGAGCACCAATTAATTAGCCACCACCTACCACACACACACTACATTGCCACAAGCCCCTGTACAATTACACACACTACATTGCCAAAAGCCCCATGTGCCATCACACACATTACATTGCACAAGCCCCCTGTGCCATCACACACACATTACTGTGCCCCTTCATCATCACCACGCTGTGCCTCCTTATGATCCCACTGTACCCCTTATGATCACTATGCTGTGCCCCCTTATGATCACACTGCGCCCTCCATGCTGCTTTTCCCCCCTTCACCTGGGCCCCTTCATCACACTGTGCAATGCGGCTAACCCCCCCCCCCCCCCCACCTTCATCACTCTGTGTCATGCTGCTCCCCCCTTCATCACTCGGTGCCTTTCTGCTCCCCCCTTTTTTTTTATACAATGCGACAAACGCAAGTCGTCCCCCCCCTCCGTGATGCATGCTTTTATCAGACTCAGACCAATGCTGTGTGCCAGAAAATGCACTAAAAAGAGCCATTGTAATTCATAGCAAAAGGCAAGTTCATTACTGAGCTTCGAATCGGCCCCAATTCCCAAAAAATTATAATACAGTTAGGTACCTTTGACGTAAAGTGCAGATTACAAACACTTTGTGCAATACTAATGAAACAGCAGCAAAGTGGAAGGTAATACATATACATGTCTATTTAGATATCCATGCTTACATTACTTGCGCAAGCAATGTTTTTCTTTGTTAATAAAACTGTTGTCTTTATACCATTCAAAAAATGTAAAATAATCCTTCACCATTCTTTGGATGTTGACAGTTACAGGTCTTTTTTTCTTGACCAAGGTGAAAGGTGTTTTTTTACATTTTTGTTTCCCTGACTTAAAAACACTATGCAATTTAACATAGGCTTTAGCAGATGACTTAGAGGGATTACTATCGCCATGACTGGTGCCAGCAGCTGCTTGGTGCTCCTGTTCTTCTGTGTACTGCTGTGAATCCATCTTGATAACACAGTACAATGTGACTGCAGATTAAGAACAACACTGTCAGCCCTATTATTTCTATTTCAGCAATGACAATTAGCAATGGAGCTTTCCTCTTTGCATGTTACCTATATAACACAGTACAATGTCACTGCAGATTTAGAAGACCAAGCCTGCCAGCCCTATTATTTCTTTTTCAGCAATGACAATTAGCAATGGAGCTTTCCTCTTTGCATGTTACCTATATAACACAGTACAATGTGACTGCAGATTTAGAAGACCAAACCTGTCAGACCTATTATTTCAATTTTCAGCAATGACAATTAGCAATGGAGCGATGGAGCTCTTCTGAATGTCACTAGGGACTTTGAAGAAAACTGCTACCCTGCCTCTTTCTTTTCTACCTATGATTCTGCCCAACTGCACTAGAGACTGCCAAGAACTGTGCTACCCCTTCTGTGTCCCTCTTTGAAATGACGCTGGATCGCCGTGGAGGGCGATACTTATAGAATCCAAAACTCTTGAGATCCAACGACGTAACGTTGACGTTTTGCCTCGTCTTCAATTCAGAGGGCGTGCTAAGTTCGGGTGTGTTCAGTTCTCGCGGAACCGAGCCCGAGCATCTCTAGTATTAACATACATTAAATGTCTTCTTAGCCTTTAGTTACAATAATAGTACAGACTCAAACCCTATTCAATGCACCCTACTTCTCTATTAGTTAGGATAAGATAAGACCTATTATATTAGAAAGACAATTAATTTACTGAGGAAAACAAACACTGAGGACTTCGTTCAGGGGAAAGCAACTCAAGAACATCTACAGTGCAGCATCTAAATCCAATGATCCACACAGAGAGCAGTAATAAACACAGTGTGGCAGTTACCTCTTCTATGGACAATCCTTATACAGCAACAAGAGACAGTTACAAGAGACGCTGCTTATAGCTGCACAAGTGTGACACAACACTTGTAACTTGTACAGATTCTGGGTTCTATTTATAAAAGTCAAAAAGCCCTATGGCAGGCCGGTGTTTTTGATGACTTTGAGGCTTCTCCATCAAGGGGATACCACCAGTGTTTATGTTGGCAATTGCTTTACCATGCAAAGCATGTGGAATGCTATTTATCAAGAATTGCAGTGGTACAAGTACATCTCAGTATGGTGATAACAAAACAAAATCTTAGAAAAATACCTTATTCCTTTCTATTTATTTTTTGTTTGTCTTAAAATGCATATAAATATATATTTTTTTTGTCCACTAGATGGAACTTAAAACCTGATTCTGGCCCAGTAAATCGGTAAGTTACCTCTTATGCTCTGGCCAGTACTGCAGAGGCAGCTGAGTATCACTCAGCAATATTTTATTGATAAATTGTGGGGGTAAGTTATTTTCTATCACAGCATTAAGTTGCAACAAAAAAAAAATCAGCCTTATCACCACACATTGTTAAATAGGCACTTCTGTCTCTTTAACAGCTTTAATTTTCTTTGCAGCTTCTTCCAATCTATTATTTTATATAATAATAAAAAAATGTCACCTTGGCACTAATAATATTCCCCATGGCATCATTTTAGTCATGTGGTGCCAAAAGTACGCAACTTGCCACACCCCGCCCCCTCCAACCTCACACCCCACATCCCCTCTATGATATCGCGGAGAGGAACACGATATTAAGGAGGGAAAAGTATGAATTAATCTAAACAACTAAGACTTACCTTCAGGCTTCTGTATTGTTCATTTGTACAGGATTCACTTCCTGTGCTATATATAGTTGCAGTTGCTGTCTTGACAGGTATAGAGGTAACATGCTGGAATAGGCGAGGTGGGATTCAGATTTATATCCCACCTCACACGGTACACAGGGCCGGATTAAGGGAATGGAGGCCCCTGGGCTAAGGGGCCCTCCATTCCCCGCGAGGCCCCCAATGTGAGCCGTCCGCCGCCTCCCACCCCCCGCGAGGACCCCCCCAAGCACTTACCTGTCAGTGCAGTCCTCCGTCCCGGCGCGCTGTAAGCTCCTTACTGAGGAGATCTCGCGAGAGTTCATGAACTCTCGCCAGATATCCTCAGTAAGCAGACTACAGCGCGCCGGGACGGAGGACTGCACTGACAGTACTCAGCAGCATCGATCGGGCCGGGGGCGCCCCCGCCCCCGACCGATCAATAATGCTGCTGAGGAGTTTGAAGGGCCCCCTGGATGCCCGAGGCCCCTGGGCTATAGCCCAGTTAGACCTTGGGTTAATCCGGCCCTGACGGTACAAAAGAGGTAGGGAGGTTTACTCAGACCTGGGAGTTTGATGAAGCAGCAGTGGCTGTAAGGTGATAGGCTATCGACTCTCTTTAGGACAAGGAAATTCACAGCCATGTGATATCACACCCAGCACTGCATGGCAGCAAGCAGCTAAGTATAACTTTTATTTTGGACTTACTTGCTGGAGTATTACCGTATTTTGTAACATGCACAACATTCCAATATTAGCAAATTGCATAAGTGAACCCATAAAAGTGTATTTACACAGCTTAATAAATATATGGTAGATAACTGAAAAAATAATCCCTTAACCACTAACATTATTCCTAAAATAAATATCCAATCGTCTAGAGATTTCAGATGAGATATGCTGATCCAAGCATCTATTTAGCTCTATGCAAACATCATTAACAACTGTGTAAATTATAACGTCTGTGTGATCACATAAATGTTTCTCTCAAGTGTAAAATATAAAATGTTAAATACCAGCATATCCCCCATCATCAATGTATTTTTATTAGACAAAATAACAGTATGTATTTTTTTTATCTTGTAAAAACAGTAAAATCCCCATATGAGCAAAATGAAAATGAAAATAGTCTTGCTTCATAGAAAAGAATGAACGATGTGTCCTACTGGGGATAAATAAAATCTACCGGTTGCAGTCTCACTGGTCCTGAAAAGCCTGAAGCAATGGAAATTTTTGTGTAAGTAGTTCACATCTGATAACTGTATAACTGTAATTGCAATGTATGTGAATGGAATGTGATAGTTATACAATGAAGACAGTGGGAGAAGTGGCTGTATATCATACTTGCCAACTCTCCCGGAATGTCCGGGAGACTCCCGCATTTTGCGAGAGTCTCCCGGACGAGTGTGGCAATCTCCCTGAAAGGAAGTGGGCAGAATTCGGTTTAAACGTCGCGATTCACCCTGAATCGCGGCGTTTAGCCCCGCCCCCACTGTAAAATGACACGATTTGCATCATTCCGTCACGGGAATGACGCGATTTCGGCGCCCCGCCCCCTGCGCGCCCACGTCCCAGCCGGCATCTCCCGAAAAAAGAAATACAAATGTTGGTAAGTATGCTGTATATT
This sequence comes from Mixophyes fleayi, assembly GCF_038048845.1. Taxonomy (NCBI): domain Eukaryota; kingdom Metazoa; phylum Chordata; class Amphibia; order Anura; family Limnodynastidae; genus Mixophyes; species Mixophyes fleayi. The sequence continues at coordinate 290,536,170 of NC_134403.1, read as the reverse complement.
ATACCACCATATACACTCCCACTTTGATCACTGGATGATAAATTAATTCTGAATCAGAATACATAAACAGTAACCACTGGGGCAGTGGTCGAAGTGGGGGTATATACATTGGTACGGTGGTAGTCAGCATATCGATGCTGACTACCCCGACAATACTTACCCCGATGCAGCGTCCCCGAACGGCTACTTCACGCCCTGGCTCCAAGATGACTGCTGTGACCGCCGACTGCCAGGGATCGCGACCAATGAAGAATCCGGCAACTCAGCATGACGTCACTGCTGACCGCGACGCTCTTCTCCTTGCTGTTAAGGTGGAAATGTAAGTATGCGGCCATTGACAATGTACTTTGCTTAGCGTTGTACATTGTCTATTGTCTATGTGGGTGAGTTAGGGTATTTACTTTGGAGAGTGTCAAAGGTCATCCAGGAACCCCTGTCTGAAAGGACAGATGTGAAATGTATTACCGCCTTGGTCCAGGGTTGGGAGTAGAGATGCGAGAGGCCTGGAGGGAAGTCAGGGTTGTCCCATAGTAGGAGTATGGGTAGATATAGCGATTGTGAACTTACAAGGCTTTTACACATTTACCAGATTTTACTGATAATCAGATAGTATGGAGGGATTTAACAATTTAAAATTCCTTCTGTTTTGTGTAGTGAGTGAAGTAAAATTAAGAAAGTTGTCAAGCCAAGACAGAGTGTGGAGTGGGGCAAGGGAGGCCGTAATTTGTCTGAGATGGGCAGCCCAATAATAAACTTTAATGTCTGGAAAGCCAATACCTCAGTTTATTATTTTTTTAATTGTAAGGGTAAGCAAATTATAGGTGGATTAGCTTCCTAATGGGATAATATTTGAGTGGTGGTCTCATTCCAACATTGGTAGATATATTTTACTTTACCTGTAGCTGTCCATGTGTATTTTAAAGTCACAGTTCAGGGAGAGATACTGGTGAGTCAGTCTGTTAAGTATTTCTTTTCGCAAAGGGACCATTCCTAGAGTTGACAGAATTGGCAAATCCCTGTTTTTCTATTGAATAATCAGAAGAAATCAATGCATTTATAACACCAATATATTTTGTGATATATTCTAAATTTAGGAAATAATTTAATGTATATAGGTGCTACACATAAAGCCTAGCCTTTGCGAGGATACATATTTTAACCTCTAATTTAATTTTACTTTCTATACACTTTAAGCAATATTTTTCACAAAGAAATGTAAAAATGGATTCATTGATCAGTTTATATATTACGTTTTCTATAATTAAAAATTGTTAATTTTAAAACACTCAATTTGATGTCAGAATGCCCCCAAATGAAATAATTTTCCTTTGCTAAATCTGGCATTATAAACATATTCTTAGGAGGGCCCTTTGCTATCAATAAATAATTAATGACTTTGCTTATTGAATGTAAATATACAGAGAAGGAATATTTTGCTTTGGAGTTATTTAAATCATGTAATTGGAACATTCTCTGGGCTGTCAGACATAGATATGGTGATGGATAAAGGACAGGTTCCCAAAGGTGAAAGACCTATCCCCTACCATTCACATAAATACCAGAGGAAATATTCATTGTTACCATTTTAAGGGCTAATCACATAGATGCAAAGATTTCATGTATTGGGATTAGCTGATTTAGTTTGTTTAATTTATTACAATGTACTAGAACATCATGAATAATAAATATTAATGAGAGACACATATGGTTTTGCTTCACACAAACTCAATATTGTTGTTGGTCTGAAAATGTTTTTTATTATTATCAAAATATAGAATGGTTAGACTTATGTTTACTTGTATATTATACACTCACCAAATTAATTGAAATTAATTAATTGAAATGCTGTCCAAAGCATAATTTAGCCTGTAATATATATGTACATTTAATATCAACAATATTATAGGCTATAAAAATGTTTTATATTGTTTATACAGGAGTGTTTTCTGATTAGCCTGAGAACACTTCATCACTTTGTGTAGTATTGCTTTCTAGATGATATCATTTTCACTTAACATTTTAATAAAACCTCTGGTCGTTTAACATTGTCTTCCCATGTGGTGCTAGAAGTGGGATGCAGATGGTTTTAGTATGGAGAACCAGTACACTGTTCTCTTCTGATTCAATTCTAAGTGCACAATAGGTAAGAGACTTTTGTCTATGTGTCTTATCTCAGTAACTGCCCTCTGTCTGCCCTTACTGCATCTGACTGTTAAAGGCCTGAATGATCAGACTGTATTTTATTTTATTTTGTTAATGTTGCATTAGTAATTGATTAGGTGTGTGGTTTGAATTGTGGCTAAAACAAAAGTAATACTACAGGTTAGCTGGTGCATTGATTGTGGTATGCATTGTATGAATTGAGGGTTCACCTTTTTACAGTTCTGACATAACTCCTAATAGTGGTAATCCAGTCCCTTGGACCTATCTAGTGCCAACCCATCTAGAATATTCCCTCAGATCTCAGGATGTAATCTAATTTTGCATCTAACAATTGAACTTCCATATCAACTTGATTTCCATCAGATCTCAGGATGTAATTCTAGTTTTGCATCTAGCACCTGCTTCATGTATGTAGTGTATTGTATGCATTGCTTGCAATTCATATTTGAATTTAAGAGCCACTTAATACTCCCTACGACTGAGGGAATGGGGATAGGATGGTGCAGAATAATATAGCTATGTGCAATAAAGGTGTTCTGACGCAGATGCGGCCAATTCCAGTACTGTGTTTGTCATAAGTATGCATGTTTTCTTTTGGACCCACTACAGGGCAGGTGTAAATGCCAACTGAAAGTGATGACTGAAATGATATAGTCTTTGAATTAAAAACTTCATGTATCCGTGTAAGACCTAGTATGAAGGTATTCACATAAATATATGCTGCAATATATTGGAGGACCCAATCCCTGATATTATATGTCTACCTGGTGGTTTTATTGGGTATTATGGACTCTGGGCAAGTAGTAGAAAAGTGGAATGATGTGTGTGGCGCATGCACAGTTGCACAGCTGTGCCTGTGTCACATGTAAAATATTCTTACACAAATAGTGATAAGTTTAGATACACCAATACTGTTTGCGTCCTGAAGCAGAGAAAGGTATCAGACCAATAATACCATCTTTAGTGAGACAGGGAGTTATTGTCCTATTGCATAAATCTTGTAATACTGCTATCCTGCCTGTCAAGAAGCCAGGTAAAGACACTTATAGGTGTGTTCAAGAATTCAGAGCCATTAATAATGTTGTTCTATCCATGCACTCTGTAGCATTTAATCTGGTAATAATTCTATCCAGCATTCCATAAGGAGCTAAATATTTTACTGTAGTGGACCTTTGTCCTGTTTTCTTTAGTATTCCTGCTTACCCTGATAGTCAATTTATTTTTGCTTTCACATACAAGGATTGATATTACACTTGAACCAGTATGGCACAAGGGTACTTTAAAAGTTCAACTATTTTATCACAGATATTAATGAGAGATTTAGATGATCTGATTCCTAGCAACAGATATGGAGATAAGCATTGTTCTGTCCTATAGCATATTACACCATAATGTTGGATGTGGTAGCACAAACATCATCATATCATCATAACCATTTATTTATATAGCGCCACTAATTCTGCAGCGCTGTACAGAGAACTCATTCACATCAGTCCTTCCCCATTGGAGCTTACAGTCTAAATTCCCTAACATACATACACACACACACACACACACACACACACACACACAGACTAGGATCAATTTGATAGCAGCTAATTAACTTACCAGTATGTTTTTGGAGTGTGGAAAGAAACCAGAGAACACAGAGGAAACCCACGCAAACACAGGGAGAACATACAAACTCCGCACAGATAAGGCCATGGTCGGGAATTGAACTCATTATCCCAGTACTGTGAGACAGAAGTGCTAACCACTTAGCCACTGTGCTACCCATTTCCTACTTGTATGAAGGCTGTAGTGGCTGCTGCTATGTTAATCAAAGACTATGCTAATCTTGTTCTAGGATCTACACTTACTGTTGCTGTCCATCACTCTGTTTCTGAAATATCTTCTCAAAATTAAAACACAGTACCTTTCAGAAACAAGGCTGACTAACCCCAACACCTGGGCGTTCTGCCCCTTACTATATCGGGATGGAGCCTCCACCGTTTCCTGCTACTGACTCCTGTTACAATGTAGCTAGGGAGATACATGTGTACTGAGCTCCAACAATTGAGGCTCAGTACACATTCCACTGACGCTCAGTACCAGTCACGTGAGGATTACTGTCTGAGGAGTGTGTGCAGAGCCCTTATTGGAGGAGCTCAGCACACATAGTTACTGTGCCAGGGCTGTGCTGTGCCTATACTGATGAAGGAGGATGAAGATGAAGGAGGGGGAGGATGAAGGAGGAGGAAAAGGAATGTGGAGGAGTGTAACTGGGCCTCGGTGAGTGCCTTCCATAGCATGGATTGTGGGGTCTACAGACTGATCCATTGTAGTGGAGAATAGATGGAGTCAATGACATGCATTTGAAGCAAAGAGAAAAGGTGGCTGAATTCAGTAGATCATACTTGCCAACTCTCCCTGAATGTCAGGGAGACTCCCTGAAATAGGGATAATCTCCCTCACTCCCTGAAGAGTCTAGCATTCTCCCTGATGCTGAGCCAGTACAAAACGTGGTTGGATTTGCCATGTGTTCAGAAATTGTGTCCTATGTCCATGCATTGATGCCTATGGAGGTGGCCATTTTCATGGAGACCAAGATTTAATCAAAGACTGACAGGCAAGACAACATGACTTCAGTAATGGAGTCATAAATGTAAAAGACACTTCAGTCTCTAGAGATTCATTAGCTGTTTTTCTTTAATGCATAGTTGCCTACTCTCCTGGAATGTCCGGGAGATGCCCGCATTTCTGGGAGACCTCCTGGTTCTCGCCCTTGCAGTAGATAAGTGGCGGGGGGGCTTAATGACGCAAATTTCGTGTCATCTTAGCTCCGCCCCTTGCTGAAAAAATTGTGACAACCGTTTAGGGGGCGGGGCCAAATGATGCGATTTGTCAAGCCACACACACACACCTCTCCTGGGATCTCCCTGAAGCCAATGAGGAAGAGTTGGCAAGTATGCAGTAAATATGTAAACCACTCTCAGGTGTGTATTCCATCTGTCCCTTCCATGGTGGAGGGGGTGGAGGAATCCTGTGTAGGCTGCAGAGCATAGGGTGACTGTGTATTATATGGCCACCACCTAGATGGCTCTTTATTTTACAGCAGTCACTAGAATTCTCTCTGCATTGTATTTACATCCTTAGAGTGCTCTCTGTATTGTATGCCAGTAGCTAGGATGCTCTCTGTGTTGTATATCTGTGTTGGAATAATAGTAGTAATTAGTAATGAGTGCATCAGAACAAACATATATACAGCTGTAACATGCCATCTGCCACCCTCCCCATTCCTGCTTCCAAAAACCTCATCTGCTTCTACACTGGTCCCCACTGCTAGTCACCTCATTCTGCTACTGGCTCCACCTACACATTTCTCCTCCCTTCTGCTTGACATTCCCTGCTGCTGCATCTAACCCACCATCATTTTCCACTAGCAGGCTCTAGGCTAGTCTCTCTGCACTGCTTTAATACATAACTACATTGGAGTCTTACATTCCTATTGATGTAGGCAAGTGCATGTACAATATTTTTATATATATTACACACACACACATATATATATATATATATATATATATATATATATATATATAGGTATATAAAAATATGTATATATATATATTGTTTTTATTTTTTAGAATCTAAAAAGCATTTTATGTGAAAATATAGGTTATATATAACTTATTTTATTTAGATTTTTGTATTTAAAAACTTTTAAATTAATAAACTTTATTTTTTTACTTTAAGTTCTAGCTAATGCCAAATCTGCGCCACTACTTCAACTTGAGTCTCTGTTTTCAAATCATCCATGACTGGCTGACATAATGATTTTAAATAAGTGTAAGAAGCGGTGCTGAGGAGCTACAGTGCCATCCATATAATTAAGTGCCAAAATAAAAAAAACTGTTCCTTGAGCTGACCATGCCCCCTCGAATGGCTGAACTTACCTCTCTGGTGGTTGGTCACACTTCCTCTGGTGACTGGTAACAAGATGTTTGATTCCAAGTTCTCCTCAGACAGTGAATTTCTTACCCTTTTATTTATAATTTTTAGCTTTGAAAATGTCTTCTCACATTGGACTTGAGTAACTGATAGTGTGCAGATGACTTTATTAAGTTCTTAAAGCTTTTAGTACAAATGATGGGCAAGTGCTACAAATTTTACACTTGTTGCATCTGGAATCCATATTCTCACCATCATTAAGCAATAGCTTTATTACAAATCAAAGTTTGATGCAAAAGCAAACAAATCCAATATTAATTGATCTTTGCTGATGTGTGGAGACATTTTAATAATAACTTCCAATTCTTCATCTTCAAGGTCCTTCCCTGCAATAGTTTTAAACTTTGCTGGGCACAAGCAGGATAAATCTTTATATAACTTTTTGTGTTGTGCAAAGTGTGAATCTAGTGACTGGACAATGTGGTCCATTATTAGGTTAAACACATTTACCTGAAAATCAGCTTGGGAATCTGAGGAATTTCCTTCATCTATAAGCTCATCTGCCAGTCTTTCTTCCAAAGAGTCAATTTCCAATGTTTGATTTTCATCCAAATTCAACTGTGAAATCTTGTCATTACATCTATTTACAAATTCCAGTGCATTGCTGTGAATGTTATCAAATGTTCTTGTCTGTTCCTTCAATTTTGTTGTAGCTGAATCTACTAAACTCCATGCAGTAAACATATCTAAACCACTTGAGGTAAAGGAAAGGAGATTGTGGTCAAAGAGTGGGAATAGAGAATTGAAGATGGTAGAGATGTCAAAGGGATGGGAGAACACTAGTCCAGTGAGTAACCATCACGGTGGGTGGGTGAAGTTTTCCATTGGAAGAAGCTATAGGAAGAAGTGAGAGTTAGAAGTTCATAGGCAGCAGTATCGAAAGGAGAATCGGTAGGGATATTAAAATGCCAATAATAACAGTGGGAAGATCAGAAGAGAGGCAGGCAAGTTATCAAGAAATTGGGAGGAAGTACGGAGGGGACGATAGATAATAGCTACACAAAGGTGGAGAGGGGAGAAGAGACAGATAGAGTGAATGTCGAGCAAAGGAGGAGAAGGAGAGGTAGGGTTCTGGTGGAATAATACTGAAGGTGTAGCCAGGAGACAGTAGGACACCTACACGACCTCCTTGGTGTTCCTCAGGACAAGGAGTGTGGGATAGTGCAGCGGGGGAAGCAGTACCAGAGGGGGGAAATCCAGGTTTCTGTAAGGGCCAGGATACCAAAGGAGTGGAGAGAAAGAGGCCATGAATGGGAGTGAACTTATTGCAGACAGATCTAGCATTCCAGAGTGTGCAGGACAGGGGAAGGTGAGTAAGAGGAAGTTGGGAATAAGATTGGAGGGATTGGATGTTCAGAGGGGACAAGTAGCCAAGCGGGGGAGTGGGTGAAAGTGTTGAATGGAGAGTAATGAGGCACAGGTGATATAGTAACTGAGTTCTTGCAAATTGGAGAGTGGGACAAAGTCAGTTCAAACTCAGTTTCAACTCTTCATACATGTGTTGAAAGACAAAGCCTTGCGTAGCCTTGAAAGTACAATGGTGAGATAGAAAACTGAAACAGCTGTAGTAGGGGGAGGGAGTGGCTGATCTAGTAGTACAACAGGCTAATTAAATAGTGGGGATGTTGCAGGGAAATAAACTGAAAGATTAAACAAACGTTCATGAGCTGAAAAGGAAATGAGATTAGAGTACAAAACAGACAACTTGTGGTGTGCAGCCAGGGAGATATGGAAACATCAGGGGTAGAATAAGGAGTTTCAGTTGACTGTTGTCCTTGTGTAGCTGTGGTGATAGGTAGAATGTTCTTCTCCTATTTACTTCTGTTTAACTCCGGTATAACTCCGAATTATGCTATTTAAATCTTAAAACACTTATAACTTACTTACGTAGCATTACACCCTAGCTAAGCAGCCATCCCTGGTTTGCAGTTCTTCTACAGTGATTATATATGGTTAACTAACACGTGATCAGTGTCTTCAATCAAACCCCCAAAAAACTCCCCCAGCAAAGACTATTATTATTATTTATTATTACCAATTATTTATATAGCGCCACTAATTCCGCAGCACTGTACAGAGAACTCACTCACATCAGTCCCTGCCCCATTGGGGCTTACAGTCTAAATTCCTTAACACTCACTCACAAACACAGACACACAGACTAGGGTCAATTTTTTAGCAGCTAATTAATCTACCAGTATGTTTTTGGAATGTGGGAGGAAACCAGAGCACCCGGGGGAAACCCACGCAAACACGGGGAGTACATACAAACTCCTCACAGATAAGGCGATGGTCGGGAATTGAACTCATGACCCCAGTGCTGTAAAGGAGAAGTGCTAACCACTTAGCCACCGTGCTGCCTAGTAATAAAAGTTTTAAACAAACAAGCAGTGAAAGTACAGCATACCATGGGATAAGGAATAAAAATGCACTTTCTTAATTCAGCTCAGACACTGATGCAGCTAAGCTAGGGATAATTACCTGTTGATGAAAGAGAGGAGGCAGAGATTAGTCACTTCTCATAGCCTGGTATAGAGATAACTAATAACTAATATGAAGTCCAGTATAACTCTGAATTATGCTATTTAAATCTTAATACATTTGTAACTATACACTTAGAACTACACCCTAGCTAAGCAGCCATCCCTGGCTTGTAGCCATTCTACAAACATGTATATGTAAGTGACCCGCACTGCTAGCATTAGTCAGCAGCCAGTATCCACCAGCCCCGTTACTCCTGCACCTATAAAATATGACCTATATCTCTGTGTTAACCGCTTGAAGTAACCAGACTCGAAACTATAAGCAATCTGCCACTGTAATCAAGTGGCAGGCACCATTGCAGAAGCAGCAGTGTGTGACAGTAGGCCTTCCTTATCAAGTAAGTTTCAGACGCTCCAGGCCTGGTTGGATACTGAGGATAGAATGCCTGAAGTAATTTGGGGGCATCTCAATTCTTTGCATGTCCCCATGACCGCTCAAGACTGTACCCTTTCCATTTAATAAGATACTAAATTTTCAGTGGAAAATTCGACAGTCTCAATTTTTTTCTTCCACAAATTATTCATGTCCATGAACTTCAATGGTGGAGGGGAAGGGATTTTGTGAGGAAGGTGGCACTGCTGGCTTGAGTTGGGACACATGGAAAATGGGATCAACATGGTTCATGAACAATGTCAGGTGGAGTTTCACCACAGATCAAGAATCTATAGATATTACAGGAAATGGCCCAATAAATTTATTTGCTAGCTTAGGTAAAGGATGTCCTAAATTTAAATTATGGTGGATGACCAAACTTTATCTCCTACAGCATAAGCCTTAGCGGGTCTCTGAAAAATGAACTTCTATTGCCTCTGAGCTTTACTGAGTTCAGCTGTCCGACTTTTTCCAATTCTCTTTAAAAATTTTATCGTGGTTCAGGACCATGGGAAATTCATGATCTGTTAACACGATAGGAGCAGGTCAAGGATAATATCTATAATTGGCAAAAATGTACTTTGTTTGGTAGAACTATGTACTGTATTATTATATGTGGACTTAGCAAGAGGAATCGTCTGCTGAAAACTGTTATAAGTTCTTAAATATTGTTTCTACATTGGTTCACACTCTCTGTTGGGCCATTAGATTGAGGATAATAAATATATTGTTTGTGGTGCTGACTTGCAACTTAGAGGGGCAAAATGTGCTATCTTCATGCAGCAATCGAAAATGCAGTAAATCAGTTATAAAATCCATAGAGACTTCTTTCCAAAGACTGGAGGGTATAGGCAACAGTTGCAAAAGACCTGCTGAGTTCAAATGTGTGGCTTTGGTTCTGGCACATACAGTCCAAGCAGAAATGTACTTACAGATATATTTAAACATTGGAGGCCACCCATAATATCTGGACACAAGATTCAAATTCTTTATCCTGCCAGGATGTCCGAGAATTGCGATATTGCTGCATTTTGTCTCTAAGAAGTGGGGGGAACAAACACACACAAAAAAAAGAGTCAAATAGTAATCCAACTGGCTTTGTAGCTCAGGATACTTAAGCCTAATACATTAGTCCATGCATCTGTTTAGTAGCAGTAGTAATCTTCTCTGGTAGAGTAGTTTACAATGTTTACATTTGTGCATTTTTGAAACTCAGCTGTACTTGGCTTTTTAAAAGGGTCACAACAATCCTTGTCACTTATCTAGTTTTCATTGAAATCAGAACTGCATAGCGGAATGGAGGAGAATGAGCTCTACTGAGGGTGAAGCTGGAGGGAGTGAGCGTTTTCTTGCCTTTGCCTGTTGACATCCCTTTCTCTCCTACTCACCCGCCCAATGATGACTCATTGTCTTCAGCAATGATGAGGATTGACTTCAGCTTTTACCATGGTAATACGTCAAGATTAAAACCTTACCACATTTTTCTTTCATGTTTTCTTTTTATTTTGGATAACAACAATTCTCCTATATTTTAAAATTAATTTCAGATTATGTCTCTCCCTGTCCAATTTTTGCCCACCAAAAGCCTTGCGCCCTAATCTGCAGCCTAGTCAACCTATTGAATAATCAGGCCCTGAGGGTGGGTGTAAATGACTGGGGAGGCAGAGATATAGGAGAGAATGGATTCTCGTGGAACAATTTTAACCACTGTGTCACCGTGTTGCTCCATAACTCATATTCTTCTTAATATTATTATTATTATTATTATTATTATTATTATTATTATCATTATTATTATTATTTATATTTCAATTGTTTCAAAGTTGGCTAGAGATAAAGTTGTACTATTCATTAATATTTTCAAATGGGCTTTTTCTAGTCATATATTGAATCATTTTACTTAGCGTATTAAAATTAATTTCAGGATTTGTTACATAAAGGAAAACACTGTATCAATCTTTTTTTAAAACTTTTTATTTATAGCAGTAGAAAAAATAGTACAGGTCACACAATCCGTTATATGTACACATATATATATATATATACAGGGCCTGATCAGTCAACAGGCTGACCAGGCTGCAGCCCGCGGCGCCGGGCTGGGAGGGGCGCAGCACTGCTGGGTAATAGAAAAATTTTCTTTCTTTTTTTTTTCCCCGATTCAAGCCCACCCGCCCACCGCCCACCGCCCACTGCCCACCGCCCGAGAAAATTTTACCAAACGGGGTCCGCCGCGGGTGTATGGAGTCCGCCTATGACTCCATACATAGGCTAAGGTAAGCTGAAGACGCTGTCATCTGTCATCCTTTTAGGTCCAATATAATTTTCTATAAGCGCTATATAGATGATATTGTTTTAATATGGGAGGGCTCTGATGAAAGTCTTGATCTGTTCTTTAAATATATTGAAGATAATAATTTGAATTTGAGCTTCACCTATAAAACTGACAGTGTATGTATAGACTTCTTAGATCTTAATCTTTTAATTAAAGAGGGGCGAATTGAAACTAGCACCTTTATAAAAGAGGTAGACAGTAATAGTTATGTTCACTATGAAAGTTGCCACCAAAGAAAATGGAAGGACAATATACCCTTTTCTCAATTTAATAGAGTAAAGAGGAACTGCTCTAATAATGAAGTATGTGAAACTCAATCCAAAATTTATTTTGAACGGTTCAGGGAACGTGGTTACCCTGTCAGCTTACTGGATGATGCATTAAGTAAGACTATAGAGAAAGGGAGAGAGGATATTTTAACTTATAAGATGAAAAATAAAAGGGAAATGGTTCCATTTATAACGGAATTTTGTATTGACGAGAAGAGAATTAAACACACCCTTAACAAACATTGGAGCATTATTAAAATGGATCCTATTTTGGGGACTGAACTGAACGATAAACCCGATATTGTGTTTAGGAGAACTAAGAACCTTAAGGCTATGTTGGCCCCTAGTATGTTGGTGAAAAAGGTGGAATTGTTAAATAAGGGGAACTTCTTGGCAGACTTTAGTTCAGGTTTTATGAAATGTAGTAGATGTAATGTTTGTAAATGGGTTGATCCCAAGAATAAAACTTTTTCTGATTCCACTGATACTAATGAGTATAAGATCAAAGGTGGAATTAATTGCATGACTACTTCGGTAATCTATATGCTCGAATGTCCTTGTCGTCTGAAGTATATTGGAAAAACTAAGAGAATGCTTAAGATTCGGATACAGGAACATGTACGAGCTATAAAAAATAGAGTAGAGATGCATGCAGTCTCTAAGCATTTTACATTATCCCATAACGGGGACCCTAGTCTTCTTAAATTTAAAGCGATAGAGCATGTAATATTAGGCCCTAGGGGTGGGGATCTTGCCCGTAAGTTATCATGTAGGGAAATGTATTGGATATTTAAATTAGACACACTTGCTCCTTTGGGCTTGAATGAAGCGTTTGAAATAGCCCCTTTTATATAAGAAACTAACTATATTTGTTCTTTTCTCCCCTTTCTTCTCTCCCATGTTTAATCTATTATTCTGAATGTATGCTAGCTAGCCTTTCACCTGTATTAGCTTAGATCTGGGTTATCTATTGCTGATTGGTGATCTATTGGTTTTTTAGTGAGCTTGGTCTCTGTATAGTTTAGTACTACTAAATTCCTTTACTGTTCCTATTATGATGTATTGTATTTTGATGGTGTAAAAGTGATTGATCTTAATTGATTTTATTTGTATATATCTATTCTTGTACAAATACTTACCTGCTGTTTCTGCCTGTTAGATCTTAAGGGCGGAGATATGTGTTTATTCTATGTTTGATGTAAAAGAATTTTTATTATTGTGTATTATCAGCGCTTAACCTTGACCCAATAATCATTAAGTTTTTCATCATTGATCTCCTGTTTAAGGGAGATTGTAGTGCGATTTGAACATACTGTGTGTTTTAAGATTAAAGTTTTGTGTCTTTGAAAAGCTTTATTGATCGAATCATTACGGAAGTGATGTATTTGTGTAAAACGGAAGTCATCTGGATAGTCTGAAGGGCGGAAGTGAGAACGAGGTAGCGCTTCTCACTGGCATTGGCAACTTCCGTTTTCCGGTACTTCCATCGTGAAATTGATAAGAAGCGGGCATTATAAATAGAAGGCTTGTCCTGATTGGTAACATTCATCCTTTTGATAAAGTCTGATAGACGAAACGCGTCAAGGGATTTTCTGATGTGCATCTGATTTGATCTGTCGGCTGAACATGCATTGTCGCCTGTCACTAGAGGGGCTGAGGAACTACCATCTCCTGTTTGTGTATTGGTGTAAAGGAGCCAGGATCACCAGTGGATGGCGAGATCTTTATTGGACAGTGGATGATCACAATGCACAGATAAGCTTGATTTGATTATATTCAATGTACGGGCATTGATTTGCTGTCTATGGATACAATTTTATGAATTAAATTATATTTTACTTTTGTTGTAAACGCACTACACTATTGTTTGTTATTTTTTATCTGAGTTTTAGTTTGGAGTACCTTAATCTGCACCAAAAGGATCTGGAGATCGCAGAGGGATACTTTCTCAGATAAGCGAATTTATATCTTATATCTGGTACGAGACTAATTTGATAATTATCCTGATCCCTGCTCTGATTTGGCAATATCACACTATGTTTTGGCGCTTCTTTTTTCTTTTGTATATATATATATATATACAGGGCCTGATCAGTCAACAAGCTGACCAGGCTGCAGCCTGGAGCGCCGGGCTGGGAGGGGCGCAGCACGGCTGGGTAATAGAAAAATTTTCTTTCTTTTTTTTCCCCGATTCAAGCCCACCCGCCCGCCGCCCGCCACCCACCGCCCACTGCCCACCGCCCGAGAAAATGTTACCAAACAGGGTCCGCCGCGGGTGTATGGAGTCCGCCTATGACTCCATACACAGGCTAATGTAAGCTGAAGACGCTGTCATCTGCCGTCAGTGCGGCCGCGGTGCGCTGTTCAGTGTGGTCACGTGAGATGTTAACATCTCATGAGACCACACTAATCATACACACCGCGCCCGCAGTGAAAGGACAAACACCGCCGGATGACGGAGAACAACAGAGGAGCAGCTGCATTTCACAGGCAGGTAAGGTACTTTGAGTCAATGGCTGCCCAGGGAGCATTTTTATCCATAATATGGGGGGGGAACAGGAGAGCATTTTTATCCTTAATATGGGGGGGGGTGGGAGCAGGAGAACATTTTTATCCATAATATGAGGGGGAAGCAAGAGAACATTTTTATCCTTAATATGGGGGGGGGGCAGGAAAACATTTTTATCCATAATATGGGGGGAGCAGGAGAACATTTTGATCCATAATGTGGGGAGGGAGCAGGAGAGCATTTTTATCCATAATATGGGGGGGAGCAGGAGAGCATTTTTATCCATAATATGGGGGTGGGGAGCAGGAGAGCATTTTTATCCATAATATGGGGGGGAGCAGTAGAACATTTTTATCCATAATATGGGGGGGGGGGAGCAGGAGAGCATTTTGATCCATAATATGGAGGTGGGGAGCAGGAGAGCATTTTTATCCATAATATGGGGGGGGGAGCAGGATAGCATTTTTATCCATAATATGGGGGGGGAGCAGGAGAGCATTTTTATCCATAATATGGGGGGGGGAGCAGGAGAGCATTTTTATCCATAATATGGGGGGGAGCAGAAGAACATTTTTATCCTTAATATGGGGGGGGGGGAGCAGGAGAACATTTTTATCCATAATATGGGGAAGGGGGAGCAGGAGAGCAGGAGAGCATTTTTATCCATAATATGGGGGAGGAGCAGGAGAGCATTTTTATTCATAATATGGGGGGGAGCAGGAGGGCATTTTGAGCTATAATATGGGGGGGAGCAGGGGAGCATTTTCAGCCATAATATGGGGGGAAAGAACCTGGCATTTTCAGGCACAATGTGGGGGGGGGGACTGGCACTGGCAGCATTGAAGGATTATCATATTTTTAGGCACAAATAATTAATGAGGGGCAGTGGCACAGATCATGACTGGGGGTGGGATAATAGGCTCAGTGGCTTTACTTATTATTCTCTATGGGTGGGTTAGTGGCACATATCATGACCCAGGGGGGGGGGGGGGTAAGCTGCAGGGGGATAAATATTTTTTTCTATATGGGGGCCAGAGGTGAGATCATGACTCAGGAGGGGGGGAATAAGCTGCAGGAGGCATAAAAATTATAAATTGTCTAAGGGCTGGGGGGTTAATTAACTGACTGTCAGGGGTTGGTAGATGTTAGTATATGATTATAAATAATTTTCATATCTTTTATTATCTATATATGCATGTACTAAGGGGTTGTTTTATCTGGTCATAATGGAGTGTTGTGTTTGAATCATTCAGGGTTTGTTAACATTTTGCATTTTTGCACATTTTCAGTACAGGACCCCAATGTTCCAGAAGCCAACTGACAACAACACTTCAAGAACAAGAGAGAACATCAGGTAGTCTACACTGCAAGATCAGGTAAGAGAGAACAGCGCATCCTGTTTAACTTTGAATGTGGATTTTTACTTTAGTGAGATTATAATGTGTTTTCAAACTAATGTGGGCCTGACTCATGAATGTAAGTAATTAAAAAAAAATAAGTGAGTTTTCACCTGGACAAAACCATGTTACAATGCAAGGGATGCATATTAGTTTATTATTTTGCACATAACTTATATACTGGCTGTTTTTTCATGTAGCACACGAATACTTGATAGCTTTATGTTTACACTGCAATTTAAAGTTGATCTAGGACATGCACTACCCTAACTATAAACCTGTCCCCACATTTTAATTTACATCCCTCTCCAATGAAACATGGTTTTGCCCATGTGCAAAGCTACAATTTTTTTGGATTTCCTTTCCTTAATGAATCAGGGCCTGTGTGTTTTTATGTATTAAGTAATACTTTACAATTTTGTGCATATATATATATAAATATATATATATATATATATATATATATATATATATATATATATATGTATAAATATGGAAATATAGGTATAGGTTCGGGCAGGGGGGGAGGCGCGTGCGGGGGGATGGCAACCAGTGTGTTAGCCTGGGGCGGCTGGAACCCTTAATAAGGCCCTGTATGTATATATATATATATGAGAGATACACGACATTAAAAAATACTAAATTTCCAGTGAAGACATTGAAATTCCAGTGCTTTATAGAATGCTTGTGCCCCAGTGCTACTGTAAATTCAAGGTAAGGAGACCATGTGCTATATTTAGCAAGCTGTGAGTTTCCGGCAGGTTTGAACAGTGGAGATACTGCCTATAGCAACGAATCAGACTCTAGTTATCATTTATTTAGAACATTCTACAATATGATAGCTAGAATCTGATTGGTTGCTATAGGCAACATCTCCACTTTTCCAACCCGACGGAAACTCGCAGCTTGGTAAATTTAACCCCATGTGTGCTAGGAACAATTGAAAAAATAAAAAGGTAAAGCTCACTTGCTGATTTGTGCAGAAAATCTTGGTTTGTTCAATGGCTTATTAAAATGGTAGTAAAATTTGTACAAGGCTTCTTGACTACTTCAATTATATGGTAGCCTATGGATTACAGTTTAAATGACTTCATGTTTTTATGCCCTTTTTGAAGTGCATTGTGGGACCTGTTTGTTTTCACTGTTCCAATTTAAATAAACCAGAGATGTTGAAGGAAAAAACTGGCAGTACAGGCATTTTATGAAAACAACGTTTTATTCACTAAAAGAACAAAAAATATTTTCCAGTTTACAGCCAGCTTATTTAACTAATTTTATTTCACATATAGTTTGGTGTTTTGTTTTTTTTTTAAAATTCTTGTTTGAAGTAGACTTTAGCTTGAAGTAAAAAAATAGAAAAACCATACCAGTCTATGTGCTCGGAATATTTTATCTATTTTTCTTAAAAACGCACATAAATCGGGCATTTGAGTGTCCGTATTCAAATAGACATGGATCTGAAGAAACCTCTCTTGTTGAATACGGGTGCAGGTACGCTCTGCATATATACGGCATTTGCCGTATTGAGACAGACACATTACACTGCAAGATATGTACAATATATATGTGGAATATAAATTCCAAGCAGAACGCACAGAAAATTAATATTGAATTGTTGTCACCTGTAAATATATTTTTTTCCAAATAAATACATTTATCAGGATGTTATTAATGTCTACTGTACATAAAATGCATTTTCATAGTTGCTCTTGATTGCAAACACATGTTCTAGCATGCGTACGTGACCGTTATCACTATCACTCAGCACTTGCACCGGACCTGTAGCGGGTGCATGTAATACGACTGAGAAACACGTACCTTAGAGATGCCTCAAGCTTGAATCAGACGCAGATGTTTACGCTCAAGCTTATCGCGCCCTTACAGTACATTGACTACTTGCATACACCCCTCCCCGTTCTGCCTATGAAGTTGTAGTCTATCGTTGTCTTTTGCAGTTCAAGATGAATTGGATGTTCTTCGTTCACTGGTGGATTGTTTATTTCCGGACATGTGCAGTGCAATATACCACAAATAACGACACATATCGCCATTTGCGTTCCTTAATAAATCAGGCCCAAAATGTGTTTATGTATTTTAATTTGCCCATATCTTAAGATATGGGCAAAGCAAAATAACGACGTAAATGCATTTGCATGAAGATACTACGTTCTAAATGTATCATGATGCGGCAGCAAACTTGAGATGCCATTAATCATTAACTTAATGATAATGAATGGTGCCTTATTGTAGAAATATAAACAATTAAATCAATTATTAAATTACAAAAAATACATGGTCCCTTTCCAAAAGTGTTCCAAGCACCAGAGGTCATAGCTTTGGCTGGTTGCTACTAATGTGGAGGTACGAACAGCGCGGGGTTCCCTCATAAAATCCAAAACCTACACCATGCTATGACAGGCTGGGCAGATCCCACTATAACAGGAGGTGTCTGCCTGTTAGAGTGGGACACAGCACCAACCAGTTCAGCAAAGTACTGCATTACCTAAGATAGTAGTTCTTAACCAGTAGTGCATGCAGACAACAATACTGGTGGTGCAAGTGGCCAAGTTATATTTTTATCAGATAATCATTTTTAATCAGTAGATCATATAAGTAATAAGTAAAACTGGTGTCCAAAAAGATTGCTGCAAAATAGCCTGACCCCCACTGAGCAATCACCTAGTTATGTGAGATGGGATTTAAAGTACTTCTGCATATAAAAACAAAAGCTAGAAACTACGGAAGTGTGAGTGATGTCTATTTATATAAAAAGAAAAAGTATATTATTAATAAGCAACACCAAAATATTCATTGAGGATAAAGTCTATGTTTAAATTTTAAGTTGAATTGTAATAAAGAGGTATGTAAAAGTATATTACAATAAATGTATGTTTTCCTGAAATAAAAACCTGAACATATTTCAGGTGGGTGTGAGAACATATTTTGTGAATCAAACTGGTGCCGTGCAGCAAAAAGTTTAAGATCCACTGTCCTAGGGAAATCGGGTACCCCTAAAACATGCGCCTCCTTAAGAAAAATAAGCACTGTTCTGAAAGCACTGGAGCTCCTCCTAACACCAAGGTGCAGTTGTTGGGTGCAGTATCTCCTTTTATCAATGAACCCTATTGCAACAATGAAGTACCTTGCTGAACAAGCTATAACTGTGTACCACTATAACAGGATGACTCCACACTGCGGCTTTCCCTGATACAGTGCGACCAGCCCAGTATGTTATAGTCTGGTGCTGGTTGTGACTTTGGAGGGTGGACCCTACACCCTGCTCAAACCCCCACATTAGCAGCAACCAGCCCAGGCTATGAGCACTAGTGCTTCGATCCCTCCTAAGGTGGGGCACAATATTTTTTAAAATGTATTTATTTCAATATTTTTTTAAACAGCAAAGATTCATCCCGATGATCATCATAATCAACACACGTCATTGCTTCAGGTGTAGAGCATCCGCAGGCAGGTGTATCTGTGACTGTGTCCATCTCTAATTATGTGAACATGCCCTTACTGTACTTTCCCTACATTTGCACGCTCCTTACTTCACCTCCATGTGTAATGAGAGGCAAATTAGGGAAAGGCAAAAATAATATACTGACGCACACATACGCAATTTTTGGCTTCCGGCCAACTCAAAATAAGACTCATAGACTCTTGCCCTCTATCAAATATAATTCCTCAAAATACAAGGCTTAATACATACAGCTGTAGATACTGCAAGTTCTGAGATAAAATATTAAAATGGTCATTTATTCACATTGTTTTTAGGTTCACTAAACCATAGTAACCAGACACTTTCATGATCTAAATTGCACTAAGCAGGTAATACCCTATGAGTAATTGGTTGTTTTGATTCAACGCAAATTTTGCACCCGAAAGCAGTTAGTAAATTATTATTATTATTATTCTTTATTAATATGTCGCCACAAGGTGTCCGCAGCGCCATACAAAATACAAAAATATAGTACAGACAGTATACAAGGGTACGACAGTACAGAGTAGAACAAGTATAGCCAAGACTTCAATATCTCCAAGCATTGCCAGTACAGTGGTGTAGGAGTAGAAGAAATGGTATTGAGACAGAAGGGAAGAGGGCCCTGCTCATAAGAGCTTACATACTAAGGGGAGGGGAGACGGACAGCAGGCACAAGGGGAGTCAGTAGAGGGGTTCAAATACAAGAGGAGACAGGAAAGTGGGAGGTGATGAGAACGATAAGGTTAAGTGGATGGTTGGTAAATGAGCTCTTAAGTATTAATACCATTATATTGAACTTAGATATTTACACTATTAATAGCCACAGTTATGCTATAAATCTAAGCAAGCAAGTTTTAGTTTAAATTCAAAATACACACTAGTAAACTATATACAAAATGGTATCATGTACAGAGAACCTAATTTGTCTTAATTTTTGCATTTAAGAATATGAAAGTGCTAAGAAAAAGTAAAGTGGAAAATCATCTATATTCTCCAATGGTACATTGTATTGAGTGGTCAAACTGTCATTGGAAGTAATAAACAAATATTTATTTAGCTTAACCAGAGACTTTGTTATTTGCTAACTATAGAATATGCTTAACGGCCTCACATTTAATTCTGCGCAAACTCATCTATTTGTCTTCTAAGCACTTGCATACCATTCACACCTACTTCTTGCTTTAGGAAGTTTCTTTGTGGAGAATCTCTGAGTGACTCAGTTGGGATTGCAAGCCCAGATGGAAAGATTAATTTGATTCTTTCTAAGACAAGCCCGTTCCCCTGTAAAATGGCACATTAATGCAAAAATAGGTGCATGATGTCACAAAATGGCATTTACTCTGAGGAACCACATTCTTGCACGTTCGTAAATCACCCTTAATCTATTTTCAACAAATTTTTTCTTAGGTGTCAGAGAATGTTGTTATGCTAAATAAGTGATGTACATATAGTATCCTGATTTCTTGTATCACAATAACAAGTCATAGATCTGGGAAGTCTGTGTCATAGTCACAATCGTGTATTACTAATTACTATGTGACAAGATTACAGTACACTGAAACATTTTAACAGCATGTGAAGTAAAACACTGTACTGAATATACCACTGGTATATTCAGATGATGAATGGGCAACACATTCGGCTCTCTTACCTTTTAAAAGACTGCATATTAAAACAATACATTTAATCATATTACTACCATAAAACAGAGGGACAACATATCCAGCACTTCTCATATACATTCCGAATACAGAAAATGCCTGCAGTGGGTATTGACGTCACTGAAATAGAGATGCTCAGGCTCAGTTTTCTGAAAACAGAGCCCACCCGAACTTAGGGGATCCAAGTAGGCTTGCGAGCCGGCTCCGTATCTCCGTGCGTCCTTTGAACTGAATCTAGGTAAAACGTCATCGTTGCATTGTCGGATCTCGTGAGTTTTGGAATCCATAAGTACCTCCCTCCCCAGGAGATCCAGGACCATTGCTCACACAGAAACAGGGGTAACAGTGTTCTTGTCTCTTGACAATAATTGACTGGAAATGATTGGAAATTAATGTTATTGAGGTTAATAATAATGTAGGGATAAAAAAAAGAGCCAAATTATGTGATTTTAGCAAAATCATTAGGGATTTTAGAAAAAAATGGGATCCAAAACCAAATCACGCAAAGGCGGTTTTGCCAAAACCAAAAACAAAACACAAAGTTAAT
This sequence comes from Mixophyes fleayi, assembly GCF_038048845.1. Lineage (NCBI taxonomy): Eukaryota > Metazoa > Chordata > Amphibia > Anura > Limnodynastidae > Mixophyes > Mixophyes fleayi. The sequence continues at coordinate 290,514,905 of NC_134403.1, read as the reverse complement.
CCAGATCCAAAACCAAAACACGGGGGTCAGTGAACATTTCTACACTTTAAAAACGGCAATTTTAAGTGGCAATGATGGGTTCCGCATTCCTGTATAATCTAATCTAAGTAGAGATGAGCGGGCTCGGATTTCGCTAATCCGAGCCCACCCGAACAGTGCGGATCCGACGGGATCCGAGCACTGTTCGGGAACTTCCGGGCGCCAAATGAAGCCAAACCGAGGCTATGAAATCCAAGTCTCGCGTCGGATCTCGCGAGACTCGGATCTCATAAATGCCCCGCTCACGGCCGCCATCTTCATTCTCCCTGTGGTTAGTGAAGAGGGAGGTTGATGTGCTCTGTCCTGCTGATAACTTTAATAAAGTGGTGCTTTGTCCTGCTGAGTCCATTAGTACTTTTTCCAGTGCTCTGTCCTGCTGATTACTTTAGTCAAGTGGTGCTTTGTCCTGCTGAGTGCAGTAGTACTTTTTCCAGTGCTCTGTCCTGCTGATTCCAGTGGTGCTTTGTCCAGTGTCTGTGCTGCTGAGTCCAGTGGTGCTTTTGTCCTGTATTTGTTTCTGATAAGTCCATAGCAATTTGTTAATTAGCCAAAAATCTTTTAAAAAATTAAAAAAAAATCTCCCAAAAAAAATAAAAATAAAAATGTAAAAAAAATATAAAAAATTAATTGAAAAAGTATAAAAAATATTATAGAGCAATATATTCTTGCAGTCCCAAAATAGAGGACCTGCCATTTCTATTACTACGTTCATTATTTCTGTAGTTCCAAAAAATAGGAACTGCCAGTTCTATTACTACGGTCATTGTTTATATAGTTCCAAAAAATAGGAACTGCCAGTTCTATTACTACGGTCATTGTTTGTGTAGTTCCAAAAAATAGGAACTGCCAGTTCTATTACTACGGTCATTGTTTGTGTAGTTCAAAAAAATAGGAACTGCCAGTTCTATTACTACGGTCATTGTTTGTGTAGTTCCAAAAAATAGGAACTGCCAGTTCTATTACTATGTTCTTTGTTTTTATAGTTCCATAAAAGAGGAACTGCCATTTCTATTACTACGTTCTTTTTTTCTGTAGTTCCAAAAAAGGGGAACTGCCATTTTTATTACTATGTTCTTTGTTTTTATAGTTCCATAAAAGAGGAACTGCCATTTCTATTACTACGTTCTTTTTTTCTGTAGTTCCAAAAAAGGGGAACTGCCATTTCTATTACTATGTTCTTTGTTTTTATAGTTCCAAAAAAGAGGAACTGCCATTTTTATTACTACGTTCTTTGTTTTTGTAGTTCCAAAAAAGGGGAACTGCCATTTTTAATACTATGTTCTTTGTTTTTATCTGTGCAATGGAATTCAGACCAGTTGAGGGTGATATATTGTGGCCCCGGTACCAAATTGGGTACAGGGGCCACACCGCTATGCAGTCCAGATAGATGCATATCAACTACATTCAGTGTTGGGCCCAAATCCAAAATTAATGAAAATGACCTGTCATCGTCAAAAACAAGAGGCATTGACATGCTCGAACTACACCCTGTATATGCTGCAGAGGATGTAGGAGCAGGCAGCTGTGCAGTGGAATTGAGACCATTTGAAGGCGGAGGTATTGTGGCCCCGGTACCAAATTGGGTACCGGGCCCACTCCACTACGCAGTCCAGAAAGCTAACTCGGTGCAACGTTTTGGACTAAAAAGAATATTGTGAGGTGTGAGGTGTTCAGAATAGACTGGAAATTAGTGGAAATGATTGTTATTGAATGTTATTGAGGTTAATAATAGCGTAGGAGTGGAAAACAACCAAAAAACAGGATTTTAGTGCTTTTTATGCTTTTTAAAAAATAAATCAGAAATCAAAACCCGAAATCAGAACCAAAACCTTTCGTCAGGTGTTTTGGCAAAACAAATCAGAACCCAAAACCTCAAGCTAATCAGAACCCTAAACCCAAAACCCAAAACACTAAAAGTGCCCGGTGCACACCCCTAAATCTAAGGGTTACGTTTAGGGTTACGGTTAGGGTTAGAGTTAGGATTAGGGTTAGGGTTAGCATTAGGGTTAAGAATTGGATTAGGGTTAGCATAAGGGTTAGGCAGCGGGACCTGGCATTGCCGATTTAAAACTGGCAATCTCATTGTCGCCATTTTAAGTGACTTAATACCCACTGACGAAATTTTCTGTATTCTGAATTTACATGTAGAGTCATTTCTGACATCACATACCCGGAAGTGACTGCCGCCACTGCGAATGGTCCGTGTATGTCGGCTCCGTCTGATTCTGCAAATGCTCTTCCTCTAAGATTAGCTGCCTACAGACTAGTATTGGCTAATATTGCGTGGTATCTGTAATGTCTGTAGCTTATGTGGCCTCAATGATGAGAGTCTCTTTGTGCATTACACTAACGTTTGATAGCCTGTTACTTCTCTCTAAGGCGGAGTCTACATAATAGCTTAATATACAAAGAACTGTGATCGAATAGTTATAAGATACAGAGATACATTTCGAATTCTCTTTAAGATGGAGTCCACACAATAGCTAAATATATAAAGAGCTGGATAAGTGTGATTAAATAACCATATGATACTGATATTCAATTTAAACTCTCATGTTAATAAAGAACATATAACTATAACATCAGGCTAAAACTATCTGTGGTTGATTTAGAGTATCTGCATCTTATTATCCACAGTGGCAGTCTGGTACCACTGATTTATTTTTATTTATAGTTTATTGTCCACGCTGTTCAGTGATAAACAGACCCATGTTAGTGGGATATCTAATATTTTTTTAGATCCACAGCTCTCACTGGCTATATTGATTGCGGCAGTCACGGAAGGGTTAACAGATTATAACTCACTATTTCTTCATTTCTTTCACTTCTTTTTATTCTTATATTTTGCCCATATTTTCTATATAAAGGCTTCGGCCTGGATACACACAAATATAAGTGTTATTAATTTTATACATTAATGAACTGGACTGCCCTTTATACCGCTTTCATACTGCCGCCCCGGCAATATCCCGGGTTTTTCAAGCTGGGTTTTTGCCGGGGCTCGGAGCGTCCCAGTTTAGAAACACCATTCATACTGCACCTCGGACCCGGGAATTTCCCGGGTTGACCCCATTCATACTGCACAAGTCTGTGCCCTGGCAATTTGTGGGAGTCATCACCAGAGCAGTTTTCATTGGCTGAAAAATGGTGATGTCATTGAAAGGTGACTGTTTTTTTTTTCTTCCACGGGCTCCCACCGATGACATCATCCTCCAGAGACAGGCAGACAGCCAATCAGCTTGTTTTCTGTGCAACCCGGGTTGAAAAACCCGGGTTGCACCATTCTTTGTGCAGGCAACCCGGGTCCGACCCGGGAATTACCCCTCGATAAATCCCGGGTTGAAGGCCCGGGTTTTAAGACCCGGGATTTTTGACTTGTACCATTCATACTGCACCAAGACCCGGGTCGTTTGAGCTCGCTCCGGCAAAAACCCAGGATTTTGGTGCAGTATGAATGGGGTATTAGTGTTCTCAGAACCACAACTCCTTTCTTTTTTGATCCATGTTAGTTATGTCGAAGTCGCTTAATTGGATGAACAAAAGTATATTGGTTATGTTAGGAACCCCACCAACCAATACAACACCACCCGGAGTCTACTCTGATAGTCAGGTGTTCGCTGGAGCTCCTAGTGGTGGGGACAGGCTTGGCTGCAGACTACAGAGGGTCATGTGGCATGTACTAGCGGCAGGGAACCCAGGAGCAGAGGATAATGGCAGGCAGCAATTCCAAAGGACAGGCCGAGGTCAGGGGTCACTTGCTAGGAAGAATCGTCAGGAAACAAGCCAAAGGTCGAGGTCACGGGCAAATCAGCATAAACGGTGGTACAGGCCAGGAGGTCAAGGGCACAGGCAAACGGCAAATCCAGTAAACAGGCAGAGGTCATACACAGAAGACAACAATCCAAAGGAACACCAGGAGTACAGGAGTACAGAAGCAGGCAGCAACACTGGAACCAGGAAGCTATAACCGGCAGGGAGGCTAAGCCCTCCCTGCCTAAAATACTGAAACAGACCAATGAGAGCCCAGTACTCTAACTGCCCACAGGGTGTCCTTTGATAGAATTAATTAGCCCGCAGGCTTTCCCCGCTGTTGCGCACGCACCCGGCTGCCCTGTAATGCCGGGACGCGGCGCTGGACAGAAGAGCGTCTGGCCATTGCTACGGCAATGGTCAGTGAGCCCCCGGAAGTGACGTCCTGGTCATCATAGCGATGGCCGGGACGGAGGTAGGAGAGTCGCGGCGGCTGGGCTCCGCCGTGGCTCGTAACAGTACCCTCCCCCATGAGGAGGGGTCAAGGCACCCCGACATCCAGGTTTGCCAGGGAATTGTTTGAAGAATTCCTCAATGAGTTTGCAGGCATGTAAGCGTCTCCACGGAATCCAAGATCTTTCCTCTGGCCCACGATTTTTCCACTGGACTAAAAAGTGGATTTGCCCCTGGACCTTTTTGGAGTCCAGAATCTTTTCCACCAGAAGTTCCCTGTGGCCCTCTGAGATGACAGGCTGAGATTTGCGTAAGTAACGAAGCCTAGCCTTACGTGCAGGGATAGCCAGCTTCAGGAGAGAACAATGGAAGGCATTCGGCATCCTAAGCGACTGAGGAAGCTTTAGCCTGAAGGCGACAGGATTGACCTGTTTGATGATCAGGAATGGGCCAATAAATCTAGGACCTAATTTTTTGCAGGGCTGCTTGAGCTTGATGTTGCGGGTGGATAACCAGACTTTTTGCCCCACCTTGAATGAACAATTCTTCCGATGGCGGTCAGAATTTTTTTTAGACTGGAACGAGGATCGTACTAGTGCAGTGTGAACTTTTTTCCAAACGGTTTTGAGGTATGAAGCTATGGAGCGGATCTCCGGAAGACCAGAATAGTTGAGTGATGATAATGAATTGGATCTTGGATGGAAGCCAAAATTATAGAAAAAAGGAGAGACTTGGGTGGAAGAGTGAGATGCGTTATTGTACGCAAACTCAGCCCACGAAAGCAATGATGACCAATTGTCTTGAAATTCTGTGATGTAAGGGCGTAAATATTGCTCCAACGACTGGTTCACTCTGTCAGTCTGCCCATTAGATTGAGGATGATAGGCCGAAGAGAGACTTATGTTAATTTCCAGAATACTGCAGAAAGAACTCCAGAATTGGGCAATAAATTGGGAACCCCGGTCGGAAACAATATCAATGGGTAAGCCATGAAGACGGAACACATGTTTCACAAACAGCACAGCCAGATCCTGAGCGCTGGGGAGTTTAGTTAATGGAACAAAATGGGACATTTTGCTAAAACGATCCACTATTACCCAAATTGTGTTGTTTCCTGACGAACATGGCAGATCCATGATAAAATCCATGGACAGATGTGTCCAGGGTCTCATAGGCGGAGACAGAGGCATAAGTGGACCTGACGGAGAGGTTCTGGAAGTTTTGTTTTTGGCGCAATCTTCACAGGTGCGGACAAAACTCTCCACATCCGAGGACAAAGAAGGCCACCATACAGAACGTGCAAGTATTTCAAGGGTTGTGGAGATACCCGGATGCCCTGCTGATTTGTTCTCATGGGCCTCAACGAGAACCGCTCTGCGAAGATGCACTGGAACAAAAAGACATCCTGAAGGTGTTTCGGAAGGGGCAATTTTCTGAAACTGATGTATGGTGTTTCCTAGATCCTGAGTCAACCCGGTGTGAATTATAGAAGCCGGAATGATAGGTGATGGTTCACCAGTGGGTACTTGATGAGGTAGAAAGCTCCTGGACAACGCATCCGCCTTGGTATTCTTAGAACCGGGTCTGTTGGTTAGGATAAAGTTGAAGCAGGTAAAGAATAAGGCCCACCGAGCTTGTCTAGAGTTTAACCGTTTGGCGGATTCAATGTACAATAGGTTTTTGTGATCAGTGAGGACTGAAATTGTATGAACTGCACCCTCAAGCCAGTGGCGCCATTCCTCGAACGCCCACTTGATTGCCAGAAGTTCCCGATGACCCACATCATAGTTAACTTCGGCAGATGAAAACTTGCGTGAGAAGAAGGCACATGGGTGCACCTTACGATCACCGGGGTCCCTCTGGGATAAGAGAGCACCAGCGCCTACTTCCGAGGCATCCACTTCCAGAATAAATGGCAACTGTGCGTTGGGGTGCTTAAGAACCGGAGAAGTAGTGAACGCTGTTTTAAGAGTTTCAAATGACGTGATGGCCTCCGGTGACCAATTACAAGGATCCGCCCCTTTGCGGGTAAGAGCAGTAATGGGAGCCACGAGATCAGAAAAAGCTTGAATGAATCTCCGATAGTAATTCGCGAAGCCCAAGAATCTTTGGATCGCTTTCAGATTCGTGGGACGTACCCACTCCAGGATGGCCTGGACTTTATTAGGATCCATAGAAAACCCATCACGAGAAATTATATAGCCTAGAAATGATACTTTCCTAGCATCAAACTCGCATTTTTCAAGCTTGGCGAAGAGATGATGTTCTCGGAGTTTAAGCAGGACCTATTTGACATGATCACGGTGTTGATAAAGAGACTTTGAATAAATCAGGATGTCGTCCAGATACACCACTACAAACTGACCCAGGAACTCACGGAGTACTTCGTTAATAAGGTCCTGGAAGACTGCAGGCGCATTACACAGGCCGAAGGGCATGACCAAATATTCATAATGGCCAGATTGAGTGTTGAAGGCCGTTTTCCACTCATCGCCCTCTCGGATGCGTATAAGATTATAGGCGCCACGCAGATCTGTCTTGGTGTATATGGTAGCGTCTCTCAATTGGTCAAACAGGACAGAGATGAACGGAAGCGGGTAAGTGTTCATGATGGTGATCTTGTTCAGGTCACGATAATCAGTGCACGGGCGTAGACTACCATCCTTTTTGGAAACGAAAAAACACCCCGCTCCTGCAGGAGACTTTGAAGGTCTGATGAATCCTCTTTGCAAGTTTTTCTCCACGTAGTCTTGCATAGCCTTAGTCTCAGGGCCAGAAAGAGAGTATAACCTTCCTTTGGGAAACTTGGATCCTGGAAGCAGATCGGTGGCACAATCGAAGTCCCTATGTGGAGGTAGAGAATCAGCCGCCTTCTTGGAAAACAAATCCTGGAATTCACTATACGCAGAGTGCAGTTGATCCGGGAGAGGCTGCAGGAGTCGCAGAGACATGGTCCAACAGCTTTGAGAACAGTGAGTACTCCAGCTAGTAATTTCTCCAAGATTCCAGTTGATCACGGGATTATGGAGGTGAAGCCATGGATGACCGAGTATTAGCGGAACAGAAGGGCAATCAATGAGGAGAAGAGACAAGGTTTCCGAATGAAGAGACCCAACTGTAAGACGTAGGGGCGGAGTCGTGAAGGATATCCTGCCACCCAGTAACGGACCCCTGTCCAGACCGCAGACAGTAATAGTGGAATCAATTTTGATGAACGGAATTCCAATGGACTTGGCAAAACTTGTATCCATAAAGTTGCCCCCCTATCAATAAAGGCTGAGGTATCAGAAGAGTAATCCATAGGAAAGATTAGCGGGAACTATTAATGCATTTTTGGAAGAAATGAACTGCAGACCTAGATGAATCTCTTCCACCTTCTCTAGGCCTGATCTTTTCCCGACTTGTTGGGGCAGGAGCGCAGGAGGTGGCTTTTGGTTCCACAATATAGGCAGAGGCCTAAGGTGCGTCTCCTAGATCTCTCTTCCTGAGAGAGGCGATAGGCGCCTAACTGCATCGGTTCCGCAGCTTCCCTCTCAGTTCTTCTTTCCTTGAGGCGTCTGTCAATTTTGATTGTAAGCTGCATGAGTCCCTCCAGGGAAGTAGGTGAAGGGATACTGTACCAGGGAGTCCTTTATTTGCTCCGATAACCCCAGACGGAATTGGCTGCGTAAAGCTGGGTCATTCCACTCGCTATCAGTGGACCAGCGCCGGAATTCAGCAGCGTATTCCTCTGCAGAACGTCGGCCTTGTTTTAGGGATCTGAGGTGGCCCTCAGCGGAAGCTACCCGATCCGGGTCATCATACAGGAGGCCAAGGGCATGAAAAAGGATTCGTGGCTACGTCTAGATTGGGAGTCTGTACTTTTGCAAAGTTTTAAATATTTTCTGTCCATTAGTTCATGTGTTTCTTCTCCAATTATATTAAGGGAATGGAAAAGGGATCCATGACTTCACTAGATCTGTACAAATTAATTCTTGGCGGAAACGCCGAAAATCTCGCGGTCCGTGCACGATTACCGTTATTACGGTAATCGTGCGTGGAAAAAACGTCAATACGGTAATTTTGTCGCTGGATTTCAGCTCGCAGCTCCCTGAGCCGCGAGCTGAAATCCAGCTAACTATTACTGTATTAACGGTAATAGTTTTTCCGTGGCAGGGAAAAAAACCAATTGAATATGCCCCAAAGAAGCAATTATAGCCAAAATATATTTGTCAGAATTGCCTGTGAATGATCAAATTAAGTTTTGCAAAGTAAATTTAAAATGGTTTGACATAGCTCTAGAATACTTGGATCAATACTTTCATTTTGAATGCTCACTTTTTAAACACTTTGCTTGCTTGAAATTGTAAAATGTGTCATCACTAGATGGCATTCTAATAGTTAGTGAAGTTGTAAATAATTTTTAGCAAAGACTACAGTGAAGACTAATGCAGAGTATGCTGTTTGCTGTAGCTCGTTACAGCTGTGCAGCCAGTTATGGAAATGACTCACCTTTCCTGTTCTGATAAGTGATTCCCATTGTTTTCAAACACAGAGACACCACCTTAAACCAATGCAGGATATACTTATTCCATGCATCAATGATGATTTCAGTGTAACCTGAGAACTGATTAAATGTACAGTTTTGATACAGGGATAGTTAAAAGTGAACTCTGCTTTTCTACAATATGGTGTACTCTTAAACACCATGTCAATAACAAACAGTAAGCTGATTACAGCAGCCAGGTCCAATGACAAATATAGATTCAAAGAGAGTACTTCTACTGTACCTAATCAGACTCATATAAAAATGTATTTCATTGAAGCATATTCAGTGGCCACTTTATAAGATACACCTGTACACCTGCTTATTAATACAAATATCTAATCAGCCAATCATGTGGCAGAAACTCAAAGCATAGAAGCATACAGACATGGTCAAGAGGTTCAGTTGTTGTTCAGCCCAAACACCAGAATGGGGAAAAATGTGAGCTAAGTTAATGGAGTGATTGTTGGTGCCAAACATGGTGGTCTGAGTATCTCAGATACTCAACTGCTGATGTCATAAAATCTTCACATACAACAGTCTGTTGAGTTTACAGAGAATGGTGCACAAAGCAGAAAACATTCAGTGAGCGGCAGTTCTGTAAGACAAAATGCCTTCTTTATAAGAGATGCTAAAGGACAATGGCTAGACTTGGTCAAGCTGACAGGAAGACAACAGTAACTCAACCACGTGTTACAATAGTGCTATGCAGCAGAGCATCTCTGAATGCACAGCACATCAAACCTTGGAGTGGATGGGCTACATCAGCAGAAGACCACACTTGTTTCCAGTCCTGTCATCTAAGAACAGGAGACTGAGGCCCATTGGTACAGGCTTACCAGAATTGGTCAGTTGAAGATTGGATTTCTGTTGTGACATTCAGATAACAGGGTCAGAATTTGGTGTAAACAATATAAGTCTATGGACAGGGGCGGGCTGGGCCGGGGGGCAGGGGGGCATCCGCTTTTAGGGCCGGAGGGTAGGCCGGTCGGCCGCCCCCCCTGATGCAATTTATCCGGATTTTTACCTGCGGCCGCATCTGATGACATCAGATGCGGCCCCGTCAGTGCACAGGCCGCGTCATCAATGACGCGGCCGCATCCCATGTAATGAGATGCAGCCGCCTGTGTGCCCCCCTGCCTGAAGTATCCCAGCCCGCGCCTGTCTATGGATCCATCCTGCCTTGTGTCAATGGTGCAGACTTGTGACTCTGCTTACATGATTTGGGGAATGTTTTCATATTAGGTCACTCAATACCAATTGTGCATTGTTAAATGCAACAGCCTACCTAACTATTGTCACTGACCATGTGGATTCCTTTATAGCCACAGACTAACCCTCTTCTAATACAGAGATAGATAGATAGATTGGCAGCACAGTGGCTTAGTGGTTAGCACTTCTGCCTCACAGCGCTGGGGTCATGAGTTCAATTCCCACTCATTGCTTTATCTGTTTGGAGTTTGTATGTTCTCCCCGTGTTTGCGTGGGTTTCCTCCGGGTGCTCCGGTTAACTCCTACACTCCAAAAACATACTAGTAGCTTAATTGGCTGCTATCAAAATTGACCCTAGTCTCTCTCTGTCTATCTGTGTGGGTCTATATTAGGGAATTTAGACTGTAAGCTCCAAAGGGGCAGGGACTGATGTGAAAGAGTTCTCTGTACAGCACTGCTGAATCAGTGACGCTATATAAATAAATGGTGATGATGACAGATATATAGATAGATAGATAGATAGATAGATAGATAGATAGATAGATAGATAAAATAAACCCAATAAATCACAACAATCTGTGAAATGGCAACAACAATTTGAGTTTAAAGCAGGTGGTCCTTTCACCCCATCCTCTCACTGTAATCCCCATCCCTCATTTCTGGTTGTTCCAGCACCCTATCTGCACTTAAAAACAATATTCTTTAGTGGAGTTACCCTTTAATGGTTTTTACCTTATTGGGGATAACATTTATACAAATTAAAAGTTGTTGATATCTGTTTGAGTAATGGTTCAATTCAAAGATAGGCACAGCCCTGGTGATTTCAAGCTGATAAAATATAGGGAACAAACGTATTCTGTGATTTTATTTTTGTAGCAATCATCACAGTGCACTAATCATATTTCAAAGTACTGAACATAACACACAAAAATATGATAGTGCTTGTTTGATGTTCTATGTAAATTTCAAGCCACCAAAAATCAAAGAACTCTCAAACTAATGCAAATCTTACTGTGTTCTAAAACTTATGTATTCCTTTGCATTGCATGTTACAGGATGATTGGATTGCAGGACGTAATCAAACAGAAGGTAGAATTGTTTAAACAAAATGTGTAAAGCCCATGGTGACATAGAGATCACTAATTTTAGGTAAGTGCGCCTACTCAGAGGTAAGTTGAAGATCTTGATCTCTCTACCACTTTTGAACATTCTTCATTCCTTTGGCCTTTGTGGTACTGTTCTATCCTGGGTCATCTCCTACCTGTCAGGAATCACAAGAAGATTTTGATCAAACAGCCAGATCAATTTGTCTAACGAAGAGTAGTTATTCACCAGGGACCTTGGCTTGGCTCCTGACCTCTCCCTTTAGATCCTGATTTTGTCTATTCTACTCGACCGGATTCTGAAATTTGCTTCCCTGACTTTCCTCTGCATTCTCATTCGCTACGCTCCCGTCCAATCTTTGCCCTAAGATTGTCTGACTACACTATTTCACTAATTCTGTTTCTCCAGTGACTGACTTAGAGGGCCAAAACATGCACGTCCTAAGCAGTGAAGCCAATACTTCCTTGCTGGGGTCCCTGGTGAATACCGTGAGGGTTTTATACTCCATGCCTCTTTGTTCAGTAGCGTAAACCACTGGTAAACAGCCACCATACACTACTTTCCCTTGGCTACGTGACAGGAATATTCAGCAGAATACTGAAACGGAATTCTCAGGAATACGCTGATGGAGCTAGGAGCCAACTTGTCATGGCAAGAAACTACATCTACTGGCACCGTCTTGACGTAAGAGGTGCCTAATATACTGGACAGGCAGTAGGGTGCAGGTAGGCAGAGTTAGAATTTTAGAGGTAGAGCTAGGTTGAAAGAATACAGATCAAGTTTTGAATTAAGTAGGGCAGCCTAGGCAAACTGTTCATCTTCACCTCAGTAATTCTACCTATCCCATACATGCCAACTCAACCGGAATGTCCGGGAGACTCCTGAATTTCGGAAGAGCTGGCGATTCTCCCCCATCTGGCCCATCTGCCCACTTCAATAAAATTAGAGCCGGAATGTATGGGCAGGGGGGGCGGGGCTTTGTGATTTGCATCATTTTGTCGTCCCCCCCCCATGATGTAATGCTTGTTTGGGGTCTTTTTACACTTTAAAAAGACCCAAAACAGGCAATACGTCACCCGGGGGGAGGGGGCCAAAATGACGCAAATCGCGAAGCCCCGCCCCTCCACCCATACACCCCTCCTGCCCTCCAGGATCTCCCAGACCCGGCCAACATAAGGTTGGCAAGTATGACCTTTCCAGGAGATACACTATATATCCCAAGTGCAGCAATTCTTTTTAATTGTATGTATTAATGGTGGGAAATTGGCAGAGAACAATTGGTTTGTTGTTTAGTTAAAGAGATTCCCACATAACTTATTTTCTCTGATTAGTATCCCACAGTGTCCAATCTCTTTCCAGTAAGCCGGCAATGATGTGTGTCTTGGTAATTGTAAGGAGCACATTGTCAGTGTAAAGGGCCAAATTATGCTCATAATATTTGGATCAACCTGTCAGTGGCTCCATGCTCAAAGCAAAAAGGAGGTATGTCAAGGGGCAGCCCTGTCTTGTTCTGGTATTCAGTAGATCTCCCTTGCCCTTTATGTGATGCTCTCTTTGGCACTGCCATTTCAAGTTTGTATGTATGATTCATTTTATATATGTTCAGAGTTGCAGAGTTTATGGCGCCTTACAAATAAACCATTAGTTAAATGAGGCCTTAGGAGACAGTCATTTGAAGCTGAATCACTAGTTGAACAATGCAGTACTATTGTGGTGTGGACATCAATTAAAATATATATTTGAAACTTAAATACGGAAAAGTCAAGAACGCTAGTACTTTGGAAAATGACAAAAAATGACTGCAATTTATTTCCAGATATAGACTCCCTGCTGTGTTTGTGTCTTTATTTACCTTGAGAGAGGGAGGAACTCTAAGCTGCCATAAATTAGTGGCAGAAAAAGTTGCAAATACAGATGGAACAGCTTTATTGCAGCTTTTTGCTTACCTTGGATCACTAGTTAGTTAGATCATTATCTAATTTTGCACTTTAAAAAATGATGGTTGTAACCTCTCATGCTGACAGTCTGTAATATGCAAATTAGCTGCATCAAATGATGTGTAAAAATGTCTGTTGCATGTGTATGATAAATTTGATTGTTATAAAGCATTGCAATATATATTGATTGCTCGTACAGTTATAATGGTAGTATAAAAACCAGGCAGCAATTACTATCATGAAAAAAGCAGTGCAGCAATGTCCATAATCATATTGTCTATTTGCTTATTTACTATAATGCTAATTTATTTACATAGTAACTGTGTATCACCTCTCACTTTGAGTTACTATAACATGCTATGCAGTTCTGTACAAATGCACAATTTATAGAATATGGCTCAACATCTGGCTACAATAATCTGCCAAGTGGAAACACACATATTCTGTGTTAAGCAAAGTCGAAGCATTCTCCTGTGATGAGAGTCTATTGTACTCTGCATGCCTCTCGGGCGATGGGAAGGAATGTATGACTTAAACACCCACTTGGACTGGAAAAGTGATTTGCAGACAAACTGATGAAATATTATTAGAATGAAGAAATTAGGAAAAAACTGAAGTGTACACACGGTAATAGTCACAATAATTATGTTGCTACTAATTTCATTTTATTTAATATGTATTAGTTTAAAATATAAAATTGTGCAATTGTGGAACAACACAAGGCTCATCGGTCCCCTTACTGCAGTTCTGCACTTTCTATATCAGTATTCTAAAAATATGAATGAAAAATAGCCGATACCTACACCATTTTGCCATTCTTGGGCTTTTCTTCAAATGAAAAAATAGGAAATTAATGTAAGAATAAGTCGACTCAATCCAAACATACCTTTGTTCTCTTCTGTTTCACTCTGTCCAATTCTGCTAATAAAGTTAATCAATTGTCTGACTTCTTCGTAAATTAATATCTGGGGAAGTCATCTATTCAGTAGCATGACTGTAGCTTCTGTGAAAATATGGAGCCAAACTTGATTGAAGTTCAAATATAGGTACAAAGTAATTTTACAAACATTGAAATATAAAATCTGTCATTTTTTGAAACTTGGTGATGGATTGTGAACTCTGCATGACTAGGCTGAAAATTACTTTTGCAGCTAAAGGAAACCAATACAGCAGATAATAGCTGCTGGGTCTTAACCTGATGAATACCTTGAGACAGACACTACACATAGGTTATGTTACCATCACATGCCTAAAGAAACAAACATGAAAAGTGCCTGTCCTTCTAAACCTGTACTCAAGCCTTTGGCAGGACAATGTGTTTTAGAGCAGCTATAAACACTGCTTTGCCTTGAAGAAAGTATTCATTGAAGTAGCTAAGTTTTTCAGGCCAACATCTCACCAGGCCTTAACTAGCCAACCATTGAATCATACTTGCCAACTCTCCCTGAATGTCAGGGATACTCCCTTAAATAGGGGTGAGCTCCCTCACTCCCTGAAGAGTCTGGCATTCTCCCTGATGCTGAGCCAATACAAAACGTGGTTGGCTTTGCCATCTGTTCAGAAATTGTGTCCTATGTCCATGCATTGATGCCTATGGAGGTGGCCATTTTCATGGAGACTAAGATTTAATCAAAGACTGACAGGTAAGACAACATAACTTCAATAGTGGAGTCATAAATGTAAAAGACACTTCAGTCTCTAGAGATTCATTAGCTGCTTTTCTTTAACGCATAGTTGCCTACTCTCCCGGAATGTCCAGGAGACACCTGCAAAAAAATGTGACAACCATTTAGGGGGCGGGGCCAAATGATGCGATTTGTCAAGCCACACACACCCACCTCCCCTAGGATCTCCCTGAAGCCAATAAGGAAAAGTTGGCAAGTATGCATTGAACCTATGTAAATCACATATACTTTATTAATCAGATGAGTTGGCAACCCAAAGAAGTTGCCATGTCCAATATAAATTCAATTACCTTGTCATCCTCAGAGAACCATCAAGCTCTCCTTGATTATTCCGGCGACATTGTGTTGGAAAATTGTTACACGTTGAGGTGGGTCATTATGACCTGAGTATATTTTATGCCTGATTTTGAAATTTTAAGGAAGATTTTAGAAGATTATTAGTATATTTGGAATAATGAACTATTTAATGAGGTATTTTGATTACAAAATAAGTCATAGAGAACAGAGAAGGATTGTTGTTAACTTCTACATAGTCTTCGAAAACAATCAACAACATTGCCAACTTCTTTGTTGTTGCTGATATCTTAACAAAAAATAAACTTTTCGTCTAAAATTAAACTTTTTCGTATGAGATCTTTGAAAATGAAGAAAATATAAAAACAGAATCAGTCTTACAGCTAATCAGTTTCACCCAGTTTATTATTACAATCGCTGCAATATGAAATCAGATGTTCTGGGCATATAAATTTGTAATATGTTTAGCATGTATGAGTGGTCTTATGATGTATTTTAGCGGGACACACTTGACAAGTTTTTCGAACTCCTGGTACTTTTGCCAGTGGCTTCTTCAGTGAAATCTCTAATTATTTTGTGCATTTCTCTTGGTAAACGAAATACATCATTGCGGATGCTCAAGTGTTCCATTACAAGAGCAAAACCTAAGGTTTTGATGAATTTATGTGGTTTTGGCGACACAGTATTGCTATTACACCGATATATTGTGATTGTATTGATTCCAGCCATATTGAGTATGGCATACAAAAGAGTCCGGGGCCATTTTTCTCGAATTGTGGACATAATTTGTTGGTGTTCTCATTCTTCTTTATCCATTTTGATAAAAAAAATCTAAAAATATATCAAAGGAATAAATAAAACATCACATGCTAAAATAGCACAAAATTGTTACTTCGACATTGAGGTTGGGTCATAATAACCTTTTTGAGTTCGCGCCCATCTAGTTTTCTGCGCTGACATGGGCGGAGTGAGTGGTAGTGGGAAACGAGTAGGGAATGGTCTTAATCCCAGCTACTGAGAGGTTTGGTAACATTGCATAACTAAGTAACAACATACACATAATTTAAAACACCCTGAGTCATTATGACCCAACCTCAATGACGCCGGGTTAAGTTGCTCTAGTGGGGATAGGAAGAAGCAAAGTAATAAACACTTGCACAACATATTTTCTCCACAGGCCATGACCCACAAACATTCTGAATTCCCTACATTTCAAAACTGCCACTCAAAAAAAAACCATTAGCCTTTAAATCCTCCTCATAACTGGTAATAAATTAAGTTACATCTACCTTTTAGTAGTCAGTAAATTCAAAACGTGTGCCTCATATGACCCTGATGACCTATAATATTAATCCTTGTGTGTTGCAGATTCCAATACATACAGGGTTCCAAAATCTATTATGTGAGGTGGATCCATGGACACCACAACAAGGAGAGTGACTTAAGAGCTAAACATTCATCAAAAAGGCAATGCAGATTAACTTATGATATGACCGTACAATGGTCATACAATATATATGGCCGCTACCATACAGTCAGCATTAGATGGTCAAGCAGGGATTGACACTCACATGTGTGGTGCTTCAATTTGATGCAATCCCCTATGCTAAAACTAAAACCTTGTGCTTCATCCAGTTCTTTTTTCCAGTATTTGCTGGGAGGTACTGAACAGGTATTAAATTACAAAAAAAACAAGTACAACCTAATAATGAAACAAAGAACCAGGAAAATTATATGGCATGACTACAAAAAGGGTTTTCCCTGCTCTTATAACTTGACAGCTGTACATCTATCTGGTATAAATAATAAAAGCTTCTTATTTTTCCTGTGATCTTCTAGTGTTTGAAAGAGGAGGTGACATCTGATTGATTGTAAGCAGCTCAAAAACCATCAGATTCTGCTCTCTATAGCACAGAACATTCCATCCTCATCAAACCTTTACTAACTAATATAAGACAACAGGCAACTATAGTGTAATCCAGGTAGGCAATCCATTTGATCAGAAGTATACTTTCTACACAATTTCACTTTTGCTTCTGTAAGAAGTCAAGAAAAGTGTATATATGCCTCTAAACAACAAGTGTAGAGTGTCACAGAGATCACTGAAGTCATTCAGTGAAACACACACACACGGTGCAAAGTATATTTATAAAAGCAAGGACTTAGTCCGCACCCAAATTTGTGAAGTGTTCAGAAAAGTGCATCGCCACTGTGACTGACTTTCTATAATACAAGACAAGCATGTAGGAGACACTGAAGACATAAAAAGACATCAGAATAAGAAACAGTTGTACACATTCACAGTATGAACTTAATGATGGAAATTGAGGAACCCCAAGAATGTAACAGACAGGAACCCCCTCCTTATCTAACCCCATCGCACCCCCATTTTTAAATAATCATCTACCCAACATTTCACACCCCCTCTGTGCTCTCCAGTTCTCTCTAGCCACCAGTCCCCCGTTCTATCTAATCCCTGCAGTAGTTTACTTACCTCTCTGCTACTCTTCTTCATCTCTGCATCTTCTTGTTGCCTCCTTTCAGCTCCTTTCAGTTGTGATGTCAGCAACGCAGCAAGGAGCAAGGAGCCTCTCTGTCTGGGAGTCAGCACCTCTCTCTCGGGTTGATGCACACCTGAGGACTACAGCAAATGGCAGTAGCCATAGCATCCCCACGTCTTGGGAGCAGCGGCGGACACAATGCCTACAGGGTGGCCCACTGCTGCATCCCTTAATTCTGCCTCCTCCCCATTTCACACCCCTCAGAGAGCCCACCACTTTCCTCAACTTCCTGCGGAGCCCCCCCTCCCTCCCGTTCTCTAATAAATCTGTTTTGGCCCAGGACTGGTTGGGTACCTGAACACCTCTGATGGTGGCCCTGTCTATAATGACTAATAGGGGCGGGCTGGGCCAGGGGGCAGGGGGGCACATCTATTTTGGGACGGCCCTTAGTGTTTATTACTTGGTGGCTGGCCACTTCTCCGGGACCAGACACCTTCACTATTGGCCGCAGATCCTGATGATCCAACCCCCTTCCCTACCTTCCATTAGTGTGGCCACCTGGCTTCCTATTGATGTTACATGGGACGCGCACCACGTGACAGATGCCGTCCCATGTGTAAAGAGGACATGCAGCGTGGGCGGACGCAATAAGGTAAGTGCCGGCAGGGGGTGGGAGGTAGTATGTCAGCGTATTTTTGTGTGTCAGCGTATAGTGTGTGTCAGTGTCAGTCAGCGTATAGTGTGTGCGTGTGTGGCCACTACATGTTGTGTGTGTGTTTGTGTGAGGGGCCACTACATGTTGTGTGTGTGTGTGTGTGTGTGTGTGTGTGTGTGTGTGAGGGGCCACTACATGTTGTGTGTGTGTGTGTTGCGGCCACTATATGTTGTGTGTGTGTGTGTGTGTGTGTGTGTGAGGGGTCAGCATATGAACTCAGTGTGTGTGTGTGGGGGGGGGCAGTAAACGAATGCAGTGTGTGTGTATCAGTAAATGAATGTAGTGTGTGTGTGTGTGTGTGTGTGTGTATCAGTAAATTAATGTAGTGTGTGTGTGGGGGGGGCAGTAAATGAATGCAGTTTGGGAGGGAGGGAGGGGGCTTAATATGATGTGGGAGGTAGGTTATTCCTTGTGGAGTGCAGGTGGGGGCTAATTATTGAGTGCTATTTTATTTGTGGGGTGATGGTGGGGCAATTTAATTTAATAGTGAGGCCTATTAATTTAAAATCAGGTAATTGGACCTTTAATTTAATGCTGGGGTTTTTAGGGAGCTATTTTTTGATTGTGGGTTGTTTGTGGAAAATGAGGCCTATTTATTAAATGTGATTATGTATTATTTAATGCCTGTGATTGTTGTGGGAAATGGTAATATTTGTTAAATGTAAATGCTATTTAAATTATTGCTGGGGCTGTTTGGAGGGAGGGAAATAGGTTTATATATTAAATGTGTTTGCTATCTAATGTCACAGTTGGCTGGAGAGAAAGAGATCTATTTAGCAAATGTGAATATTATTATTTTAATGTTGTGGCTGGAGGAAGGCCTAATTATAAAACTTGGGTGCTATTGATTTAACACTGGGACTGGCTGGAGTTTTCTAAATTTTATGTAGCCATTTTTTTTTCCAAATAGGGCCTCCAATATTCCAGGATCCAGACAACCAGCAAATGAGCTAAAGTAACCAACAGTCACAAGTGGTGAAATTAACAAGAACAGGTAGGAGAGAGCAGGACAGTCTGCCAACTGTCCTGAATCTGGTGGCACAGTCCCGAAATTGGAAGACTGTTTCGCTTAGGACAATTGGGAGGAATGTCCAGCTTCACCGTGTACTGCTCGTGAAGGTGGAACTGCGTGCACCTAACAGTAGTGCACACAGTATTGCCTGTGTATTTGTCTAAAATGATAACCATGCTACATCATAGGGGGTTACCTGTCTAAAGTGCCCAGGCCCCCCAGAGCCTTAATCCAGCTCTGAGCCTGGGCATAAAAATATATATATGGATTAAGCAACACTAAAATAGCCTCTTTTTATATAGATAAATATATATTGTACCAAAAACCACCCTTTAAGGATGGGCCGCTACTTATGGGCCAGTGCTGTGTGCTTGCCCCCCGGGCTAAAGTCTGCCACCCCCTCCCCTGATGACTAAGCCTGGGATGTTCATGAAAAGCATTGTTTGACACACAATGAAGTATATTGTACCCCTAGCCCATATAATATTGTATATGCACTTGTCATGTAACATAATGTAACCATTTTTCAATTTTATCAGCCATTTTTGTTTGAAAATGTTGTGTGCGTGTGTGTGTGTGTGTGTGTGTGTGTTTGTGGGTGAAACATCAATATATTGCATATAAGTGTAGAGCTGGTTATTCCAGGTGCCTGAGTCATGGACAGAGGCATGGGTACCGATGTACTATAATCTGGGGCAGAATAGTGACATGAGTATTGTCATGCTATGTACAAGCAGTATTATGTAAGTTATGAAATATTATAAAATAATAAAACAAGATATACTTACATAGTAAATTAGTGAATGTCCATGTTTTATTCACTCTGATACGTTTATTTCAGAAGGTATTACTGCAAAGGACATTTTTATGGTAATCTGACAATCTGCTCAACTCTACATTCAACTATAGCTTCATATGGGCAGCACAGTGGCTCAGTGGTTACCACTTTTGCTTCACAGCATCTGCCTCACAGATTCCTGACCATGGCCATATCTGTGTGGAATTTGGATGTTCTCCCCGTGTTTGCGTGGGTTTCCTCCAGGTGCTCCGGTTTCCTCCCACACTACAAAAACAAAGCTGACCGTAGTCTCTGTGTGTGTTAGGGAATTTAGATTGTAAGCTCCAATGGGGCAGGTACTGATGTGTATGAGAACATTTTCTCTGTACAGCACTACAGAATTGGTGGCACTATTTAAATAAATGTTGATGATATTTAATTTTACATAGGCCTAGCTAAATAACATATGCCTATAAGTTTTATCAGATAATTTAAACAGTATAAAATTAAACTATAAACAGAGTATATTTAGTCTGCCCTTTAAATGTTAATACTTTTTAGTTATGTATTGTTCTGCTTGTCTACGATTTTGAGTTGTTAATAATTCTGCAGTGTGCCCTTAATTTTCAAAATGCAGCAAACCAAAATAAACCAGGAGTAAATGTAGTGTATGTAGATAATGTCCCTGCTTTCTGATGATGTGTAATGTTTCAGCCCCACAAGAAATGTTCAGTCCTCAGCCCTCCTTCAGTGCTTCCATTGGACAGGAGGCGGTGTTCTGCTGATCAGTTAAATTCTTCCCAAATTTGCTCTCTGGCTCGCAGTGGTTGCTGCTCTCTTGTGTGACTTTGTTTTACAGTGGAGTAGACATTTTTCCTAAACTCTTCTCACTGAAACAAAATATTAAAAGTGCACAGGAAATAGGAGTCGGGGAGGAGAATAAACTCTGGTCTAAGTAAAACTTGTGTCATTTCCTTCAGTTAGGAATATACGTTACATTCATCACTACTCATCCCTTCCACAAACAAAGGACCAAGCAGGAGAAAAAAATGAGGGAGACGGCTCTGAATCACTGAGGAACCAGATGCTTTAAGAGAACAGCTGATTCCGTCAAGAGATAGAAATGGATGTGTAATTGCTAGCAGAAGAGACAAGGTAATCAAGCTCACTGTTATATGCCTTATTTAAATTCATGTCAGCGGTCATCTTTTTCAATGTTACTACTGTATAGTTTTTCCAAACTTTATAAAAAAAAAAAGTTCCTTAGTGGTTTCACATAGTGGAAGAGTGAGGAAATCATAATGTGTGTATAAGCATTATAGTTATATTAAATTATTTATGTCATTTAGTTATGCGTTACTAAAATGCACTGCACTAAGGTTGTGGAAAACACTAAAAAAATTCTAAACATAAAAACAACATGTGGTTAGTATGGTTGCTTGTTGAAAATATGATTTGTGCTTTTTCCACCTACAGTTCCCTTGATTTCGCCTTCAGTAGCTCAAGTTTACTTTCCTTGCAGTGTGTGTGCTGCTTAGAAGAAGGTTTAACCCATTATGCAATGCACTGAGTGCCCCCAAGTTGCAGGCATTGCTTTTATCTCCAACAAGTACCAAATATACTGTATTTCTGTAGTGAGCCATATTGATACAGATGATCGCATGACCTTACAGGGTAACATTGAAGCATTTGTTCAAAGAGTCAAAACACAGAGACTACCAAAAAGATTTCAGGAAACCAAATGTTCAGCTCTAGTGAGACAGAAGTTAAAAATGTTGGGGGAGGGTTGAGATTTACATGACTCAGAGATGTTATATCCAGGTTGGAGAGGTAAAAAAAAAAAATAGCCAACGTTTGATGCAATATTTTTTACTTGCTTTATATAAACTGTATATATTCAGCAATACCACAATGTCCAGAAAAAAATATGTAAACTACCAACAAAAAGAATATGAACCTAAGGCACTTTTATTTAAAATAACACACATTGGTAGTCACTTCTGGAAGCATATGCAAACTATTAATAAAAACAGTGTGGATCAAAAATCGAATAGTTAGGATGTATCTGACAAATTATGGATATCGTCATATATATTAGCACTATGATGGTAATTAAAATGTGATTTCACTTGAACGGTGACTAGTGCTAGGTGTTGAGAGTATAAAGTAGTGTAAACAAGCTTCTTATTGGCTGCAAGTAGAAGATGGCAAAGTGTTTCATTCCCCATCTCTTAATCTGTACAGTGCTGGGAGAGAAATGAATACTTGTTAAATCAATAAGAATAATCTCTTAACAATAGTTGGTCAAAGAGATTACTATGTGACATAATTGACTACCTAGGTGTGAATATATATCCACTATACCATGTTTATCTGGAAGATATTTCTCTGCTCTTGAATTTGACAATGGCTACCTAATTTAATCATACTTGCCTACTTTTGGCAAGTTGTATCCGGGAGAGGGGCGTGTCTAGAGGGCGGGAGAGGGGGGGGTGTGGTGAATCGTGTCATTTTAGTCCCGCCCCCTCAACAAATATGCCGTCTTGTTGCGGGCGGCAGGGCCAAAATGACGCGATTCACAGCGAATCGCATTATTTTAGTCCCGCAATTGCGGGATGCGGGAGATTTCACAGCTCTCCCGGGAGTCCGTGAGACTGACCCAAATTTCGTGAGTCTCCAGGACATTCCAGGAGAGTTGGCAAGTATTAATTTAATTAGCTTTGGCTAAAGCAATTAATGGTTTGAAAATGCTTGGTTTCTATTGATTCATTAGTGTAGTCCAGATTTAACCAGTGGAATAATCAATGTTACGTTCAAGTATCTACTTTTGATATGGGTCAGGTTGACATCTCTGGGTATGTAACACAAGAACCATTAGCGTTGTCATCTAGTCAGGGTGTTAGACTTGTGCACATAAGAACATATGTTTATTTTTTTGCGAGCAGAGCAACATTAGTCTGATATATAAGACTTTCCTGCCAAGAAGAACCTGACAAAGTCAAGGGTGTATCACCTATAGGTGCAAGGCGAGACCATGTGCTGTATGCGTTGACATGAATTAGGTGTGCTGCTTTATCATACCTTGGACCAAGACATATTCTGCATTTTGCTATATTATACCACCATATATTGCTATATGAAACCATGAAGAAGATAAAGAGGTGCTATTGTAAAGTTTTAATCACTGCTGACAAAAAATGTATTGGAAACCTTATTATTGTTCATGAAATACTGCTAACATAGTAGGTATATAGTTACTTAAGCTTAGAGGCATGCATTCAAAGCCCTTTTTGAACTTATCAAGTTACTCTATACAACATCAATGTAATTTAAATGTGAAAAGATGCCAACATAACTCCTAGCCACAGTAACGCCACACAAAAACTGTGTTTTAAAGCCTCTTCCTGAGCTTCTTCCTTTTGAAAAATCCTGTACAACAATGTGCCAGATGGATATCTGTACAATGTTCTGTCACAGGATATACTGCAATAAGCAATATAATGTGTTGACCACAATGTATGGTTAATTTGTCATGGACCAATGTAGTAGTTATATACTTGTCAAGTACATACAAGTAGTCAAATTAATGACTCTTTTGTGAGTCATTATAATGTATCTCAATGGTTCTCCTTACCCTAGCTGCAGGCTTAAACTCAGTGACACAACACATCCCAGGATAACAAAATATCAGCCCCAATGTGTTTCTTTTATTTAATGTGTAATAAAAAGATCATACCCCAGATCTAGAACCCCACCTCCTATTAAAAATCAGGTATGAAAAGAAGGGGTAGCAGGGCCTGAGGACTGTGCAGTGAGGTGCGGGCGGTTGGGTCTGCATGATGTGGCTAGGGATTGGTGTGATGTGGCTTCTGGGACATTTTGGGAGCACAGGTTGTTGGTACAAAATGGGGAACTAGCTGCTGGTCTGGGTGAGTATACTGCTGTGATTGAATGATATATACATTGACATTTAGACAAATTAGAAATGTATTTATTAAAAGTGAAATAAAAATCAGACCCCAGATCTCTGGTGCTGACCCAATTACATTGCTCATACCACATGTGGTCCCTTGTCTTCCAGCTTCCTGCACTCCGATTGGTGGATAGCTCCAGCCATCCACCAATCAGTGTGTGGAGACCTGCCACATCTCTGATTGGTGAATGGCTAATCAGCATGCTAGCAGCCATTTACTTGGTATGACAGAAGCCTGTCAATCCCAGCAATAGTGCGGTCTCACACTGCATGGCAACTTCTTTATGTTCATCATCAAACCTATGTTTGCATTTAGTCTTCAGACATATTTTCAAGCTGTTCTCTATAGGTATCAATAACTTCTATTTAACATGCTATTTAGGCACGTTGTCATGCAGTGGAACTAACATTAGTGGAATGGAGCACAGATACATGGAAAAATTTTATGTGCTGCAGCTTGAGTGACTTTTAAGAAAGGGATATCTGAGCAGGTATTCTGAAGTGACAGTGCATTAGCTACTCCAGCTACTGTGAACACAACTCAAGTAGGATTTACACTGGGCTTTTAGTCTTCTGCAGGCTTTGATCAAAACATTGTGGGCTAAAATGTAACTAACATTAACATAGGATTTACATTTTAGGGCATTAAAATCCTACTCAAATCCTTCCCTAAACTGCACTTAATTAAACCCAGCAGTATTTTTTCCTAATTGCAATTAAAAACTCAACATGCACTTAAGTCAGTATAAATGTATTAACAATGTCACAATTCTATGTGAAGGATTATTTTTTAAATGTTATTGTGTACTGTGATATTTTTTTTCTGTCTTTTACAGACAACACCACCATGAACTGGACAGTAATTTTACGCCTGGAAATCTTGCTGGCTGTGTGGTTAATATGTGCTTCTGACAATTCCCAGGGGAGAGCACCTCAGCGGGACAAAGGAGCCATTCGTACGGCACAAAACACTTACAATGTAAGAACAATACCTTCCCATAGACGGCATCACAGTTTATTTAGAAATCAAAGTAATTCTGTAAATAAGGATTTAGCCAAAAGAAACTTGTCACAAACCATGCTGAAAGATGAAGGCAAAACTCAAGGTATAAAAGCCAATCCACAGCAGAGGCCTGGTGTAAGACGACCCCTGGTTAGAATGCTGAAGGATGACAGTGTAACATCTGCACGCTCTAGAACAACACGTTTTCAATCTGCTTCAAGTTCTCCAAATATTCTCGCTAGCTTTGCTGGGAAAAATAGAGTTTGGATCATCTCGGCTCCACACGAATCTGATGGCTATTATCGCCTTATGATGAGTCTTCTCAAAAATGATGTGTATTGTGAACTTGCCGAAAGACATATTCAACAGATTGTCATATTCCACGAGGAAGGAGAGGAAGGGGGTAAAATTAGAAGAATTACAAATGAAGGAAAGATCTTAGAACAGCCACTTGATCCATCAATTGTGCCAAAAATGATGGCCTCGCTAAAACTAGAAAAAGGAAAGTTTGGAATGGTTCTTCTTAAGAAGACTTTGCAAGTCGAGGAAAAGTATCCTTATCCTGTTCGTCTAGAAGCAATGTATGAGGTTGTTGATCAAAGTCCAATAAGGCGAATAGAAAAACTTAGGCAAAAAGGGTTTGTGCAAAAATGTAAAGCGGCTGGAGTTGAGGGACAAGTATCTCAAGAAGGAGAAAGTAGTAGCAGCAGTAGTGGAACTAGTGGTGGCAGTAGTAGTAGTACAAGAGGTATAAAACCAACACAATCTACTAACACTGTCCAAGTCTCCATTAAGAAGGAGGAGCCAAAGAGAACTGTAGTTCCTACAAGGTCCTCTAGGTTGAAAAGTACGCGAAAGTCATTTGTAGCTCCACCACCGCCTTCACCCACATCTAAAGCAACAACTATTTCTCCTATAACGAAAGCAACAACACGCATATTAACTACAGCAACAAGGCCACCAACAACACTGCCAACAACAGTTCTTCCTACAACTCAGAAACCATGGACAACTAAGGCACATACCACTCCTGAGTCTCACAGATTACTTGTGCAAGCTGAGGTAACGACGAGGGATCCAGAAACAGCAGGCCATTACTTTCCTGTGAGAGCAGATAAACATAGAGATAGACAACATGTGCAGACAGGAAAGCACTTTGCTACAACAACCAAAATAAACAAAGTGATGATCTATGAGTCCCACACAGATGCTCCAGTTATTTCAACAACCACTACAGAGCACAACACAAAGGAAAACACAGGGCGGTTTGGGGATAATCGTACAGATAGAAAGGACCACAGCTCTCATGACATCACAACAAGTCGGAAGAAACCTACAAAGGCCAAGTCATCAAAAAAGAAAGGAGTGGATAAAATATTAAATAATGAGTATGATGACAAAGTTGAGCCTGGGAAACCCACAACATCACAAGTGGAAGAGGTCATAGAAGAGGCAAATTTCCCTCCTAAGAAAGATAAAGAGCAGAGAAAAGAGGAAAAAACTGAAAAAATTGAAAAAAAGAAAAAGAAGAATGAGAAGACAGAGAAATCTTCCAAGAAAGAAAAACCAGCTAAAAAGATAGATAAGAAGAAGCCAGAGAAGGATCGTAACAAAAAGAACAAAAAAGGAGGCAAAGGAGACGATGATGGGTTTATAAAACCAGTAAAAAAAACATTTACAGAAATTCCGAAAAAATCATTGACAACATTTTTGGAAAACTTTGAAGGCAAACGAAGATTGTTGGTAAGTCTTTGTAGAAATGATTTGGTTATAACTATTTGTGATTTGTTATGCTTTTAAACATATTATTTCATAACAGGAGCATTAGCTGTAAAGTGATTGGCTGCCCAATGTTTTATAGGTTTGTATATTAGTTGGGGGAAGGTTAGTACAAAGCCTATTTATGGTGATGTCAGGTCCTTATTCTGATAAGTGGGAGAATGGGGTGAGGTAGCATATTCCCCATCACAGTATAGGTCATACAATGTGATGCACAGGATATGAATCCGTTATCATCTAAATGACATGTGTAATGTTCAGGAGTTCAAGATGTAAACTGTAACAGGACACATCAAAGAAGTGCTCTTGAAGGCTTTAATGTCCAGTATGGTCCTGTAACTATTAAAGTGGAACTATGCCTAGAAATTAAAACTCTAACCTTAATAGAATGGCAGTGTGGAAAGTGGGGTCATAGATCTGGCTGATGTGAGACACATTGGAGTGAGTACTTGATTTGATGTAAATATATTCAAACACCTACAAAAATGAAATCATGATAAATCTTCCCACAAGAGCAACACTTTTTGGCAAAGGGATTATGGTGGAGGGAAACTTCATCCCTCCTTTGTGTTTATACCTGCCCATTGTCATACATGTAATTTAAATAATTACAAAAATATGATATAAATTAAACTCATTACAATCTAAACAATAACTGTAAATTATAGGTCAAAGTTTGATACCTTAATTTGAAAATTATTGTATAGTTGTTTTAGCAAGCGGATATACATTTATGGGGTTACTTCGTATGAAGGGTTTCAGTACTTTTCCCATATGGTTTCCTATTTTGCAGAACTGGAAATCAGGAGCAATACAATTTTATGTAAATATCATACTAAGTATTTAAAAAAGTCATATATACCAAGTATTTTAAGTATATGTTTGTGAATGTTACCTTAGTTCTTTCATATATTATGACACTTGTGTACTAGTGCTAGTTCTCATAGAAAGGTATCATTTAAAATTTCTGCAGTAAGAGGCATTACTGAAATCAACAGGCCACCCATAGCTGGAAGTAAGCAATCCACAGACACTATGCCTGTGTGTTCTACCCAATCACCAAATGGCCAGATCTGTGGTCAAATTGGCCACACATGCAGGAAAGCCAAATTTGTTGGGACGAAAACCACATAATGATATCCATTCTGACACCACAAACACTCCAATGTGATCATTAGCAATGTTTTTACTAAAGCTCGCCCTGAAAAGTCTATTCGCATTTTTTCAATTTTCATAGACAACTAAAAGCTAATATAGAAGAATTAAATGCAGTGTTCAGCCTTACCCTGAGTGACGGTGCAGTTTTGTTAAGGAGAAAAATGCGATAGAGCGTTTGCTTCCTATGCATCACAAACAGCTGAAAAATAATATCAAAGAGCCTAATGCCCTGTGCTTGATTCCATTCAGTCTTCATGAAGCAGTTCAGTTAACTAGAAGGCTGTAAGATAGTTAGTAAGCGTTAGGCATAAATGCACTGTGTGACACAGAAAAGGCCTAGATTCCCACTACTCACCACATGATACTGAGATTTCAAGGGCTTAGCGCCAATATTTACTGCACTGAGACAAACCAATCTTATTACAATGCTGAAGTAAGGCTGATCCCATTGCCCAGGTAAGTGGAGGAGGGAATACATCTGTAAAAGGATGTTTCCTAATGTGGAAATATTTTTTAACAACTATTTTTAACAATGAAAGTGTCATCCCTGGAAATGATAGAATTTACATATCAAAGCCAGGTAAGTAGACGTACATGACTGTATAGACAAGTAGACCACACACCAAAACAATCCATGGCACATTCATGCATTATAGTTAAGCCAAAGATAAACTCTAAATATAGGTCTGGATTTAGTAATATTTGTCATTACAATCCATACAAAAAGTGATATTTGATGTACACCAACATGAAACTTCCCACTCTTACGTAAACTCAACAGTCGCCTCACAGGGCTGTAGGAGATAGCTGTTTAGTAAAACAGTCTGGAAACTCTATTAAAGAGCTATGGATAGATGGCAGTAGTCTTGTTTTCCCTGTAGCGTCACTGTAAGGAAAATGAGCAGACTGTAGCTCATCCAACACCTGGCTTCAAGTAACATGAAACTTGTTGTAGACATACCAAAGCTAGTGTTTGGTTGTTATAGGATATGGCACATTTTAGCTTAATTTGCTAATGTTACGGATATGCCTCATTTTATCTGTGTTTTTCTACATAACACATATTCTGTATTTCTCATATAGCTTATTACTGCACCAAAAGAGGACAGCAATATGTATTCACAACAGAGAGATGAGTATCTTGAGACAGTTTGTGAAATGGCCATAAGAAGAATTTCAATTATCACAATTTTTGGAACTTTGACAAACAGCACTATGAAAATAGACCACTTTCAACTAGGTAAGTACAATTTTAATATCACATTATCTGATACTGCTTGATCATACCAGAATTGCCATGCTTTTCTGAAGATTCCCAAATAAATTAATGTACATCAAATGAATCTCTGGTGCAAATAATCTCATCTTTTTGGAAATACAAAAGACAAGGAAACACATGCTTAAATGTTCTATTAAAATGAGAACATGTTTATGTTTGTTTCTTTAAATAACATGAGTTATAAGCATGGTGGCTTAGTGGTTAGCACTTCTGCCTCACAGCACTGGGGTCATGAGTTCAATTCCCAACCATGGCCTTATCTGTGTGGAGTTTGTATGTTCTCCCCGTGTTTGCGTGAGTTTGCTCCAGGTGCCCCGGTTTCCTCCCACACTCCAAAAACATACTAGTAGGTTAATTAGCTGCTATTAAAATTGACCCTAATCTCTCTCTCTGTCTGTGTGTGTATATGTTAGGGAATTTAGACTGTAATCTCCATGATGTGATTGAGTTCTCTGTACAGCGCTGCGGAATTAGTGGCGCTATATAAATAGCCAATGATGATGATGAGAGTTATTTAAGCTGGACTACCACCAATATATATATTTTAGTAACTTGGTGATTCCCCCCGCAGAAGCTTCAGGGGCTGCTCTCTGCAGCTGTCTGTGGTTCTTCTCATAGCCCCAGCTAAAAAAAACAGTGCTGATTCATGCTGCAGACAATGGCGGAACTACCACTGGTGCAGCATGTGCAGTGCACCGGGACCCATAAAGATAATGCCTCCCTCTGCATGGCAGATACATAGGGTCAGAGGCCCTGGTACCCTCCTCCCTGCCAACCTGCACCAGGGCCCACAGCTTGCTAGTTCCGTCTCTGGCTGCAGAGGTGGGGTGTGAGAGGAAGGACCAATCGGCAACCATTGTGAAGAGATTATAGCTTCTGACTGGTCCTCCTGCTCACGCCCAGACACATTTTAAAGCAAAATAAATGAGATTTGCTTGTTCAGTAATACAGCCACGGGGGAAATGGCTCCAGGTTAGAATAATTGCTGTGGAAGGTGATAGTTTGGATTTAATAAGTAGAAATTTTAAATTGTTGCCTCACAATGATATTCTCTACCTGTTTAGAATAAACTAATATTAAAGATTGGACATTATTCATATATAAATGGAACTTTAATTGATGCTTCACATACTGTATACCCTCAAGAAAAAGAAGTTACTTTGGGACATTAATATGTACCAAAGCCTGTATACTACTATTAAATAATATAGTTGAAATAACTAATGTGTTTATAAAGGCAGAGTTTTCCTGTTTTTTTTTCTAAATCTCCCCAACAAGTTTTGTGTGGGTAGACAACCTATGTCTCCAGTGTCTGACTGGGGCATGAAGGGCCCACCGGGGGACTGCATTGCTAGGGACCCACCAGAGGGGGCGTGGTCAGCCATCATAGAGGCGGGACCAGACACTAGAGGGGGAGTGGTCAGCTTACGAAGGGCAGATAGTGTAGTATATAAAGAATGCAGTGTGTATATAAAGAGTACACAGTCTTGACCTGCCCCTTAGATTGGGCAGAACAGTCACCAAAAATTGGGATTGTCCCACTAGACCAGGCTTGGCTAACCTGTGGCACTCCAGGTGTTGTGAAACTACAAGCCCCAGCATACTTTGCAAGTATATAGCAGCTTATTGCTGGAAGGGTATGCTGGGACTATTAGTTTCACAACACCTGGAGTGCCACAGGTTAGCCAAGCCTGCACTAGACTCAGAACATTTGACAGACTGTCCTACTTGTTCTTCTCACTTTTACCACCTGTGGCTGCTGGTTTCTTTAGTTGTGGCTTATCTGGATCCTGGAATGTTGAAGGCCCTATTTGGAAAAAATAATGGGTACATTTAGGAAATTCCAACCAGTCCTGGCGTTAAATCAATAGGACCCACAATTAATACTTAGGCCTTCCTCCAGCCCCAACATTATAGTAATAATATTCCCATTTAATAAACCTATTTCCCTCTCTCCAGACAGCCCCTGCAATAAATTAATCCCATTTACGTATAATAAATATACCTATTTCCCGCAACCATCACTGCCATTAAATAATTCATATTCACATTTAATAAATAGACCTCATTCTCCTCAAACTCAGCCCCATATTTAATTAATAGCCCCCAAACCAACCCATCTTAAATTAATAGTCCCCACTATAAAATTAAATTGCCCCACCTTCACCCTACAAACAAAATAGCACCCATTATTTAGCCACCATCTACCACACACACATTACATTGCCACAAGCCCGTTGTGCCATCACACACACATTACTGTGCCCCTTAATCACCATTCTGTGCCTCCTTATGATCACACTGCGCCCTTCATGCTGCTTTTGCCCCCCTTTTATCACACTCTGCCATGCTGCTTTGGCCCCCTTCACACTCTGCCATGCTGCCTTGGCCCCTTCACACTCTCTGCCATGCTGCCTTGGCCCCTTCACACTCTCTGCCATGCTGCCTTGGCCCCTTCACACTCTGCCATGCTGCCTTGGCCTCTTCTCACTCTCTGCCATGCTGCCTTGGCCCCTTCACACTCTCTGCCATGCTGCCTTGGCCCCTTCACACTCTGCCATGCTGCCTTGGCCTCTTCTCACTCTCTGCCATGCTGCCTTTGCCCCTTCTCACTTTCTGTCCCCATTTCCCTCTTTCTTGTCCCTCAGCCAGGGCTCTACCCATTTCCCTTAGGGCTTCTCTGCTCTTTTCTGTGTAAAAAAAAATTGACAGGCTGGCTAGCTTACCTGTGACTGTGAAAAGCTCCGGCATCCTGCTCCTCTGGGCGGCCGCGGCTAGTGATAACAGGAAGGCAGCAGGAACTCCTTCTCCCCTGCTGAAAGGGAAAAACACACTACCGCGCAGGTGCAGAGAGCCTAGATAGGGCTCTCTGCACCTGCGCGCTAGTGTGTTTGTTACCGAAGTGTCACCGCCACCGCCGCCATCGACAGTTGGGTGTTCCCCGTAAGATCCGCCCTAACAGCGGGGGGGACGAAGCTTCAACACGGCCGATAGCCGTGGATAGCCCGGCTACCCGGCAGGCCAGTCCGAGGCTGTATGTCTCCACAGGATTTATAGCCATATTAAAGCTGCCAATAGTACTTTTACACTGCCTCCTGCCTTTTAGCACAGCTACATATTAGATAAATCACCTTTGTTTACAGATAAGGGTATATCAATACTTTGTTGCTAGATCCTGCCACCAGGGCCCTAAGTCTCAAGCGCAGTTCCCTGGATAATTTTTTCAAAATTGATTTGTGGTTACTTATTTGATATACAGGTAAGGGATCTTTTATCCAGAAAGAAGAAAATAATAATTGCTGCTGCTCAGGGAAATGTCATGAACAGAGACATAATTACCATAAAATATAATACATATTAAAAACACAAGCTGTATAGTTGTACTGTAACTATTTGTCTTCTTTGTAACTGAGGATATTTTGCCTTATTCATTGTATATAGTGTTGCAGTATGTGTTTTATACAGTTTTAGCTGTAAATGGCTATGTTCAATATTAACCTTGTGGACTGTAACTAACATCTAACAGTAGGTACTTTACTATATTGTAGTATGCATCTTTGGCATTATATTATTTTCTAAGAATATTTAATCACGCTGATATAAAAGGAGAAAGTCAAGTCTGCATATCAATATATATAGCAGAAGTTCATCAAAAGGAGTGTTGTGTACTAGGATGTATTTTATAACTGAAGACAGGAAAATGCAATTTCCTGCTTTATGTTTATATAACTTTAACCAAATATGTCCCTGGACATTATGCGAAGCCAAACTACATGTCCACAGCTTTCGTATGTTTTTCACAGCATTTCTCTCAGTTTAAAACAAAATAATGTATACTTAGCTGTCTTAGCATGTTTCACTCAGCAACTGTGAATATAAATGTACAGCATCTTTATTTGTGTAGTGAATAAGAAAGATTAAGAGAGGACTCTATTATTAGACATATTCCACCACAAAGCCTGTCGAATAGGCCCCATGGGAAAGGCCATCAACGGAGATAGCAGGCAAGTCTCTTGGTCAGTGGCGTCTACATATAGGGAGAAGCCCTATCTCTGGCAAAATCCGTTTTCACTGGAGATAAGGCTTTCTCTAGATAGTAAATAGGCCCCTTAGTCCATTTGGCATTGATTTCCATGTCAAGTTTTGCCAGGAGGGGATATAGAATCACAAATAGCAGGGGTTCTGGCCACCAGCCAACTGCAGCCTGTTAATTGAAGGAGTGGGGGCTAACATATAATATTAGATCCTAGTTATTCTTTAACTATTTGTCATATATGGTAGTATCCCCCTATTTTTCTCAGAAAGCAGAATGACAAAAACATTTAGTAGCATTTACAGAACCCAGCACAAGGCATGTTGTTACAAGTACTGTGATTGCGAGTGTGTGATATAACTGCTTTTGTTTGTGAAAATGGCATTTATAGTACTGATGATGGATGAAGACATGACAAGGCAGAGGAATAGACAGGATACGTGGTATTTTTGGGTAGTTTCCACACTTGGCTAAATGAACAACTAATTTATTCATTGCTGTTCAAATATGTAAATCCAAAATGGCAAATGTGGCCAGCTTATATTTAAATCAATTAAAATAAAGTTACAGGGCAAAACTGTAGGCATTGCTTTGCTCTGTGCACAGTCACAAACTTTCCATGCTGTGCAACTGGGGTAATTGTTTCCTCAATGCAACTCGAGTTGTGTTTGCACTGTTTTTTTTTACTATGAGAAGCTATAGCACTCAAAGGGTCACTATATGGACAAAAGTATTTGGCCACATCTGTTAATTATTGAATTGAGGTGTTTCAATCAGATCCGTTGTCAGAGGTGTATAAAATCAAGCACCGAGCCATGCAGTCTCCATTTGCAAACATTTGTAATACAAAATGTGTCGTTCTGAAGAGCTCAGTGACTTCAAGCGTAGTACTGTGATAAGATGCCACCTTTGAAATAAGACGGTTAGTTAAATTTAATCCCTGCTGGATATCTCAAGGTCAACTGTAAGTGATATTATTAGAAAGTGGAAGTGTTTAGGAACAACAGCAACTCAGCCACGAAGCGGAAGACCACGTAAAATCACAGTGGAGTCAATGACGGCTAAGGCGCATGGTGCGTAAAAGTCGCCAATGCACTGTTGATTCCATAGCTGAAGAGTTCTGAACTTCCACTGGCATTAGTGTAAGCACAAAATCTGTCCAGCGGGAGCTTAATGGAATGGGTTTCCATGGCCGAGCAGCTGCATGCAAGCCTCACATCACCAAGACTAATGCCAAGTGTCGGATGGAGTGGTGTAAAGCACACAGACACTGGACTGTGGAGCAGTGGAAACGTGTTCTGTAGAGTGATGAATCACGCTTCTCTGGCAGTCAGATGGCCAAGTCTGGCTTTGGCAGATGATAGAACGTTACCTGCCTGACTGCATTTTGCCATCTGTGAAGTTTGGTGGAGGAGGGATAATGGTATGGGGCTGTTTTTCAGGGTTTGGGCTAGGTCCATTATCTTCATGCAAGGGCAATCTTAATGCTTCAGCATACCAAATCATTTTGGACCAATTCTATGCTTCCAACTTTGTGGCAACAATTTGGGGAAAGTCCTTTTCCATTCCAACATGACTGTGCCCCAGTGCACAAAGCAAGGACTACAAAGACATGGTTTGATGAGTTCAGTGTAGAAGAACTTAACTGGTCGACACAGAGAACCGACCTCAACCCCATTGAACACCTTTGGGATGAATTGTAAATGATATTGCGAGCTAGGCCTACTCATCCAACATCAGTGCCTGACCTCATAAATGCTCTACAGAATGAATGGGCTCAAATTCCCCCAGAAACACTCCAACACCTTGTGGAAAGCCTTCCAAGAAGAGTGGAAGCTGTTATCGCTGCAAAAGGGTGATCAACTCCATATTAAACTATATGTATTTGAATACAATGTCATTACAGTCCCTGTTGGTGTAATGGTCAAGCGTCCAAATACTTCTGTCCATATAGTATGTGTCCAGGAACGTTACATAACCAAATCAGACTGCTTTCATTATGTTAATAAAAATGCCTTTTTATTGGTACACAATGGAAAAGCAATTAAGCTATATTTGGATCTGACAATTAAATGAAGAACATCAACTTTATTACCTTCCATTTATTGATTGATATTAGACTAGGGTTAGACACGCAGTGATATTTTCATGTTAAGGCCATACCTTAAAACATGAACATGTGAATAGAATCACATTCAGCCATACAGGTAGTTGTGGTGTTCTGTCTTAAGCTATTTTAGTATATTTTTTAGCATTAAGAAGGAAATTAAATTGTTGTTGTTCTTAAGGTGTTTGTCCACTTTGGAGCACCCTTTTATCAATCAATATTGCCCCACATATAGCCAATAATATGTCCACCCCAGATGAACCCTTTTACCTGAAGCCTTGAGCTGGCATTCTAGAGAAAGTAATCCATCCACAGCACTTCCATAGAGGTATAGAAGTCTTGTAATCTGCAAATAAAGTAGCGAGCAGGCTCTTGGATACAGGTCACATATCTGCTATATGTGAGTAGTGGGATTGATTAAAAAGGACACAATCCCTTTAAGCAGGTTTACCAAACTATATTTTTGCAGTTATATGTTAGGATGTGAAGTTTAGGGATCTTAATAGAGTCATGAACAAATAAAACCGGACAGTTATAAAATCTGATGGATTAACATGGATTCTCCCTATCCACAGCTATTTTTCCTATTCAGCTAGATTGTGCTAAATTACTTCCTGTCTGTTGCTGCACATAGTCCAGATTTGTCTGCAGATTAAAACAGTCATCATGCTCAATTCTTCTTGTGTAAAGAGCAGATTAGACTCAGCCAGATGTTCTTGGTCACACAGCACTAAACACTTTTAAATCTCAACAGGGATCTTTCTAGATGAACAGATCAAAGTTGGCCTATTAGGATAAAAAAAAAAATGGGAAACAAAAAGATAAGTGCGTGTTGTAGTGCAAACAGATGATCAACAATTCATTTGTTCTCTAATACATTTGCCAATAACACTTTGTTTCAAAAAATAAAATAGGAAAACATTATTGAAGAATTCAAAGTGTTAAACCCAAAGGAAGCCATTAGCCATTTAAGAATGCAATGAAATTCATGCATTTCAAATGCCAATCATTTCTATAGCAGAATATCTTGCTTGTACATATGCTTTTAACAGATTATCAAGTAAGTAATTGTTGCCTACTCTCCCTGAATGTCCAGGAGACTCACAAATCAGAAATATGTATCCCATGTTAAATGTGGGTTATTTGTGGATTATGCCCACAAATACAAAACTGATATACTAATGTGATTATAGGTTTACTATATTTTGTATTATATATTACAATTATGTATTATATAATCACTAGGGGCCTGATTCATTAAGGATCTTAACTTGAGAAACTTCTTATTTCAGTCTCCTGGACAAAACCATGTAACAGTGCAAGAAACAGTCAGTATTTAACTTATGTGCAAAACAGAATACTAATTTGCACCCCTTGCATTGTAACATGGTTTTGTCCAGGAGACTTAAATAAGAAGTTTCTCAAGCTAAGATCCTTAATGAATCAGGCCCTAGGTGCTGACTTTTACTTTTGCAGACATATGCATGTATACATTATCATATATACATCTGCAACATATAAAAGTGTCAGCATAGATGGGCAATGAATAAGCAAAATGTACACACTCCAATATATGTGCTGCTTAGTATGTGACAATGATGCTTCTAAGTATAAAAATGGCCTGTACTGCACTTTCTACTTCGAAATGGACAATCAAAGTCCTTACTTTAGGATGTTGAAGAGTGTGAAACAAAATAAACAGCCAATTTGTCTTACAGTGGGACCCATAGTGAAATACCTGCAGCTTTTTCAGTCTCTAGATCAGACAGGGAGCAGGGCCACAAATTTGCAGCAATGTTCTGCAGCATTATAATAGCAGCCACATGCTTTCAAAGATGATTACAGCATGACTTGACACTAAAGTAGTTCAGTTAGGAAGAATGTGCCAAAATATGTCCAAATGATACGTGGCATTGATCAACAGGTACAGGAAAGGTTTGTGCCTCAGCTAATTTAATGAATTCCTCACTCTTTGGGACTGCATTGAAAGTTTTATTTGAATGCAACCCTACAATGGATTTTTACTCATTTCAGGGAATGATGCTTATATAATATTTACACAAGTGCATTCTACTGTATATTAATCCTGCTCTAGTGTAGTCCACAAACTTAATTGTACATTGCAGTAATTTTTTTTCAATCCCTTGCTAAATTTACACAAATCTTTAATCTTCATCCCTCCTCCCTAAACAAGACATTGCTATTGGTTCATACAACTAAATGTACTCTTTTCTAACATTCTTACATATATGCACCACATGGCATGGATGGGGTAGCTCAGGGCACCCTTCAGACCTGGGCAATAAAACATCAACCATACTTGTTATAATAGTTCACTAGGAGCAACTCTGCCTATGTCTCCCCATAATATTGTGCATTCTTCCAACACAAGTAGAAGTCAGCTATAAAAACATTTGAACTTCTACAGAAAAATGCATGGTTCTTAAACTACAGTTGTACATTTTTTACTTTGTTAAGTGAGAATGGATTTGGTTCAAATGTCTGCCAGAATAGCTTCAGTATATTTCCTCCAGGAGGAGAGCTGAAATGTTTTCCATGTTAGGTGTGGTACTTATTATGAATCCATACTAATGTGTGATGTAACGACTGAATAACTGGAGGGAATGCCTTGAAATCACCGGGTACAGACAGTAAGTTTGACACTAGCCAGGAAAGATAAAGTAGCACAGTTTGACAAAGCTTAAATAAACTGCTTCAAATTTGAAGAAGCAACTTGAGCAAACCTACACCACAGCAGATGCTGTACAGTGAGCAGCTGTGTCAACACAAATTGGTCATAATCCCATATATAAATGATGTGGGAGGGTGTGCAAAGAAAGCATGACAATATAAAGTACATGTGAGTCTATACTTTCATTAGGAAGGCTAAAATGGAATACTTTAGTTCTAGCACTCTAACTATGGGAAAGCCGACATCTGGGAGCAATTAACTTGATCTAACTGGAGGAACAGAATCAAGAAGGTTCAGTAAAACTACAACCAATGTGCTGTATTGTAGGAACAAAAGAGTCTGCACTGTGTGTCAGACTTTCATTTTAAAGTATAGGTCAGGCTTAGGATAGCAGTCTTTAATGCATCACAGACTCCTTTCAGAATGTGACAAAAAATGATTACAGATTAAAACTTAATTTTGTGTGTGCACAATATGGTAAAAAAAACTAAGATTTCTCCTGCATTAACCTACTTTTCATTCGTTACCGCGGTACCCATATAACTCCATGGGGACTACAATGTGAGTAGCTTATCAAGCAAAGCTTTGTGGCGCAAACTAACTTGCCTGTTCTATGGGGTCCAGTGACACCAGAGAGGCTTTGCTTTATCCCCCGCCGGGTCGCATAACTATGCGCATGTGCAGACATTAGCTACACATGCGCATTTAACTTACTCTACATGCCGGCAGCATTAGGCCTCTGGTGAAGAGCATAGACCCTTCGTGGAGAAGGGAAAAGGGGGATCTTCACCAGGCCTCCCAGAGTAGCCCTGGCATGGTAAATTGTAGCGGTATTGCATTATGTATCGCAGCGATACATAATGATTGTTACCGTTGCTAAATAATAAATAGGCCCCATTGTTCAAATGGCTTCAACATAGTGTCCCTGTTTCACCACATACAGATAGGTAGGAACTTCTGACCAGATATTTTCGCCAGGGCTTTACACTTGCCAAATGGAGGCTGGGATTGAGGCCAAAGTAATTAACAGTACCCAGTGTGGGTGCAAGGCTTATCATAAAAGGTACTGAATTACTAATATATCCCTTCCCCAACCAAGTGCTGTTCAGCAATTGTAATATACTGCAAAAATTAAACTTTCCTACCAGAGCAGCACATGCAGTTCCAAAAGCGAAAACCAAAATGGTGCGTCACTACACAAAAGTTAAATTTTTTAGTTTAGGTAAATTTCTTTTTGTAGCATATTGGAATAAATATTTTTAATTTGAATATTGTAGGGAAACATTTGCAAAATAGAAACAAGAAATGCACTTAGCCATGGTTTTGCCTCATACTATTTTTATGCAGTTAGGGGTAACCAACAAATACCTTACTAAAGTAAATTTTTTGCTTTATTATTTTTTTAATCCCATATAGGGAGACATTTTTTTCTATTTTAAATCTTAATACTTATTCACATGTATACATGCAAAGACATTAACTTAGATGTCAATAATAGCAGTAGGGGCACAGTATGGAGAGCTTTACTACTAGGCCCTGATGCTCTCTATCCTCTATGAAAACCCCGTCTGGGAGTGGTAGGAGGGGGAACATTGCTCTCCATGCACATTGTTCTATATTTCAAATGACCAGTAGTCATTTTTCCCTGATGTTACAAAGGAACCAGAGACTGTCATTGACCAGTGAGCCAGTGAGCCACCTGAAACTCGGGAGACTGCAGAAAATTGTGACAGGTCTGCGGTAACAATATTACTTTACCTTGTTTTATACTTATACACACTAAGTAAAACAATTGCAGATGACAGGTTCACATTAAGATTGATGGTCTCTATAATGAGAAGCATTCAACTGTAGCAGAGGTAAAATGTTATTTTGTTTACCTAGTGTGTTTGATTGTATATTCAGAAAAGACATTAGAGGATGCATCCATGATTGGAGATGTACAGCAAATATAAATTTGAGTATTTCACCAGCAGCATCCAGCATTCTCAAAAAAACAGCATATGGAAAAAGTAAGCATTAGGAAGTGTCAGGGGCGGGCTGGACCGGGAGGCAGGGGGGCAGCGGGCACCCGGGCCGCTCAGTCTAATGGCTGTTCATTATGACGCGGCCGCATCGCGTGTCTTGTGATGCGGCCACCTGTGCGCCCCCGGGCTGAAACCTCCCAGCCCGCGCCTGGGAAGTGTAAAGGGAGAAGATCTACAGAATTGTGCTGTTGAGTTGGGCTGTGGCCTATATATAATTATTATTCCACACAGACCCACTGCATTCATAAAACACGCCTGTTATCAAATGTAAATACGGTAATTATACTGTATTCATATGGAAATACATAGACAAGTCCCCATTTGGAATAGCCTTCACCCTAGGAGAGCATAAAGAGTGCATATAATATTTGTGTTCATTAATCTGCATTTGCACAAATCTGGTTTTGCAAAGTGATTAAGTTCACACAATTACTGAGGGCAATGATTGAGTTGAATTTCACTATTCTAAAATCAGCAATATTAATGCAATTTTCTTTTGATCTGCTTTGCATGCACTGAAATTACATTAATTTCTTTAAACTGCATATTGTTGATGTTCCCTTTCCACTGCACAATCGCCTTCCCACATGTTATAACTTAATACTGTAAACTGCTAATAAAGACTCTGACACAGTAGTAAATTTAGTAAAATTAGGTCACAGTTTTAATTATAAGAAATTGGTGGCGTAGAAAGCAAAATGCAAGATGGTTTAAACGACTGAATACTGAACCAAACGAGCGAAGGATCAAATGGCCCTGAATCCACTAATTCAAGGAGCACCGCCTTTACTAAATCTGGCATCAGAGTGCCAACACAAAGCAGTCAATATGCCCCCCACACAAAAGAACCAAGAGGCATCTTACTCTTGAAGGGGGCAGTGTCATGTGGCCAATCAACAATAGCACCGTATGTATCAGTCACGGATCTCACTGCTTTCTTACCTCCACTGTAGTCCTTTAATGGACAAACAGCCCGCTACCAAATTACCTAAACCAAGCCCCTACCCACTATTGACAGCCCCAAAACCTTCTTCATTGAGTTGATCCCCATCTTGTCTAAACAAGGGAGACTGTGCTTTCATAATTAAGGAACGTAGGTATACCAATGCCCCTAAGAGTCCTAACGACAATGGCCATTGACTCTAATTATATTTACTTTGTTATTTTTTTCTTGGAGACTGCTCATAATGAGTGCACAAATATTACCTCCACCTGGAAGGTGAACCCAATTGTGCTTGAAAGAATTACATGCAATCAAGGGGTGTTCCATTACCTTAACTAAAAGGCCAGTGGACCCATTCAGTTTTGCAGAAATAGTCTCAAGTTGGAGCCACTAACCATCTCGAACAGCAGATCCTAGGGATATGCCCGACCAGCACAACTTGGATCCCTCTAAAATCTAGCTTTATTTTAGTCAGCAACTCGAAAGATCCGCCATAATCAAATCAATCCCTCCAAGAAGTACTACAAGTATGTCGGGAGGGCCTCTATTAACAACCTCTGAGACCAATATGGCTATGAGACTCGAAAAGCACACAAACCCTTTTACCCAACCAAGGAATCTCAATAGGGTCGGAAAAGGATGACCAGACATGGGTCATGTAGTGCCTGGACGCCCAGAACACAAATGAATGACCAACCACCCTTATCCATGCCTTCCATGAGCACACCTGTAAACATAACACCTATAATGCCAATGGTGTCCGGACAGATAAACAAACAAAAAACGCCATCAAAGAGTCACTGGGTAAAAGGAGGGGGCAGGAGTGGAGGGGGAGGGGGGGGTGCATACCCATAAGACATCAGAGACACGCAGTTCATCAAGCCTTTGTCCAAGGAAAAAAATAAGATAAAATCCCTTCAAGCCTTCGCTAAAAGTGACAAGCAGCAAAGCCTTGGATTACTGAGGGTTGGAGTCGAGCATACACTTTCCAGTAGGTCTGATACATGTCAAGGAGGCATCAGACTTCCATCACACAAAGTTCTTTAACACTGCGTCAGAAGACCCGTCGAAAGCATTGGCTGTAGTCGTCCAAAACCTGCTTGAATAGGTGCCATACATTTTCCAGAATCCAAACCAATAATAGCAATGGACCGCATAAATTACACTAAATCTAAATTTAAGCCGAGCGATGCATCCCTGTGAAATAAACATGTGACAGCCCCTTGTAGACTTTCAGCTAGGCACTAAGGCTGCCAGACCTATGGTCAGATCAGCTGGAGGAGGGATGTAGGCCCATTGTCCTTTACCTACATGGTGTGTCAGAAACCTCCAAATTTTACACGCAATATGCGTGCCTCCGAATAACATGGGCTTAGTGGTCGACCTGTGTTTAGCAATGTGCTTAGGCTGTAAGGCCATGTAGCTTCCCTCCTCCTTATAGTTTCAATGCCGCAGTGGTGGCTGTCCCAATCCAAATCGATTGGGTGCCGTATTCCTTCTAGCTAAGTTGATAAACTCAATGGACGGCAAAAAGGTTGCTCCAAATGGCAGTTTAGTCAGGGAAGAAAATGAATGTGTATAAACCCTGCTGTCTTACGACTACATACTCCATACCAAATCAACCACTGGACATTTGGTCCCGTCTGCATATAAAGCCCATTACCAAAATCTCGGACCTCTGAATTTTAGTCAAACAGTGAGTGGCTCTGCAATAGAGCCACCTAAGAAGGTAATAGCTATAGGTTATCCCTAGACTGTAAAAGTATCTTTCAGTTTATTCTATCATTATGTATAGTCATGGGGAGGTATTATCACCTAGAAAAGAATATAGGCACAAAGCAAAAGAGAGGAGAAGTGTTGCCTTGTGGTGCACAGTGTTTCAGCAAAATTATTAAAATTGTGTAAAGTATATTAGGTAAAAAGACTAGGCTCTGGAATGATCTCCTCATCTTTTTACTGTCTAAAAGTGTGTTTTAATGTGTCCTCGGATTAGAGAAAGTAGTGTAGCTCACACAGGGCTGCCATCAGAAACTGTGGGGCCCAGTACTAATTAATCTGGCGGGCTTCCCCCTTGGTCCAGTACTAAATAATCTGGCGGGGCTCCCCTCCCCATACATATGCACCCCTCCATCTTCGCCATACATGCGCCCCCTATCTCTCATCCCAGTACATGTACAGTAAATGTCCCCCTCTCCCCTCCACAGTTAATGTCCCCCTCCACCCCACCCCCACAGTTATTGTCCCCCTCCCTTCCCCAATCACAGTTAAGGTCCCCCTCTCCCCCCCCCCCCAATCACAGTTAAGGTCCCCCTCTCCCCCCCCCACAGTTAAGGTCCCCCTCTGGCCCCCAATCACAGTTAAGGTCCCCCTCTCTCCCCCACAGTTAAGGTCCCCCTCTTCCCCCCACAGTTAATGTCCCCTTCTGCCTCGCCCCCACTCCACAATTAAGGTCCCCCTCTCCCCCCCATCCACAGTTAAGGTCCCCCTCTCTCTTCCCCCTCCACAATTAAGGTCCGCCTCAACCCTCCTTCCCACAATCAAGGTCCCCCTCTCCCTCTCCCCCTTCCACAATTTAGGCCCCCCTCTCTCCCCCTTCCACAGTTAAGGTCCCCATCTTCCCCCCTCTCTCTCCACAAACCAGGTCCCCCAGGCTCTCCCTGTCCCCCCTCCCTCCCTCCACAGCTATGGTCCCCCAGGCTCTCCCTCCTCCCTCCCTCCACAGTTATGGTCCCCCGGGCTCTCCCTCTCCCCCCCTCAAAAAAAATAAGAGTTTATTTACTTACCTTCTCCTCCGCGATGCTTCAGCTCTGCCTCCCAGTCACTGATACACTGGGAGTGCGGCGCGCAGTGATGATGTCACCGCGCCCCGCGCTCCCAGCCTATCAGAGTCTGGGAGGCAGAGCTGCAGCATCGCAGAGAAGGTAAGTAAAAAAAAATGGGAGGGATGGTCAGTAATTGCGGGGCCCGGACAGTCCAGGGAGGTCTGTCCAGGCCCCCTAGTCTGTCCGGGCCCCTCTCAGCAGTACTGGCCGGACCCCCCTGATGGCGGCCCTGAGCTAACAAGCGTTACATAGAGATACACATACATGAAAGAGCCTGATAGATGTTATCTAAATTGATTGAAAAGCACCAGATATTCTGCTCAGTAAAGCATAGATGCATGGTATCCCCATGAAGCTAGTGTTTCAACAAATTATAGGAAACATGAGTCTTTAGATTGAGTGGCACAAATTTAAAACTGGACAAATTAGGTGAAATTAGACTTGGTCCACAGGGAACATGAATTTTATAGTCCAATAAGGGAGTTAAAGATTACGCTCACTGGCTTTTAGAGTTAATGCTAAGGTTTACTGATAATAGCACCGAGAATAGTCTCATTCTCGTAGACTAGTTACGCCCCATAATTAGGAAGCCAGAGAGGTGGATAAGTATGATAAACCAGTCATTCCTTGTATATTGTGTTGCATACCTACGCTACCTTAAGCTTGTGCTACTCCATTAGGGTATCCTTATATAGTGATAGATATAATGAAATTGGATCCCCAAGTGATCTACCCCTGTATCACTTGGGGATCCGCATTTTAAACCCAGATAGGTAATATCTAATTTTAGTGTGACCATAAATCAGTGCTCTATTCACATAGACACAGAAATGGAGGACCCTAGATTCCCAGTGGACGCGGCGACTCGCATAGCGTGCTATATGCTTCGTCAAAGCATACCGAAACAGAGGAGGAGCGGGGTGAACACAGTGGGGGGGCAGTGAAAAAAAGA
Organism: Mixophyes fleayi; assembly: GCF_038048845.1. NCBI lineage: Eukaryota > Metazoa > Chordata > Amphibia > Anura > Limnodynastidae > Mixophyes > Mixophyes fleayi. The sequence continues at coordinate 290,470,132 of NC_134403.1, read as the reverse complement.
TAGGGAAGTAGGGAAGAAAATGAAGCAACGGTAATGGTATAAGCAGAAGGAGGGGAATGCTAGATGGGCAGAGATATAAGTAGAGGGAAAAGGGGACAGCTAAACTAATCAATTTAGTATAGAAGATGCTGCAGCACAGTAATAAATGATAAATGATACTAAGCCTTTGCTGCTTCACACAGCAGCCAGAGAGGGTGTTTATATACAAGTTCCAGATACTTCCCCACTGGATCCCGTTGATAAGAAGTGTTTGTTCATGTGAGCACGAGTTTAAGTGCATTTGGCTTTACTGCCTCTCTTGTCATATGTGTCACACATCTCAAGACACTGGAGGCCACATCACCAGCTGATAAATATAGACTCATTTCTTTGTGTACGATTTCACATTAATATGCTCCTTTGTGAACCTGTTGTTTTGTACTTAGTGAGTGTATTTGCTCTAGGCTCTCCTTTATCTTCTGATTCACACATACATTATCTTATGGAAAGTATAATGGTATGAGATGATAAAATAAGCCTTTTACATGTAAAAAATACATTTTAAGAGACCAATTTCCCATTTTACTTTTTATGCTCAAATATAATTTTTAATAATACAGAAACTATCTAAATAGAATTTCATAATACCTCAAGCACCTGGCATAGCATAACTGATCCAAATCCTGAGACATTTCTGTAAAATCTCTTCAAATCCCAAAATAGATGTGAATGTGGGTTTTGTGTGTTTACCCGTGAACACTGATGGTTTTGTTTTTAAGGTCTAGTGTACATCTGAATACCGGTAAACTGGTCACTAGCGGTGTTTTAAAAAAAGAGAGTTGTGTGAAATGTTTTTAGTCCAGATAAATATAATTCCTGCTTTCCTTTCAAATACTCTTAGCGTCGTTGGTGCATTGATTATATTTCTTTCTTTTACGGATTACCATTTTGTTTGAAAAAATTAGCTATATTATACTTATTCGTACATTAAATTAATTAATTATTCATTATACATATCCGTTAATGAAAATTATTAGAATGGTTGGTAGAAATGGATCAACAAATGGATATATACATATATATATATATATATATATATATATATATATATATATATTTTATATATATATATATATATATATATATATATATATATATAAAAACAGTGTTTCTATTTGTTTACACTTATTGCAACTTTTGTTTACTTTTTTTCTAACCCAATTTTCATGTGGAGGGAGCATACTGATGTTGTCATGATTAGGTTGCTTAGCGCAGCACTAGAAAACCTTGTATCACCTTAATTTATCAATAAAATCTCAGCAATGCTAACTAGTAATCATCAGAGTTAGCTCACCACTCTGCCAGGCCAGTAAAAGTAGAACTGTGCATGTATAACCCATCTTGCCAGCTCACACATTCGCAGTGGAAAATGCTTCCAGACTTTTCATGGGAGACATCAACAGTCTATGCATTGGGAAGGCTATTGCTGAAGAAAGTTGGCGAATCTCTTCGCTATCAGCAGCTACTGCTGGTGACGGCACGTAGTAGCACATAGCCATTAATAGATAGGGATAAACCCTATCTCCAACTAAAACACCATTTTAATAGGGCTTTTCTCTAGTTAGTAAACAAACCCAACTATCTCAGCAGAAGGTGCTTCAATATAATGGGAAGCAGGCAATAAGTCAAACACTGTTTTTGCTCTCTTCCAAGCTGTAAACTTAAACCCTATGGCTATGTAATATTCTTATTCTTAGGGGCTTGTATCCTGCCAATTGTCAAGCTAGAGTTACTCCTACCCCGACCTCTGATCCGTTCAACGTCTCTGATACTTTTTTACTCCCACCCTACCTAGCATGTTTGCAACAATCTGGTATGCAGATCTGAAGGGAGAGCCAAAGCCAATGTTAGTCTTGGTCCAATGTATTCACTGGCACCTGCAAAATGTGTGTTTATATATTGTATGGTATGTCATACAGCAGTGCTGAAAGGAAGGTGAAGTCTGAAATGGACAGAAATAATAGAGCAGACATATATTTAATTTTGTGTGTACAGTCGCTTGCTGAGAGACTTTCATGGACGTGCATCTTATTAGCATACTCTCTTCATGGCGTGGTGAATGTGGTCTGTGTTCTCTTTTCGTCTCCAGGTTATATGGCCAATGACCTGGTTCGAATTATGTAATATTTCCCATGTGTAGTGTCCCTTAAGCTTTATTCGTTATAGCCCTGGCTTATTTTTGATTGCCAGTGTTGACATGCTTTTGGTTCTTGACATGTCTATAAAATTATTTTTTAATGTTCAGTTGGCAACAACACATATTGTCATTGACAGGCCTATTTATTATTAATCGCCTGAATCTAGTGAAAACAAACATTTTTTATCACTGCATCCCGCAGTCATATAAAAATAGACTTTCACCACATATTTATCCTTCTAACTTACCGGGACTCTGGAAACGAAAAGTGTCTGTCTCCAGCAGAGGTAACTTCTGCCCCACATTATCTCTGTAGAGAGGGAGAGAGTGTCAGCCCACTTTACTGAAGGCAGCTTCATACATCCCATTTTGTACCATAAACACCTGCATAGATAGACAGGAAACAACATCTATCACCTGCACCATTCCCTTGTCATAATTCCCAGCAACGAAGTGGGGTACAGCCCACACCATGCCATGGAAAGGATCACTTTATGTTCTCTCAGCCTCTGCATCAGCAGCTTCTAACTATTCATAGAGTGCCAGATAGCCAGGTGTTAGTCCAGGCAGAGCCGTAAATAAAAATGTTAGCGTCTGGGGCGAGAAAGAAAAATGCCGCCCACCTAGCCCTCAATTTAAACCAAATGAACCTAAAATATTCATAAACTTCGCCCCACAATTCAGCATTGAGCCCTAGGCGGTCTTCCTTATCGCACAGCTCTAGTTATAGCACTGAGTCCAGATGACCACCTTCCTCCAACGTAGTGGCCCCCAATGTTGGGTCCTGGCAGGTACTTACAGTGGTCAGCCAGGCAGTACATAAGTTAGATAACTTTTCTGCATTATCTGTTTGTCATTTAATTCACTTTGCTAGTTTTTAAAATGTTCTGCAGAGCCTCTTCTGGACAGCCTCCCTTTTAAGAAAACATTCTTAGGTTGGTAACATTGCGTAAAATAGGAAAGTATTGCTTATTAGGATGACATTTAAAAACTTTGAGTCTCTATAGCAGGTATATATGTAAGGTTTGTTTTTTTAGATGTAGTACAGATGGTATAAACATTGGATTAACTTCATGTAAGAAGCTATGGATGGAGTCTTCTTTCCCACTTACAACCTTTGTTTATTATTGTTATATTATTGTTATATATTTATGTGATTGTTGTAGTTTTGTATTTTTTGTATGGAGCCTCTTATATTACTACTGTATATTTATGTGTGTTAGCAGGTAGGTGATGCTTTCTAAACTCAATGATATTTGTGAAGAGATGTACTACTACTACCTTGGCCATAATAGGTAATGTTGCAAACGGCAACACGTGGGTATTACCAGGACACTGTTGTCTGTTTTTTTGAGAATTTTTATGTCACTTGCACTGTGTTCCCAAAAGTATTCCTCATTGAGAGGTGCATTGTATGTTTTCTGGTCTGCAGATTGTGTGCATACCTGGGCATTGCATATCAACAGGGTTTCTGCTAGTGTGGCCAAGTTTGGTGAGCAGCTGTGTTGCAGGCTGATGGTTCCTGTAGATTGCATATAATACTACTGGCTCCCTATTTTACTTATTTACTACTACTACTACTACTACTACTACTACTACTACTACTACTACTACTACTACTACTGCTTTAAATTAATATGTATCAAATATTGTTTATTACTGAGCTGGATAATATACATAATGGTCTGGATATATAGTTGCATAAGTGCATTTTCACAACATAATGATTTGTCTTGGTGCAAAACTGACGCACTGCACATGCGCACGGTTTGCAACAATAGAGTTGCACATATCTTGCACTTACAGAAACTGATCAGAGGTGATAATGTGCAAGTGAAGCACAGTAAGGGCATGCCCCTTTGATATGTGTGTTGTTTTCAGTCACATGGATATAGTTATTACATCTACATAAGCCAGGTGTAAGTTAGAGTTAATGATGATGGTCACATCTTTGCATTGGACGCTAGATCTAAGGTTACACATATCTTAAGATGAACAAACACAGAGAGTTCCACCAGCACACTGCTATAGCCAGCAACAGATCTGCCATTTCTACTGTAGATAAAAATGCAAAAGTCTTAGTTGCACACATTTGCAAATGTATGTTAAAGCCATCCGCCTCTCCACGGCGCTTTTGCTAATAGGGTGGTCCTAACTCTAAACAATGAGAGTCCCATATATTTGGGCCATACATATGTTTTTTTAAATTGAGAGCTAACTTACCAAAGAGGTACCCCAGAAGCCTCCAAATAGAAATCCAATGTCAGCACTCCCCCTCAGCTACTGACACCAACATGCCTCTAAGACAAATAAATAAATGGAAGTTGCTCAAATCAATTTATAGGCTATAGCAGGTGCATTAAAGGGTGGGGTTATCCTAAAAGGAACAAACACAGAGAGATCCCCCAGCACACTGCTATAGCCAGAAACAGATCTTAAGATGAATGCAGCTCAAAGTGCAGAGATGGAAACACAAGTTTGCAGACACATTTTTGAACATTTGCACACAGGGCATTCGGTCAACTCTAAATCAGGCCTCATGTATTTGACCTGTTCATGCTTTAGTATACATGTCCATTATATGCTCTATCTATACTTTAGAGTTAGTTGCTGTGTTAGGCTGATGCGCCTCTCTATTTTAGATAGCAAAATGTGAGTGACAGGCTTTCAGGGTTTCTTTGCAGAATTGCAATGTGTGATTGATGGGTTCATATACAGGTGTTAGGCAAGCTATGTTCCAGCTTAACAGACTGAAATTTCAGTCTTTTGGCCTTTATCAGGTATCCAGCTGTCTGTATTGGAATGGGGGGCTATTATTTTACTAAACACATAGTTGCCTACTCTCCCGTAATGTCCTCGAGACTCCCGAACTTCTGGGTGTCCTCCTGGACTATGAGAGCAGGGCAACCTACCGAAACCTGGTCACTGCATTTAGATAAGTGGCAGGGCGGGGCTTATTACGCGATTCACGTGTCATCATGGCCCCACCCCCAGACGTTATAAGCTAAAATTGATTATATAAGTTTAGGAGGTGGCGACGAACAATGCGATTCGCTGAGCCCTGCCCAACACGCCCTTCTTGCCAAAGTTGGCAAGTATGGCTAAACATTTTTTTTTAACACAGAATGTAGTGCAATCTCAAGTTAACACCGAACTATCTATTTTACCTACATTTTTCCTATGTAAACATTTCAATTCTGAGGTTTAGGGATCCATTAAAGGGTATGAAAATAAGAAAAAAAATTCCAGTTATTCCAATGGAGTAAAAATGCATATTTTACCAGCTGCATAAAATGTAGATGAAATTGTTTTTTAGGGGCAGTTTGAAAGAAATGTTTGGCATCTTTAGATTATATGTAACTTTTTGAAACAAATCTTTGATTGGGAGGTTGCATTCAAAGTTAAGTACTCTAAGGATTAAATTGCTTTCTTAATTCATGTACTTTCATCCCATACAAAATATTGGATTACACTCATTTTATGTATCCCCAGGTGACTTGTTTCAAAGAGGCAAAATCAACAAAAGTCTCACATTAATTACAATATTCAAAGTTAATTTAAAATTACTCATCTTGTTTCACTCTTTCCAGATTCCAGAGAGCACATTTTTCTTTATAAGGTTATAGGCACAAATTACTTTAGAAAATTTAAAGTTCAAGACTCACTGAGAGTTTTCTAAATGAAATTACAAGACATATTTCCTGTAAACTCAGTAGATCATAATTGTTGTGTAGGGAATTGTGCGTGACACTCTGTCCCTATGCATCAAATGGAAATTGTGCTGCAACAACTGATGATGCATACAGTGTACATCAATGAGTCTGAATACCAAGGTGTAAACCATATCTAGACAGTGGGGGGTTTAAATCAGTCATGTCTTGGACAACAGCTGTTATGTCAGTTGAGTCATTTGAATAATGTCTATTTAACTTTCGGAGCTTTTGGAGTTTTCTTTTAAATAATAATCAGCATACATATTATTATGGATTTGAAATTATTTATTTATACTAATTATAAAATTTGTGTTACAAGGATGTTAAAGCTAAAATGGAAAACTGCCATTTTTGACACTTGCGGGACATACGGTAATATAATCATATAATTTACATTTACTTTTAATTTTTACTTAATTGCTATACCAGACCTTTTACAATGCCACCCATCCTTGCTGTCATTATTATGCTACTAGTATGTTACTGCCTTTCATTATAACACAGTGATCTTCCATCAACACAACTGGAACAAGGAAACCATGGTAAACTACGTAAAATACAGAAGGGGAACGAGCAATATACTAACTTTCAAACTCAGTGGTTTCAGGAAAATAACACTAGGGATATGGTCCGCTTTAAGCATTCACTTTTAATTCAAATGGTTTCCCTTGGAAACCAGGGTAAGCACAGAGCAGCCAGAAGCAACTAGATACACTCTAATAGAGAGTGTATCTAACCAAACTAATGGATTCAGTTAAGTCAGTGTTTTAGATTAACTAACTCTTGGGTATAAGTCAGTTAGCTAAATAGATTATAATGAAAAAGCTTACATTTTTAACATTACACAAACTAAATATTTACAAATAGTGATCTTTCACTAGTGATTGCTAAGTCTTAAAGAGACCTCAGATGAAGTCAAACCTTCTCTAGATAGAACTGATGTAACACTATAGTATAAATTGTGCTCACTAACACGTTAACTTGTGTGTAAATATTTAAACATGGTTCAGTAATTGGAAAAATACACAAGTCACTAAATCAACCAGCTAAGTTCTAAAAAAGAGCATGTTAAATTTTGGTAGCTAACGGGAATTTAAAGTTTTTCATACCTTAAAATGCATTTAGCGTGTTGCACAGCAAAACACATGTTTATGGCTTTCATGTGTAATTTTCCACCTCTTTTCTATTACCACTTTCAATATAATAGTACTCTTGTTAAAACACCACTATTAACTCATGTTTCAAGCAGCAAATATAAAGAGGAAACACTGTGTACTAACACTCATAGGTTAACCTAGTGCCGTTTTGTGCCTGATTTTTAAAATTCATTTACAGTGGATATAAAAAATCTGCACACCCTTATTAAAATTGCAGGTGTTTGTGCTGTAAAGCCTGAAATCAAGATAAATCATGTTAGACCTTCTTTTACATCTATGGGATCTCATAGATCCCATCAGGAGAGGGGTATAAATTAATTTCAAAGGCAGTACATGTACTTTGCAACACTGTGTAGACTATCATCAATAAATAGATAAAATGCGATACAACAGGTACATTGCAAAGATCAAGACGTCCCTCCGAAGTTGATGACAGGACAAGGGAGCCTACCAAGGAACATACAGCAATATTAAAGGAGATGCAGGAATTTCTGACAAGAAAGGGAAAGATTAAGTGATTTTCAGCACAAACTGGTTGCGGTTACTATAAGGGACACTATTTTTTGTAGGAGGGGGCACTACCACTAAAGTAGCTATGCACACATGGACCAACTCAGGGGCTAGATAAGGGATATTTCTATACTGCCAGTCTCCACAAAATCATGTTGGCCGGGGTAACCTGGCTAGTGCAAGGGCTTCTGATAATTGAGGTGTCCACTGCTTCTTTGTGTTCCTTGGTCTAATGGCCTTTAAACAGGAAACCTTTTGGAGTTAAATTACCCATAGTTACAATTTTAATTGCCCTACCCACTGGTGACATTAGAGTCTTTTGGAAGAACCCTTGTATTTACCAAAGCTCTGAGTGGTTGGGTTTGAAAGATTTGGCACCCTCTTCTCTTTTTCGTCTCACCAAAAATGATTAAAGAGCAAGCAATGCATATATATCACTGAGCTACTATAAATAGCTGTAGGTCTTTGTCTCTGAGAAAGTAAATGCATACTTCTCGCAAGATGTTTAACTTTTATTATCTGCTCCCTGGGTGTGGCATTACTCGGATGCCAATGTAGTATGTTAGAGTAAGCAACAGGTCCACCACAAGCAACGTTGTTGCACATTAATACTGTATGTCAAAAAGTGCAGTTCATATACAAGATATTAAATTCCATTGAATAATAAGATGTGAATGAAGTATCCGGGGCTCAGGGCATCAGGCTGGTGGTACATGTCGACTTCTTCATGTTTCATTTCTAATAAACATTCTTTTAAAAGATTGCTGACACAATTGTTTAAGCTATAGCACTGCTTAAATGCTTAAACTCACCAGAAGTCACAAGACGGACAACCTATTGGCGCTGGGCTTGTATCTTTTTTTTATGACTTTTGATCTACAACTGTTTCATAAATGTCCCATAGCATGTTAACAGACACTTTGATGAGAGTCTGTGATTTCACTGTGTCTTTTGTAATTTTAGTGTGTTATTTTTATTATTCAAAGGTCTAAGAATTCCAGTCTCACACTAATGAGACCCAGAAGGTTGGAACAGATGTCTAAGTATGTTTTCTGTCTGTTCTATTTCAGGGCAAAGTTCTTTTTCCACGCTGCAATATAGTCATATTGCCATATAAATGATTTACTGTGTATATTATGTATTTACATTACTTTTATTCAACTTCTGATACCTCAGTAGAAACCTTCTAAGTAGGTAATATGTACAGTTAGCTATCAATGTGTGGACTCATTTACTGTGCAATAGATATCTTTACGCCTTGATAAAACAGTAGCTCAATATGGTGCTTTTAGACAAGATTTCTAACTAGTAACACAACAAAGATCTCTCATTTCTCTGTTTTATTATCTCTGTTCAGAGATTACGGGAATTGGTGTTCTGTGACCATTAATAATTCTAATACTGCAATGCAATGTTGGTTAGCAAGTATGATTGAAGTAAAATCACAGTGGACCCAGGGCAGTAAGTCCAAATTCTAAATCCGGGGTACAAGTATGACCTTCACAAAAGATAAAGTGAGTTTAGGATGAACCTTTTACAATTAACTTGGTATAATATTCTAAATGGTATTTTGAAAACACTAGGAATTGCAGGCTTGCTGTATATTTGTTCTATTTGGAATTTTTACTCAAGTGGTTTGGAGTAAATATTACAGAATTCTGAATATTTTGGTGGGTGATTTAAAACAGAAAAAAAGTATGTGCAGTGGGATTCATTTGATGATAGATGTAACTCACCACTGCAAACCCTACTAACAATTTATTTAATTGAGGATTTTTTTAATAATAGGTGAATTATAACATAATGTACGAATAACAGATTTATCATATCACATACTCATTCTAAAGTGATCATTGTTGACTATAGAAAATTGAAAACAAATCCATAAAATAGAATTTAATATAAACTCATATGCTTGGTACGCTCAGGTTATATCCAGAATTCTGTCTAGGCAATTTATAATATCCGATACCAGCAGCCAACTTGTCAGAATTCTTGTTTTTTTCAATCTGTGACATTAAATACTATATATCATCATCATAATCATCATCAGTTATTTATATAGCGCCACTAAATCCGCAGCGCTGTACAGAGAACTCATTCACATCAGTCTAAATTCCCTACCATACACACACACAAAGAGAGAGAGAGAGAGAGAGAGAGACTTATGTCAATTTGATAGCAGCCAATTAACCTACTAGTATGTTTTTGGAGTGTGGGAGGAAGCCGGAGCACCCGGAGGAAACCCACGCAAACACGGGGAGAACATACAAACTCCACCTAGATAAGGCCATGGTCGGGAATCAAACTCATGACCCCAGTGCTGTGAGGCAGAACTGCTAACCACACTAACCACTATGCCACTATGCTGCCCATATATATATATGTATATATATATATATATATATATATATATATATCAGTGCAAAACCAGTGAAAAACCAAGGCTATTTACCATGCACATCTAGAGCACTTTATTTATGTCCAGTGTTTCAAAAGGCTCATCTCAGTTCTATATTTCTATTCAAGATAATGAAAAACCGATGAAAGTCATTGGCGATGATGATTTACTGGACCATGAGCTCATAACGGAATTAAGAAAAGAATATGGCATGACATACAATGATTTCTTCATGGTGCTAACAGATTTAGATATGAAGGTTAAGGTAAGGAGTCTTCCATACTTTTTGCATACCTATAAAGGTAGGTCAGTTTTCAAAAATATGTTGCCATTGTTGGTTGTTACTGTTGATGTTGCTATTGTTATGCCACAATACACAATTTAGGCCTTTGTACGTTTAGATAGCATTTTATTGTACAGTTACTGAAGTCAAGCAGATCCTCCTGCTTAAAAAGATCATGATCTATGCGTTTGGGAGTCCTGTAGCCAGCAGTTGGAGATATGTTTTCACTTAGCATGTACCGTGTCATGGATGGCATACTGTAGCTCCCCTGTAATAAAAGCCTTACTGCTTAAAATTCCTTGTACTACAAAGATAAACACAAAAATCAATTTGGTGAGTAAGCGAACATTTTTGTCAAAATGCCAAAACTGTTAGATATTTGCAAGGTCAAACCAACCTACATTGAACAGTATGTTATATATATTTTTTAACAGCAGAGAATATCTACTTTGTGAATGTCATGAAAAAGGTGTTTTTGATGTTTTGTCAAGGCAACAATTCAAAAACAATTGAATGATCTTTCTTCAAGAAAATATTAAACGAAATGGCATAATGCAATTTGGATAGACCCTTAGTGTTGTATTATCAAATAAACAGTGATTCAAATAAAAAAATGTATTATTATGGAGTGTTTCTTTTGTAGGTTATGAAAAATGTACTCATATTAGAATGTATTAGCTGAACTTGATGCTTCCATGTTTTACTCTTAATATACACAGAACTTGCCACATTAAAGAACCATTTAAAATGATATGTGATATTTTACTTGTGTGCAGAACTGCTGGAACTTTCTCTGTTTTACTTGTTTTCAAAGTAGTTGAACTGCCCCGACCCCACCCCCCCTTAGGTTCAGAAATCACACAGGCAAGGAGGAGAACCAAAGCTACAATGCTATCTTTACTTACCTATCTTTACAACACTATCTTTACTTACCTATCTTTACAACGCTATCTTTACTTCTTACAAGAGAGTCCCTATAGGCGAACGCAATTAAATAGTGACTGTGTAGCATTCGAGCTTACACTTACCTGAAGGGGTTAACCTGGTTTCAGGCCCACCCAATGATTGGAAGATGGGAGGGTCTTGGGTACTTTTATAGGGTGTCTCATTTCCTGGTTGCCTCATTCTGCTTTGCAAGATCCCACCCACCCACGCCTGGTGCCGGTTTGATAGTTAAGCCTGTTTTACAGAATCCTAACACCAGTCAGACCCACAACTTCAGGAAACAATCCTCAGATTGAATATCCCCTCCCCCTGTAGTGACTCCTTATATTCATGGTCAATTTCCCACAGTGTTTTTCCCTCCCCAGGCAAACCCCTGGATCATTGATGGGTGTTGGTCCAGGAGGTTAGAGTGGAAGTGGAGATGAGCTGGTCTTCCACAGTTTCTCCCCTGCTATGTCCCTGCCACAATATCTGGACCAGTCCTGTGGAAGACAATGGGTAATACCTATCTCTCCAAAACTCAAGATCTTGGAAAACACACAGTTCCTCCTGAAATTAAACTTTTCCATGCTTTTGTTATGTGTCAGGGCTTTCAACTGTCCCTCTCTTTCTTCTCTTCCTTCTTCCTCTCTCATGTGTAAGAACTGGTCCTGGAGTGACAATCCATGAAATCCCTGTGTAACAGACTTACCTTCTTCACGTTCCAGCGCTGTCTGCTCTGTGCAACAATTGGTACTTCCGGGTAGCGGACACATGACTCGCCTGTCAGGGCAGACTTTTCAGATTTGCCTCTATACAATATCGGTACTAGCACTTGCTAAGTGTCAGTGCTACTTGTTTGCTGTACTTCTGACTCCTCGTTTGTTGCTCCTAGCGTAGTGCTATATTCTGCTGGATGTCCCTGTGTATCATTTACTGCTTTTCTGACTACGTGCAGATGGATCTCTCTGTGTACCAAACTCTGCCTGTCTGACTATGTGCTGCTGGATCTTCTGTGTACCGAACTCTGCCTGTCTGACCAATCTGTGCCTGACCACCTGTGTACCAGATCCTAGCTTGTCTGACTATTCTCTGCCTGACCACCCGTGTACCAGATCCTAGCTTGTCTGACTATTCTCTGCCTGACCACCCGTGTACCAGATCCTAGCTTGTCTGACTATTCTCTGCCTGACCACCCGTGTACCAGATCCAAGCCTGTTTGACAATTGTGTACCGGCTACAGTGTTCCTGATTCCAGTCCTAGTAGCTGTCTCAGCTATACCTCCGGGGTACCTCCCTCATTCTTTTTAGGACCTAGTGTTACATCCTGAGGCAGTCCAGGGGGGCGCGACCTGCGTGTTCCTGGCAGCAAAGCCCATCCTGCCTTGTGGCTGTTCTTGGCGAATACCGGAGAACTCGTTAGACTCCACACCTCTTGTCTGCTAGTGCTAATTGGGATTGACTCCCTGCAGATGGACGGGCCAGTGGGAATGTTATCTTGGCAGTGTGACCTGGTCCCATTTCAAGGGTAACCTCAACCAAAATGGGGTGTGGTTAGGATGAATTGGTGGTGCCACCTATTTGTCTCAATTTTCTGAATAGTAGATTTGGCAGAGTCTTTTCTCTATCTGTTAGTAGATTCAGACCTGAAGGTACAGCTCACAGAGTAAACAAAATTAAAACACCACTTGGGGCTTTTAATAAATAAAGAAACATTACCTTTCCTTGCTTATATAATGAGATCACCAGCTGACCATACTTGCCTATTCTCCCGGATTGTTCGGTAGACTTTCTCCTGGATCCCACCCTCTGCCTAGTGAAGTGGGCGACAAATTCGCTGCAAAATTATTTTTTCATTTTGGCCATGCCGGTGACACGATGATGCAATTGGTCCCACGTCCCCTCTCCTGCACTTCCCATTGAGACCATTGAAAGGTGAACAACCAAGCTTTCAATTGAAATTTACAGGATGGGAGGCATGGCTTCAGTATGGCTCCTGCTATTGCAACAATAAATACTGTGAGTGAATACTCTCACTAATATTCAATAGGTGGGCCCTCCAGTAGGTTTATGTTTCATACCACCTGGTTTTTATAGAGCATTTTTTAATCTGGAGCTTCATTTCATCTGGGAGTGCATTCATGTAACTCTCCAATACCTTAAAGAAAACTCTTATTTGTTTCTTATTATGAAGGGTTGCTTCCAACCAATTCATTTTGAATAAGTATAAGTTATCAAACATTTCCTATAGCCACAAATGAGCTTCCTGCACCTCTCTACTGTAAATTTGGTCCACTCGTCTTGTGCAAACTGCTACAGTTCTCAAACATGTATTAGGTGCCGTTTCCCAACTGCTGTTTTCAGATCTCTCCAAAGGTGTTCTATGGACTCGTTGCATGCGACTGCAGAACAGTCCAGCATCTTGTGTTAAACCTTTCCTGGGTGCATTTTGAAGTGTGTTTGGAGTCATTGCCCTCCTGGAAGACCCATGACCTTTGATGGAGATCCAACTTTCTGACACAGTTCAACATTGCTCTCCAAAATGGCCTGGTAATCACAAGATTTCATTATTAAATGGCATAATGATTTAGGACATGTCTTGGCAGTTTCAGCAGCTGACATGAATGGACTCTGCTTTGGTTGAGAGGAATCAGATGTGCGATAAAATAGGTCATGTGTGTGATCTGGGGAGGGTGAAGCAGTGCTATGAGAATGGGTTTTGTTTGCAACTAATTTTGATTTGCTCAATTTGGTGTTGGGTGTCTTTCCTAGATTTTCCCATGCCCTGCATTACACATTTTACAAAATTTTGCTATTTTACCGGTGTGTGAACGAACGTATTTTTTTTTTGTATCACACAGCAATACTATGAGGTTCCTATCGCGATGAAGTCAGTATTCGATATAGTCGATACATTCCAGTCCAGAATCAAAGAAATGGAGAAACAGAAAAGGGATGGGATTACTTGTAAGAAGGAAGAAAAAACAAGATCACTAGAAAGTTTCCTCTCAAGGTAAGCTTCTTCATAGAACTAAAAGAAAGTTACCGTAAATATAAATGTCAATATTGTGAGTTAAAAAAAATATATAAATAACTTGATATGAATATCACTTAGTAATGTAAAAAGTCCTTCGCTAAACATTTTCATACAAACTGTGAGGGATAGTTTTTAAAAGATGAGGAGTGGAAACGTTGCTTCAAAGTGTATTTAAGGTTGTCCTTCTTTATACTCCATATTCTATAATGTTATATTGAAGTTGTTTCCCCACTTCTGCCTTTTCTTATGCTAATGACTAAAAATTGGTCGTGGTTTAGTTAACAGCTCAATAATACATCACTTTTAAAGGACACACCTAATGTGTCTGGTTTTCACACATTTTTTTCTGACTCAGCAACCATATTGAAAATTAGGAAATTATCCTGTCTGAAGAGAGGAGAAAACAACTATAAAACGTCTATTTTCTTAAAACAATGACATAAAGCATAAAGAAATAAAAAAAAGTCATTATGTATCACTGCAATTTGCAGCGATACATAATGATTGTTACCGCAACCCAATAATAAATAGACCCCATAGACTGAAAGTAACAATTTGATGGTAGCTATACTTTAATTTGATAATGCAGAAAAAGTTTGTAACATAAATAATACGGCGATATTACCAAGCTGTTCATATTAGTGTAGTCACTAATGGTTTTCTGTTCTATATCAGTAAATTTGCATTACTTTTTTCTTAACATTTTGCCTTTGAAAAGCTTGAAAGAATGAGTCTAGCAGTTGGTAGATATACAACATACACCAGTCTAGAGTGATCAAGAAAACTATATCTGACACTGGACAATTATCAAACGCAATGAGCAAAAACAATATTTGTTCATTGCGTTCTCTTGTATATAGTTTCATACAACAGATTATCCACTTGGAACGTCCTTGATTTGAAAATTGTATTGAAATTTGCTTGACGGTTCTTAATCCTTCTTGCCAAATTGCTCAGTACAAGTATATTTTCATGTAGCAACAAATATGTGTCCTTGCATCAAAGGAAAGAAGAAACTCCCATATATTCCTCCCACACTCCAAAAACATACTGGTAGGTTAATTGGCGGCTAACAAACTGACCCTAGTCTGTCTGTGTGTGTGTTAGGGAGTTTAGACTGTAAGCCCCAATTGGGCAGGGACTGATGTGAGTGAGTTCTCTGTACAGCGCTGCGGAATCAGTGGCGCTATATAAATAAATGATGATGATGATATTGTCTGTCTTGGTATTTGTCAGTCACTAGGCGTGGAGTAGGAACATCTGATTATCATCCTTTTTGTAACCATCTACTGTGTGGGAAGACTATTCACAACTTCACAGAATGAGGTTGTAACACATTTTGTTCTCCCCATGAAATTATACAATGAGCAAAGGTTTTTTGTCTTCTGGTTCTGCTGACATAGAGTATGCTTGTTATCCAGCTGTGTACATTGTCTTATGTCTCACTGGCTTTGACACAAAGTAACTTATAGTTGTCTGCTTTAAGTACCAGATAAATCCTCAACTCCTGTGAAAAATACAAGCACAGTTCACAAAATAATCTAATAGGATAAATCACTTGGGTCAGTTACATAAGTGAATAGTAGTTATAGAGTGGTCTGTCAGGCCAAGCAACGTGATCTCCCCCAAGACCATCTATCCCAGGAACACCACATGACTGAGATTAAAGCTTGTTGGGAGTACAACTGCTATTTCTCCACTGCAAATTTTTACTATATGAGCTGGAGAAGGTAGCTGCTATTGATGTGTTTATCTTAGTTTGGCACATGAGAGAGAGAAGTATGGGTGATTTGGTAATGAGGCTTTCACTAGTTTGGGTGCTAGGCAGGGATTTAATTGTACTATTGGGAATGGGGTTATTCCATTTGTGTTGTTAGAGATTTTTGTGTATATTTAAATAATTGAGTGTTCTCTCTTCCTCCATGGTTTAAAACCTCTGGGACTGCACTTCTGGGCATGGTTCTACCAAAATTACATTTTGTTAGATATAAATTTATTATTTAGGCAATTGACATTTCATTATATTAATTTAATAAGAGTCTTCATAGACAATTTCGTTCAATGCTATTTCCTACACATCTTTTATTGAGCAGAGGATATTGTACTTAAAAAAGCCTGGATAGTCAGTGAGTCACCTATCTAAATTATTCTAAGGGTATTTTTATTTTAGTTTTAAAGTTTTCGGTGTATACTGTATGGTGATATACTATTCTAGAATGTAACATTAACATGGTTTGTGGGTCAATTGCAAATATTTATGTACCTTTGATAGAGATTTGTTGAATGTGCTGAATGTGAAACTTGGATCCTTGCCACCGGCTCCAATTATCCTATTAGGTTATTTGAACAGGGTACTAGACCCTTCTCTTATTTGAGCTCAGGTGACCTACACATTCAATTATAGATGTTTGGAGAGGGAAGCATCCTGAATCTCATGTTTTTTATATATTTGCACAAAACTATGTGAGGAATAGATCTAGGCTGGTTTCTCATGAAGTCTTACCTACAAGGCAACTGCAAGTGGTAACTTTATTGATGTTCTCTGGCTGTGTATTTGGTGACTAGGACACAAGACCTTGAAATAGCTGACATTGACAATACCAGTAATCAAATGCAAAGAGTGACATCGCTTAAAGGTAGTTCCTCTGTTCCTTACTTCCAAAATACATAAGAAATTGTTATACCTGGCAAGTAATATCTTTCAGCATGGAAATAAAAATTTACTTCTGTTAGGTTTTCTGACTTAATCGGAGTGCACCCGGTTTGTTATAATCAGACTTGGATACCCCAATGGAGTCATGCACTATTCATCAGGCTTCAGCAGAGCTCAGCCACTTTTTAAATACTATCGATTTTCTGAGATTTTTACTCTACTTGCAGTGGATGTAGTTCCAGGGGCCATTTTGTTTTTACCTAAGATCCTAGTTTGGATAGTCTGACCATTGATATAATTGACCATTGATATAAGTAATACCTAGATGACTTGCCTCTACTTCTGCATACATTCCAGCAACCTCCAGCTCCATGTTTGAGCCACAGATATTAGTGCTTCCTACGACAATGAAGGACCTGACTCAGTATGACTCATACAGGCCTATCTCCTTTAATACCACAAATCTACAGACAATAATTTGAGTGTTAATACAACCCTACCATAATACAAGCTAACATATGAGCTAAGACAACTTTAAAGAGCTTAAAAATGTGGCTGAATTTCACAGCTACATCCCCTACTATAGCAGCAGAGCATATATTTACAAGGTGCTGTATGTCTAATGCTTAATATGTGCTTTGGAAGGGCTAGGAGCAGTGTGTAGGTATCTGAATGTGTGTGTCTGTTATGGTTTTCTTAGTTTTGTATATGTTTTGTTATTAAGCAATATAAAAATACATTACTTAAAAAACAAACAAAAAAGAAAGGTAAGTGTGACCCTTGTACGCTAATACTCTACCTGTAATATCATGGCCAACGTTACCTTTTACACCATTCATTGACCTTCACTTACAACCAGAGGCGAAACTAGCGGGCTGTGGTCCCTGATGCTGGTGGGCAGGGAGGAGAGAACCGGGGCCCCCGACCCTGTGCATCTGCCATGCAGCGGGCCCTATTATCTCCATGGGCCCCAGTGCACTGCACTTACTGCACCAATGGTAGTTCCGTCACTGCTTCCAACCTTATTCCCTCCACTCCTTGCCCTGCCATAATATCATGGACCCCCTCACTACATTCATAGACTTCTGCCCACCACCCCCTCTTCAATACAAATCCACAAGAAAAATAATACTCCACTCATCGAATGGGTATTGGTTGTAAGTACTGCCCATAAAATTGAAAATACATTTATTACAATAGGCAATTAAAAGATAGCCCTAACTGTACTGAAAATGTATGTTTGTATTTTGTATAACTGACAGACCTAGACTACATGCCGAAAAGTATGTAGACACCCAACACCCGCACAGCACATCCATCCATCTGGGAAGGCTTTTCACTAGATTTTGGAACATGGCTGAATGGATTTATAACCACTCAGCCACAAGAGCATTAGTGAAGTTGGGTACTGATGTTGGGCGATAAAGCCTGGCTAGCAGTTGGTGTTCCAAATAATCCCAAAGGTGTTCAGTGGTGTTGAGGTAAGGGCTCTTTGCAGGCCAGTTAAATTCTTCCACACCAAATTCGGGAATTTTTTTTTTATGGTCCTTGCTTTGTGCTCGGGTTATTGTCATGTGGAAACCAAAAAGGGCCTTCCCCAAACTGTTGCCACAAAGTTGTGAGCACACACTTATCTAGAACGGAATTATGTGTTGTAGAATTAGGATTTCCTTTCACTTGAATTAAGGGAGCCAAACCAAAAAAAAGAACAACAGCCCCAGACCATTATTCCTACCCCAGACCATTATTCCTAGTGCTCAAAACTTTACAGTTGGCAGTATGCATTCGGGTAGGAAGCTTTCTCCTGGCATCCGACAAACCTAAATTCGTCTGTCAGAATGACAAATGGGGAAGGATGAATTGACACTCCACATATTTCCACTACTCCAGAGTCCGATGGCCTTTTGACATTTGGTATTGCACATGGTGATCTGAGGCTTAATTGCAGCTGCTTGACCATGAAAACCCAATCCATGAAGCTCCCAACAAACAGTGCTTGTGCTGATGTTGCTTCCAGAGGCCGAATGGAACCTAGTAGTGAGTGTAACAACTGAGGACAAACAATTTTTACTCGCTATACTCTTAAGCACTCGGCGGTCCCATTCTGTGGGCTTGTGTGACCTACCACATCATGGCTCAGCTGCTGTTGCTCCTAAACATTTCCACTTTACAATAACAGCAGCTCCAGCAGGGCTGAAATTTGACTTGTTGGAAAGTTGTCATTCCTTGACAGTGCCATGTTAAAAGTCACTGAGCTTTTCAGTATGAGCCATTGTACTGCTAATGTTTGACTAAGGAGATTGTATGGCTGTATGTTTGATTTCATACACCTACTAGCAATCGATGTGTCTGAAATGATTAAACACACTAATTAGAAAGTGTGTCCGCAAACGTCTGGCCATGTAGTGTATCTTAATCATAACAGCAATGGAAATCAAGTATTTGGAAATGAAGCACTAGTATAATCTATATCAATTGGACTCCATATTATTTAGAATATAAATATATTTCAGTTCTCTAGTTGTTATAGTTGTAAACAGTAAAGAAAGGTAACAAACTAACCGGCTGAGACGAGAGCGGCAATGAACAAATTGTCGTCAGATATATTAAAATTTTACATTTGTAAATGCTGAAACCAGTTCTACCAGTGGGGGGATAAGCCAGGAAAGCTTTTGGCCAGAGCACTGAGAGCTCAAGGAGTCCAGACTTATATTTTCACATAATCAAAAACGAATCTGGGTATTGTCACTCATCGATCGAGATAGCTGTAGCAGTTCATAAATATTATTCTAAATGTTATTATATATCCCAGGGATCCTCAGCCACAGACTGGTACCTTAAAAAATCGAGCATCTCCTCCTACCTAAATGAAATTAATTTCCCTGCTCTCAGATGACGACAGTCTATGGAGCTGCCTTTTTCACCTGGGGAGTTGAAGAAGCTATCAAAATGACCTTTCTGGCAAATGCCCTGGTCCAGATGGCCTTACAATCTCCAATTACAAAACCATCAAAGACAGGTTAGCTCCTTTGATGCTTCAGGCTTTCAACGATATTTCCAACCAAACACACTTTTCAAAACATTCTTTGGAAAAACATGTTTGGAAAAGAGTGCGGCGGTTCTTGGTGAAAACCAGGGAATTCGTTAGACTCCGCACCCCTTGGTCAGCCAGTGCCAATCTAGGTTAACACAAGGAATCCTACCTCTGAAATTGTTACAGTCCCAGGCTGAGAGGCTCGAGCCAACACCACAAAAATAATTGACTTGGTCCATTATGCATCCTCTTCAAATATACCTTCGATCTTATTATCCACAGATGCCGAAAAGTCATTTGACAGGGTTGACTGGGAATGCTGGGCCACTTAGAATTAGGTCCTGCGGGCTGTGGCGGATCCGGGCCTTCTATACTAATCCAACAGCCAAGATCAAGATTAATGGAGATTTTTCTGAACCTGTAGAAATCACCAACAGCACGGGGCAATGTTCCCCACTATCACCAATGACATTTGTGTTATGCATGGAAGCATTAGCTCTGTCCATAAGGGCCAACCTGCATATCTCGGGAATGCAGATGGGTGATAGAGAATTTAAGCCTGCTCTTTTTACTCTTTTTATGATCTCTTGGCAGTGATTACAAATCCCATTGTCTCGATCCCAAACTTGATGTCAGAATTCCAGAAATTTGGAGATTTATCCAACTTTAAAATGAACTACATGAAATCTGTTGCACTCAATATCTTGACACCTGTTGAGGATCTAGCAGCATTTATTTGCGTTCGCCTGTTATCCTAGTCAATTAATGTATCAGGGAGTACTTATTAATAAGGATTTGTCCAAGACATTCATGGACAAATTTTTGCCTGTTACTACTACAATTCATAAAGACTTGAGAGACTGGAACCCTAAGGGCTTTTCTTGGATGGGGAGGGGTAATGTAATTAAAATGAACATTCTCCCAAGAATCTTATATTTCAAGTAAAACCTCCCTGTACATATCCCCAATCTCAGATTTAACGATCTACACCTGGCGATCCGTGACTTTATATGGAAGGGCAGAAAACCTCGCTTCAAAGATGACACACTCTACAGATGCAAACATCTAGGAGGTCTGCAATTGCCACACTTCACCACATACTACGATGCAGTCAAGTTAAACTAAATTCTAGGCTGGACGAGAAGTGGAAGTGGTAAAGAGTGGATATGGTTAGAGGGACTTATGATGAAGGATTCAATCAAACCCCTGTGGCTCTCCACACTTCCCACAAAACTCCATCCGATTATAACCCTGACATTAAAACGCTGGTCCAGACTCCAATCTATAGAACACATATGCTTTCGACCATTGGCTGCAGGCAAGGGTCTCTCGGGTCGGCCAGCTGGTGGTAGTCTCGTGGTCTTACCATTTGGCGATTTTCAAGCAAAGAGGGATTTGCCCAACTTTGATATCTAAATATACCTGAAGCTAAAACATTTCCTGTATACCCCGGAGATGTGTAAGATGGTAGAAAGGAAGCTTACCCCTTTCGAGACCCTGTGCACAACCACACAATACCCAAGACATACTCTTTCATACATATACAAAATCCTGATCAAACACACCTTTAATTCGCTGCCAAAATACACCAGAGATTGGGAAAGAGATCTAGGAGATATCATTTCAGACCCAAACTGGCATAATATTTTTCAAATTATGCATGCCAGTTCAGTCAGCGTTAGAGTTATTGAAATGCAGTACAAAGTTCTCACCAGTTGGT
Organism: Mixophyes fleayi; assembly: GCF_038048845.1. Taxonomy (NCBI): domain Eukaryota; kingdom Metazoa; phylum Chordata; class Amphibia; order Anura; family Limnodynastidae; genus Mixophyes; species Mixophyes fleayi. Next base: position 290,448,524 of record NC_134403.1, on the reverse strand, counting down.
AATGGTGTCCCAGCCTATTAGCCAAGATGTATCCAGGCCTCACGGATTTGTGTTGGCGATGTAATCTGGCGCATAGCTCTCCATTTCACATTTGTGGGAATGCTCCAAACTTTGCCCCTTCTGGGAGGCACTGATCCTCCATATCTCCAGTGAAGGCACCGTGGCTGAGGTCTCTGATAGCCCCAGTTTTAGACTGCTTAATGCCACTGACATGCCCAGTTCTCGCTACTAGAAATCTATCCTGAAATAAATCTGCTGTGCTGCAAAGGCTGTGATTGTGCTTCACTGGAGGTCTCCAATGCTGCCATCCATAAAGGAGTGGTTTGCAAGAGTAGACTTTTATATGTCCATGGATGGTTTGATTTTTTCCTCGCTAGATAAATAATGAGAATACTGTTCCATATGGTATTACTGGATGGAATTCAAAAATTCTCCATTATATGCCCAGTGGAATAATTGAGTTGTGTACTCTTCCCACCTTGCCTGCTCCTCACCTGACTAGAACTGCACGCACAATTACTTTTCCAGGAAAGTGATGCTGGCAGTTGAGCTGCATTGAGTTGGTTTCATGGTAATGTGTTATTGTTGGTGTTTCTGTAAATTGCCAAGGCTGTATTACTTTCAATAAAAATAGATTATACAAAAAAAAGCTGCAACTGATTTAATATAGCTTCCTGTCCGATCCAGAAGGGGTCGTCAACAAAATGGCCACTGGAGTCCACAGCTGTGGACAAATACTGTCTGCACTGTTGGTGCTCAGAACCTGGGACACAGACTATGTGGGTGAATATAAGGTCTTTAACTTATCAATTAACACTTCCACTCCAAATGTGTTTCCTTAATCTTATAGGGTGAAAATTCGGAACACAATTTTAAATAGTCTTTATAAATAATAATATTTGCTTGTAAACAGAACATAATATATAGAAGACCAATATTATGTAGCTTTCCATAATATATATATAATCAATAGTGTGTTCAAAGTAAATCCATAAATAATGATATATTTCACATGACAGTAACTACATGTATTCATTAATGTGTTATTGTTTATCAAATATTTAACCCATTTTCATTTATGTTATTTAAAATTTGCAAAGCATATATAGTATATAGCAGTGCATTGTTATTATTATCAAATATAGCATTAACACATTAAAACATAATTTTATGGAGTAAGTAGTTACCTGATTTAATAAGGATACCTGGAAGTAGAAAAGATAAAGGTTTTGTGCTGGTTCTGCCCCAAAGCCTAATTGTGCCCAACGCAATTGTGCATTTTCTTGGAATTTTTAAATGATCACTTGTTGATATCTGCTAAAACATTGACCTCAATCCCACTGAAGTGTTTATTTTTGTTTTGAATTGGAGAAAAGTCTTGCTAGTGTAATTATGTAATATGAAAGCACATGTAAGCACAACACATTTAGTTTCACAAAAGCATTTTTAACAAGTCAATATCATGTTTTCTTGTATCTAGTTTATCTATAATGAATTTGTTTATTCTTGAGACTTTAGGAAGTAAATATTATAATCCCTGCAGAATAAAATACTTTTTTTCAGCAACAGAAATGCTGTTTTACCATGTAAGTGCAAATTTAATTCAGGTTCACTCCTTTAAACATCTTTTTTTTATGTACTTTAGGAACATATGGTGAATCTGGGCAGCACAGCTATAGCTCAGACATATACGTCATCTATATTATATTTTGCAAAAACATAACATAACAGTAAAAAAGACAGACTTTTAAAGATATATGATGCTATTAAACCAATGGTAGATATTTGCTGACCCGCTGGAAGCCATCTGATCATAAGAGATTTCCCCTGATAGACCTAATTTTTGGATTTTCCACTAATGCACTAGTGCAAAACTATAAATGGAAAAGTCATATATGCTCAGGCCAAGGTTGGCAGAATTGAAAGGATATTTGACCCAGGAACACTTAGGATCCTTTCAAACAAGCAATTTGCTTGAAATAGTAGACTCCTCTTTGAAACAAGGTGTCTCTTATCTTCTAAGACACATTGGACTGAGATAAAAAAAAAAATAGGGGATATTTATTATCCAGCACTTCTCTAGAAATGTAATGTACAGGCCACTTGATGGTTTAAAACACCACATGTGGGAATACTGTTTTCCTATATATTAAACAGTATTATTGCATAACCACGCATTTTACATCCAGCTTTTTATAATACATCAGCTATTAAATGTATACTCCACCCTTAAACTTTTTAACAACTGAACTTCCTATGTTGAATGTCAGTTTTATATTTTAAATAAGGATGCAGAGGTCACTTCATAAACAATTATTCCTGTTGAGAGGTTGAGTTGGAATTTCTACATTTGTTACTATTTCTGATACTGGGATTTCATGTGAAAAAAATCTGTGTGCCTTTGTTATACATGAATTAATTTTGCAGTGTAAAGTTTCTTTTAATAATCAATGCCCCAGACACTGAAACACTCCAGAATTATAATATCACATGGGCAGCACGGTGACTTAGTGGTTAGTACCTCTGCCTCACAGCACTGGGTCATTAGTTTGAGTCCCAACCATGCCCTTATCAGTGTGGAGTTTGTATGTTCTCCCTGTGTTTGTGTGGGTTTCCTCCAGGTGCTCCGGTTTCCTCCCACACTCCATAAACACTACTAGTAATTGGCTGCCATCAAATTGACCCTAGTCTTTGTTTGTGTTTGTTAGAGAATTTAGAATGTAAGCTCCAATGGGGCAGGGACTAATGTGAGTTCTCTGTACAGCGCTGTGGAATTAGTGGCACTGCACTATATAAATAGCTGATGATGATGATTGTCTGCACAAAATTGTCTGTGTGCAGTATTGTGTAACAATAACACTAAAAGGACACTGTTTTTCTCTAAGGCAATGATTGTGATTAATAAAAGTAATAAAAGTAGTAAAATGATTGTAAATAATATTAGTGGCCGTTTGATGATTGTAAATAATTAAGACTAATCCCCCTAATCCGGCCCTGTAGGCAGGTCTCTTGACAAAAAATGCATAATGTAGTTATACACAGGTTGGTGAAACTGCATGCAAAACTCACAAAATTAAATTAAAAACATAGGTGCATTTAGTGAAGTGTCGCTAGTATAGTTATATTGCCCATATCCATTTGCCGTTTTCTGTACACACTCGTATTGTTTAAGAGCTCTGGCCTACCTCCAAATTATTCCATCTTTATTAAAGTAATGAATATATTCTACCAGTAATGAAAAATTGATCATAGATTTTATTTTACACTGGCAGGCATATGCTAGCTATTTGTACTAGTGATTTCAAACCCGTTTTTCAGGCATATAACACCCAGCTGCCTGAAAAGCAGATAC